>NW_006159759.1:4931331-4964361 GCF_000334495.1 Tupaia belangeri chinensis
ATTGGCTAGTCTAGGGCTTAATTTGTTAGTCTTTTTTCTTTTTTAATAGCCAAGTTTTTGCCTTAGGGCATGTATACTTGTTGGTGGGAACGGGGTGGGAGGGTCTGATACAGTGAAAGCGAAAATGAGAAATCACCTTGGGTGGGGGAGGCCACACAGAAATCCATTCTTTTCCATTCTCCCCCTAGGATTTTGGACATGCAAATACACCTGGAATGAGTTTCAAGGCAACTTGTTAGTCTCCATTAAGAGAATCTATTGTCTTCAAGAATGCTTTTAAGCTTTACATTCCCTGCATGCTATTCTTAATGAAGTCAATTCCTTTGGAAGAGAGTTTGGTACTGCTTTTTATAAACTCCTTATAATGGAACGCAATGAGTCATTCTCCAATGATAATCTAAGTACAGGGTAGGGTAATAAGCTCTAGTTTTCTCACTTCTATGAGAAGTGAGCAAGTTGGGTTCAAGACTGTCAAAGTCTAACCCAAATTTTCATCTTTCCCTTTTTTTTTCTTGAGAGATTTTTGCTACAGGACAGATGTGCTTGTCAGAGAGACAGAGACAGAAAGTGAGAAATTACCCTTCCCCCCCCACACACACACACAGAAGATGGCCTCTCCACAATCCCCTCTCCTTCCTTCTTCTCTTGGCGTTTTGGAAACGCACACACACGTGCGCACGCACATGGTGTGAACTCAAACTGCCAAGTCCAGGACTTGAACCTCAGTCGACTACGTGGGAGTTCAGCAATATAACCATTACACCATGTACTTGTCCCTTCATATGTTCTCACCTAGTATAAAGCTATGGTGCTATGGAGTAGGATCTACATGGATGAAGGGAGATCCTGATTTCTCAGTTGAACTCTCAAGGACTATAACTTCTTGAACATGGAGTTGGAGGGATGAGAAATGCTGGCACCCTGCACCTGTGGTGAAGTAGGGTAAGCCTTAGTCAAAAGCAGAGGAAAGCGGGTCATCCTCTGGTCCGCATTCACCCAGAGCCAAAAAGCAACTTCCACCCAGCTGCACAGTGCAAGGTAGGGGAGTAGGCCATGGTTCTTATGGCACAAGGTATTTACTCTCCTTACTGGTTTTTAGTTGATCTTCTTGAATGATTTTTCCCCCCAAGATTTTTGTCTTAGGGCATATGTGCTCACTGGAGAGAAACAGAGAAAAGGAAAGTGGAAAATCAGGTGGCCACATCACAATCGTTTCTCTTTCACTCTCCTCCAGGGATTTTAGGCATGCACATACATGCGCCCAGTGTGATTTTCCAGCTGCGAGGTCTGGAACTCAAACCACAGTTTGTCATGTGGGAGTCCAACACCTTTATCACTACGCCATCTACTTGCCCTGAATATTTGTTTCTTTAGTAGCTAAATTCCCTTAGTGCAATTAAAGCAAACTTAAATGGTTGATTTACTTTAACAGTTTTTTTTTTTGTTGTTGTTAATTGAAAGAGAAAGAGAGTGAGTGGGAGGATGTGGGAAGTGAGTGTTTACTCTTGACAGGGTCTTCCACTTCATGATCTTTCCCTCAGATCCCCAGCAAGTCAGACCACAGACATGAATGGGTGCACCCAACCAGGTCAACTCAAGATCAAAACCCAAGCCTTCCATGCAACCCCAGCATCACACAGTGGTATGGTAGCACCTGCACCACTGGGGCTGGGCCTAAAACAGTGTTTGTCAGATTTGTTCTGCTGGGGAATGGATCTATAAAACTCCTTATGCTGACATCCTAGAGTGGAGCTCCTGGCTTGAATTTTCAATGTTTATGGGAAAAAGAAACAATAACTGTACCTTAGAGAGTACATGCTAAGGATGGAATGTACCGTAGTAAGGACAGAATGTGATAATATACAAAAGCCAAAGATTTTTTTTATAGAAATGTGATTCATCATCTGGAAATTTTTATAAAAAACAAATATTAATCTTCTTCATCAATAGGAATGTTTGAGTCTTTCATTAGAAAAAATGATACAGGAAAGGCCAGTTAGCAATAGGAATTTAAATTTAAGAACACAAAATCTCCCACACACAAAAAATAAAATTGATCTAATACTTGCCTTCTAGCTGTATAACAAAGATTAAAATAGAAACATTTGAATTAATGTGTTATGCAAAGAACTATTTTCTAGGTCTTGGTAAGAAAATGTTTCATAGAGGGAGGCTATATAGCACATTAAAAATGCACAAAATCCATTGCAAGATTTTATTTTATAAACTCATTAATTGAATTGGATATAAAGAAGTTACCCTTATTAGATAGAGAGGCATATTAAAGTATTTATAGAAGAAACTACATTACGTCTAGAATTTTTCTTAAAATGTTACAGCAAAATGAACATGACAGAACAATAGGAATAAATAAGCAAAACTTTGGCAAGTGTTCGGCAATTATTGAAGGGAAGTGGTGGGTAGGTACATGGAAGTTCATTATAAAATTATGTCCATTTCTCTTCATGTTGAAATTTTCCCTAATATAACACATTCATTAAGGAAAAACATACAGAATCATGACTGGAAAGTAACACAAGATGGATACTTACAATTCAGGAATGACAATAGATGTCAGACTTCTTGTTTGCATTACTCTGTTATTAATAAATATTTATTACCTACCAGCACATGGATAGAAATTGCATATGAATTCCAAAATTTTCAAAAACTAGAGTCACATGATGTTTTTAGAGACCAAGAAAAACTACTTGCAGTTTTTTAGTTTATTTACTAGACTTGCATATCAAAGAAATTAGCTCATAATGGTGTACAAACTTAAGATAGGCATGTATTTGTCATCCATACTAAGATATGTTTGAGAGTATAAGTAGATACTATTAAAATTAAATGACAACCCAGGAATTACTGGGAGCGAGTGCCCAAGGACAACATGAGCCATTGGACATACAGACACTTTCTAACTACTTGAAAAGAGAACAGTGTGTGTAGTATGCATCCTTCTTCTGAAAATTAAATAAGGGCTGGCTCCATAGCCTAGTGATTAAGAGAGCTGGATCCCACATGGCCGACTGATCTTCAACTCAGCTGGTGACCAGAAACCTTTGTCAGGTGTGTGTGTGTGTGTGTGTGTGTGTGTGTACACGTGTGTGTATACATGTATATACCTAAAATTCTGACAAGATGAAAAAATGCAGAAGGGATTACAGCTTATTGAGATATTGTATAAATGAATGAAAATTGTGGCAATTAATAAAAAGAGGTGACTCAAAACTGAATATGAATATAGAAGAAAACCAGAAATATAATCTAGTTCAAATCTCTCACTTCTTTCTTCACTTTTTTCTCTTTTCCTCCTTTACCTCTCTTTCTCACTCCTCACTCTTGTCTTTATCTCTGTCACACAACATAAACCTCAAAATTGGGTCCCAGAAAGTTAGGAAGAATTACTTAGTCAAGGTTATGTAACTCACAAGAGATCAGGATCATAATCATTTGCTCCTGATAACCAGTGCAGTGCTTTTTCCATTCAGTAAATGATAACAACGAATTTGCAAAATTCATTTTTGAGTCCAGTTTTAAAACACCAGTAGTTACATATTTTGGCCAAGTGCTAGCAGAAGCAGCCCATTTTGTCTGGCAATAATTGAGGCACATAAATTCTAACTGTATAGGGTATAATTTTAAGATTTTATAATAATTGGTTAAGCAGTGATCTAAGAATATCAAAAACAAGAAATTTCCAATTCTGAAATGAACTATTTCTGTCAGTGGACACATGGGGGAATTAGGCATCATAAATAAACGGGAAGGAGCAGTTTATTTTTATGTGAACTCAAAGATGTTTACTATCTTTATTTTCTGTAATAAACTGCTTTAAAGTTTATTTACTGATTACACTGTAGCATTAGCAAATAGAGTTTATATTTATAATTGTCAGTTCAGTATGCTTAGCATTGGATAACAGTACTTCAAATATTTCTTAAACAGGTTTGTTTGTTTGGGGGATGAATTCCATTTGATATGGTCCTGAGAAATTGCCCTGACAAAGCATTGGTGTACAGGCCTGATAAATCGTTTTTCCTATAAAAAGAATTTGCCTGAAGGACTTCTTTTCCAAACAGCCTGTGGTCTTTTCATCAGCACTGACAGCCCTTGTCTTTGTAACACGGACGTGCTGACAGTAGCAGCCATCCACGTTGTAATCTGGAAATCAGGTGAATTGTGCTGATCACAAGTAACTAAGAATAGAGAACTTGGTCTACCAAATCTGGTTCATCTTCACAATTTCAAGAATTGAACTTACAGATAAATTACATTTCCTAAGAAACTGGTACATTCATTAAATGTCTGACTTTGATACCCCTAATGCACAGGACCATTACAGTAACTACTACCATTTTAATTATATAACCATTCCCTGAGAAATGAGTCAAACACTGAACAGATACATACATATTCACTTCACGAAGAAGGTAATAATACTAATAATACTAACTTAGTCTTATGACCAGAAAAAAAAGCTAAATTAGGAAAAACAGAATTTTTGTAAAAGCTAGTACAATATTTAATATGCTAGACTGAATTACATCTTAGAGCCAGACAGTAAAAAATATGCTGCAGGCCCAGCTGGTGACATGGTAAATCCCTATATGACTGACCACAGCTGAAGTCCCAGACCCAACAGCTTGAAAATCCCCCTGGGTGTGTGTGCGTGTAAGACCAGAATCAGGTGAGAAAAAGGAGGAGAAGGGTTTCAGCATGGCCACCCCCTTCTCCTGAGGAGTGATTCCTCAATTTCCCTCTTGCTGTCTCTGATGAGTGCACATACCTCAAGGCAAAAACCAGGGAGGAAAACTGCAAAAGAAGAACAGTTCACAAATGAACAGATCATCAGACTTCAGTGTCCATGATTTATGTAACCCTAACTTTTGAAACAGAAAATAAGAATAGATTTTTATTCATCATATATCTAATTTTCATGAAAAAAAAAGTAGATGACTTTGGGGCCAGTAGTTAGAGTAATGTCTATGTCGCTGGAATCCCTCATAGTTGACCGTGGTTCGAGTCCCGGACCCGGTGGCTTAAACTCATGCCGGGCGCGTGTGCATGTGTGCCCAAGATCCCGAGAGGAGAATGGAGGAGAAGGGATTGCGGCATGGCCATCCCCCCTGGGGGGTGATTTCTCGCTTTCTGTCTGTCTCTTTCTGGCTGGTGAGCGCACCCGCTCTATAGAAAAAACCTCTCCCCCCCCCAAAAAAAAAAAAAAAAGTAGATGACTTTTTTGGAGTGTTAGGGTATTTACCTTAGGGTGTATGTGCTTGCTGCTTGCTGAAGACAGAGATAGAGGGCAAGTGAGTTATCACTCTCCAGAGGAGGATGGCCATGCTGCAGCCCCTTCTCCTCCATTTTCCTCCTGGGATTTTGGGCATGCATGCACACACACCTAGCATGATCTTCAAGCCACCAGGTCTGGGATTTGAACTGTGTTCAACCATACGAGTATAACATCTTAACCACTACACCTCTTGGCCCTAGATGACCCTTAAATAGCTTTAATATAGCCTTTAAAATTGGCAAATTACATTTAAATGACTGGCAGGAAGAAGTCTGTTGTCTAGTGTTTCTTAAGAGGGACAGATTGAGAAAAGTATAGAGGAAGAAGAGTATTAATGGCCCATTTTCCCCACCAGATCCCTGAATGACAGCAATAACTCCTCTGTAGAAGAGTTAATCATTATACATTTTGAGTCATTTATTCTACAATATTATGTGGAGAGCCTGCTCTATATAGAATACTCTGTAATCACTGTCAGATACTTGCACTTAAACAGATACGTATGTTTACTGGCCTTTTAGAATTATCCTTGCTTCAGCAACTAAGCAACTTCAGACAGTTACATTAGGCTTCTCTCCCTTTCTTCCTTCAGGCTGTTCAGTATGATACTTGTCTCCATCATTTCTTCTCTTTAACTCCTAGGCAGTGCAGTTTTGACATCGCTAGCTTCCTTTTTTTCACATGCTTATTTTCCTCATAGTCATGAATCAAGTTTTGAATCTTAGACTGGATTTCCTGGAGTACATGCTGTTTTATTTTTCTGTTAACCAGTAAGAAAATTAGAAGTTGAATGAGACAGTAAGCCCTACTCCTCAAAGTTCAGTGATGTATATGTAGATAAGATCCTACATACTGTGTGTCTAAGTACATAGCAATGGCCACTCATAGAGGGAAGCTAAAAATAACTAGAGCTATATGGTCTAGTTCCTAAAGAGCTTATCATCTGTAAGACAATCAGATCACATTCTTTTTAAACTTTTTATAAGGTTAAAATCCTCCTTGCTGAAAAGAATTATTTTTTATCTTCTATTATTAATTAGTATGTCCCAGTTGCCAAGCGAAATTTACCTATGGTTAGGTATATGCTAAAGTGGCATGTGTGAGGTTGAACATATCTTCTTCTAATTATTGTTTAAAAAGTTAGATGATATATCAATGTGATTCATATTTTTTCTCAGAAATAGTATTGTTTATTTAATTGAAGTATAGAGCTTATATTTTTAAGAGGTTTTTGCTATAGGGCGCATGTGCTTGCCAGAAAGACACACAGAGACAGACAGACAGAAAGCAAGAAATCATGCCACAGGTAGGATAGCCACACTGCAGTCCCTTCTCCTCCATTCTCCTTTCAGGATCTTGGGCATTGATGCACACACACCTGGTATGAGTTTAAGCCACCAGGCCTGAGACTCAAACCACAGTTGACTACATGGGAGTCCAGTGAGATAGCCATTATGCCAACTGTTGGTCTCTGTAGAGCGTATTTTAAGATGACACAATACTCAAGTTTCATAAGAACACACTGTAGCTCTGCAGATTATAGTGTGACTATTCAGAATAGTTCATGAATTGAAAAGAATTCAGGCTGCAGTTACTAAACCATAATGAACACATCATGACTAAAAAAAAAATTACTATATGCCAATAATAACTGTTTGACCAGCATAAATGTAGGAAATTTTTTATAGTACCAAAGTCTTGTTCTTCCCATAAATTAATTTATTCAAAAAAAATTCTGCGAGTTAATTTGCACATCTACATTGTACATTGAAACCCATGCTGGGCACGTGTATGTGCATGCCCAAAATCCCAAGAGGGGAATGAAGAATAGATTGCAGCGTGACCATTCCCCCCCCCCCGGGGGTGATTTCTCTCTGTCTCTCTGGTGAGTGCATTTGCCCTATAGCAAAAATCTCTCTAAAACAGAAAAAAAATCTATATTTTAAAGGCTAGCAAAGTGATGCTAACATCAGTTAGCCACTGAACTTATAGATCCTATTTCAATGAAAGATAAGCCATAAATGTAAGTTTTCCCCTGATTAGTGTGCATAAAGAGTAGTAGGTGATGGAGGGACAATAGTAAAGTTATGTTGTTTAATTCCACTTTGAATTATGAATATAAGTAGATATAAATATAAGTAAATATGAATATAAGTATAATTTAATACAACTCAGACTAGTCATGCATTTTCCTGATTTACAAATCTTTGAAAACATTTTGTCATTTCAACAGATTCAAGTTTATACACGCACGTGCTCACACATCCAACCTTGTCATATGTGTTTTTATAGGTAGATATCTAAAAAAGGAAACTGGGTGATAAAATGTTAAAGAAAAGTAACAGAACACCCAAAGTGGGCTTGAATATGGTAAGTGCAATGGGAAGGAGGAGAAATGGAGCAGACTAGAGGGATGAACTGGAATTCTGTTACAGACAACGATTTCCTACTTACCTCCTTACATACAAATAAGAATAACAAAATCATACAACACAGGAGACTTACCTGAAGTGAGGGAACGATCTGTGAAAAGATAAAAGGCCACTAAAGTGAAAACAACACCTTATAATGGTATCTTGAAAGCCCCTACCTTAATGGCATTTTCAAACAAAAAAGGAAAGAGTACAAAATCAACTTGTGTTGGTGGCTTTTAGATAATGTCCTCCAATAATATAAGGAGAAAACTGAAAAACAGAAGACAAAATACAAAGAAAGGGTATAAAGTAGAAAGTTCACAAAATAACAGTAAAATAGAAAATCCCAAGATAGGGACAGCAGATAGTGTAGTGGTTATCGATTTGAGTCTCAGACCAGGTGACTTAAAACTCTCGCCGGGCACATGTGCTTACATGCCCAAGATCCTAGGGGGAGAATAGAAGAGAAGGGATTTCAGTGCAGCCATCCCCTGTGTGGGGGATGATTTCTCACTGTGTCTGTCTGCTTCTCTCTCTCTCTCTGCCCAACAAGTGCATGCATCCTAAGGCAAAAACCTCTTTAAACAAACAAACAACAACTCAAGATAACAGGTATGTGGTAGTTCTCAAAAGCCACCAGCTTAGACAGGAGACAAAACATGGATAATTCTAGAGTTAATATTCCCAAGAAAAGAAACTGATAAATTACCTGAGAGATATACTTAAGTTGATAACTGTTTGATAGAGCTACAGAAAATTAAGAAAAACTTTATCTGATATTCATTTCATGTTTTCTTTGAAAATAAAAAAAGCAAAAGAGGACTGAGCAAGATAGAAAAATCAACTCCAGAAAAAAGTGCCCAAAAGTTGAGTGAGAGTCCAGGTGGTGGCATAGCAGTAACTGTGCCACTCTGAGAGGCTGTTACACAAGGGAAGATTCTGGGCCTATCTGCAGAAACTGCCTTGAGTCCACTGAGCGAGTGTATCCCCATGATCTGGGGCTGAGGAGGCTAGGTGTGGATCATGCCCTTGGGTCCCTGTTAGGGGCGCTCGTCTCTGTCTCTATTGCTCATGAAAATTATAAATCAATAAGCTTTTTTAAAAGTTGTATGAGAAAGAAAATACAGTTTACATAGCACTTGGTGGAGCAATGACTAATTGCACTGATATAATAAGATGAAAAAGTAAATGTAACCCCCAAAATTAGATGTGATGAGGTTTAAGGAAAGGGAGGATAACTAGTTTCTAGTTATAGTACTGTGACATACCTTTACTAATTAATGCTTATGACAAGTTAAACTCTTTTACATCACCTAAAAATTTTAATGTAGTCCAGCCGTGTAAGAGAGGTGGTTAAAATTACTATCCCCATTTATAGCTAAGAAAACTGATGTAGAATGAGAATAAATAACAGGTCTAATATCAGTCTGGTAGCAAATACCTAAGTTAAAATAGGATGTATCAGTTTTACTTAATTGAGTAAAATTTAAATCACAGTAATACATTAATATTAATTAAGAATATAGAGTTAGGAAAGAGCTGGGATTTTTTGCCTATTAGGTATGACATAGCATGATAGGGAGGAGAACAGAGTCTAAGGAATGATGGGAGCTCAGGGAGGTCTGGTTTGTGTTATAAACCTTTCTTATTAATATTATCTGATTATTTTGATTAGTCAGATGAACTAAAAAATTCTTTAGGATTTCATGAAATGAAGAACTCTGTAATAGAGCCAGCCCTGTGGTCTGGTGGTAAAGGGAGTCAGATCTCACATGACTGACTACATGGTTTGAATCTCAAACCCAGCTGTTTGCAAAATGAGCTCAAGGGTGCATTCCCCAAATCTTGACAGAACAGAGATATAGAGGCAAGGGGATTGCAGCATGACCTTGACCCATAGGGGATGCTTTCTTCCTCTCCCTCTCTTTCTGTCTCCCTATTTCTCTTTGGTGAGTGTGCATGCCCTCTGGTAAATTAAAAGAAAAAGAGTCATTGTAGACATTCTGAAAAACAACTTATGTAAATGGATAAATGTGAGAAATGAAATAAATTTTTTTTTTTTGAAAAGAAAAAATAAAGGCCAGCAGGTGGTATGGAGGTTAAGACAGCTGAATCCCACATGCTGACTGTATTGTTCCAGTCCCAGTTTAGCAGCTTGAAGATCACTCCAGGAGCATGTGTGCATGTCCCCAAAATCTGGAGGGAAAAATGGAGAAGATGGGGTTGCAGCATGGCCATCTCCCCCTGGGGAGTGATTTCCCACTTTTTGTCTCTCTCTCTCTCTGGCAAACACATACGCCCTATCGCAAACACAAAGCAAAAGAAAAAGAAAAAAAAAAAAAAAGAAACTGAACTATACCACAGACTTTGCTAGAATTAGAATCAGAGCAATAAGAGAAATAATAGGCTGTTTTCTTTAACAAAGGCATTATTTGTACTCACGTAATCTACATTCCTTTATTCCTATGAACTGTTCATTTTTATAGGCCCAGTTCTTGTCATGACATTCCTACTTATACATTAATCACTAAATCTAAACTTGAACATCTGAATAGAGGAGTATTTTACACTTCCTAATGTGCCAGTTAGAAGAAAGCCACTATTAGTAAACACTTTTGACTGTGTTTGTAGTACACTACTTCTTCCTCTTCCTCCTCCTCTTCTTTTTTTTTTTTTTTTTTTTTTTTAAGTAAGAAAAAGGAGAGACCTTAGGACTCAAAGACTATATGAGGAGTGTCAAAAGAAACAGAGAAATATGTATTTTGGGGAATCTTGCCACCATGTCACAATCCTATCCCAGCCTCCCAGTTAGCTAGGTCTACAGGCACCTAGTCTGTTTGGGTTGGGCTGGAAGCTGAACCCAGCACCCTATCAATCGTGCCATCTCAACTGGGTAGTTCTTTCTATTAGAGCCTACAGTGCTTATAGAAATTCTTCAAATCTGGTTAAAGGGAATAGTATGAAAGAGATCTTAAGGGAAGTTAGGACCCCTCTATTAAATGAAGTACTCTAGCAATGAAGTTTACAAAGGTTCTTCCCATTTGAAATGGTTAAGTCTTTCATTTTTAAAATTCATTTAAATAGTTATTCCAGTTTTTCTTGACAATCTACCTTATGCTAGGTTCTCTTACAGACATTGGTGAATCAAACTGAAGACTGATGAGACTTCTGCCATCGAAAGCCTGCATTCTAGTTAGGGGTGTGGTCAATAAACATTTATTCAAGCTAATTCTGGATTATGGCAAACAGGAGAAAAAGGGCAACAGGGATAGATGGGAAGATTAGAGAGTACTTGAGATAGAATTGTCAAGGTCATTGCAAAGAGCTGACATTGAAATAAAGGCTAATTGGCTTCCCCATGGGCTTGTGTATACAAAGTACCTCAGTTGATCAGGCATGTCCCCATTGAAAACGATTTTGGAAGTTAAACAATGTTTCAATATATATTGAGTATAAAAATTTTTACTAATATGGTTGTAGACATAACTAAAGGTGACAGGGCCCCCTCTCCTTTTTTAAAAATTTCCATTTAATCACTGTACATCTTTTACCGAGTACAACATGTTTTTTTCCAACATAAATACATATTAGTTAAGTCAAAGACTATCACTTATGGGACTAGCTGGTGACATGGTGGTTAAGGTGCTAGGCTTTCATATGGCCAAAAGCAGTTCAAGTACTGGACCTGATGACTTGCTTTCTCTCTCTCTTTCTCTCTCTCTCTGGCGAGCACATGTGCCCTATAGCAAATTAAAAAATAATAGTGATAAATAAAATCAAATATTAAAAAACATTACTGTATGCATTATCAACAGACAACTTTCATTTTGTATCTATTAAAATTTATTTCCCTAATCCCTACCCTCCAATTACTTATTAACCAACTTCTATTAACTATCCCCTTCTACACTGTCTGCACTACCTACAGTTGACCTCCATGTTGTTATACCTTTAAATCTTTCAGTTTCCACTATAATCTGCAAGCATTTGGTGTGTTTACTGGGTCATCGGAAAAGTCATGATGTGTTTTTTTTTTGAAGAGGTTTTTGGCTACTGGGCGCATGCGCTCGTCAGACAGACAGAGACAGAAAGGGAGAAATCAGCCCCCAGGGGGGATGGCCACTCCGCAATCCGTTCTCCTCCATTCTCCTCTCAGGATCTTGGGCACGCGTGCACACATGCACAGCGAGAGTTTCAAGCCACTGGGTGGGAGTCACGAACCACTGTCAACTACGTGGGAGTCCAGTGACATAGCCATTACACTAACTGCTGGTCCCATGATGTGTTTTTTTATGCAAAAATGTGTCATGACTTCCAACAACCAAATATATTAAGCAAGTATATACAATTCCTGTCTTTCATAATCTGACTTGCTTTACTTATTATTAAATCTTCCATATTTGTCCACTTTATATCAAATGTCAGGGTCTCATTGTTTTTTAATGGCTGAGTAGTATTTCGTAAATTACATGTGCCACATTTTTTTAATATATTCATCCATTCTTGGACATTTGGGTTGATTCCATATCCTGTCAATTGTGAATAATGTTTAAATAAATATGGATGTGCAAGTATTTTTTCAAATGAGTGTTTTCCTATCTTTTGGGTAGATGTCTAAGCATGGAATCACTAGGTTGTATGTTAGTTTTATTTGTAGATTTCTGAGAAACCTCCATATTGTTCTCTACAGTGGATGTACTAATACGTATTCCCACCAATGGTATAGGAGGGTTCCCCTATCAACAGCTTCACCAGAACTTATTCTTTATTTTTTTAATCTTAGCCATTCTGATTGTGATTAAGTGGTATTTCATTGCAGTTTTGATTTACATTTCCCTTAAGATGAAATGATTTTTTTTCATACACTTTTTAGTCATTTGTTTGTCTTCCTTGGAGAGTTGTCTTTTCAGCTTATTTACCCATCTTTTGATCAGATTGATTTTTTTTTTCAGGTAAGCTGCTTGAATTTCTTGTATATTTTGATTATCAGTCCTTTATCTGAAGCATATTTTGTAAATATATTCTCCCACTCTGAAGGTTGTCTTCTAACCCCAATTATTTTTCTTTTGACATGCATAAGCTTTTTAGACTAAAGTTGTTCTACTTGACTATTTTGGGGATTATTGACTGTGCTTTAGGAGTCTTAGATAAAAAGTCTTTGTCTACTTCAATGTCTCTAAGAGTTTCCCACCAGTGATTTTATAGTTTGAGATTTTATGTTTAGATCCTTGATCCATTTGACTTGATTTTTGTTAATCTTCAGAGATAGGGATCTAGTTTCATTTATCTGCAGGTAGGCATCCAGTTTTTCCAGCACCATTTGCCAAAGTGATTCTTTCCCCCCACTGGATTGTCTTATACTCTTTGTCAAAAATCAGCTGGCTATATGTTTTATAGTTTGTTTCATTGGTATATGTACTTGTTCTTGTGCCAATATCATTCTGGTGTTTTTTTTTTTTTTTTTTTTTTGAGAGGTTTTTGCCATAAGTCTCATGCACTCACCAGAAAGACAAGAGAGAAAGAGAGAGACAGAGAAACAGAAAGCGAGAAATCACTCCCCAGGGGGGATGGCCACTCTGCAATCCCTTCTCCTCCATTCTCCTTTAGAGATCTTGGGCAAGCACGCATATGCACCGGGCATGAGTTTAAGCCACGGTCCGGAACTCGAACCATGATCGCCTATGTGGGAGTCCAATGACATAGCCATTACGCCAACTGCTAGTCCCTATCATGCTATTTTATGATCACAGCTTTTGTAATATATATTTTTTATTTAAATTTATTTATTTACATTTATTCACTGTACAGGAAATCAGATTCCTCCCATTTTATTCTTTTTGCATCGTATTTCTTTGGTGATATGGGTTCTTTTGATTCCAGACAAATTTTATGATTTTTAAAATATTTCTGTGAGGAATAACTTTGTTAGTTCAATTGAAATTGCACTGAATTTGTAGATTAATTTTGGTAGGATTGACAGTTTGATTATATTACTATTCTAATTCAGGAACATGGGATGTCTTTCCACTTTTTTGTATGATTTTCTTTTTTTCTTTCTTTTTTTTTTTTTTAGTTTTTTATATTTTTCCTTGTAGAGGCCATTTATCAATTTGGCTAGATTTATTCCTAGGTTATCTCGTAATTTTTTGTAAAGATTGCTTTCTTCATCTCTACCTCAGTCTTCTCATTGTTGATATATAAAAATACTATAGATTTTTAAATATTGGTTTTGTATTCTGCCACTTTATTGTTTCATCTATCACTTCTGGAAGTTATATTGTGGATTCACTTTTGTATTTTTTTTAAGAGGTTTTTGTCTTATGGTACATGGTGCATGCACTCCCTGGGGAAATGGGAAAAGAGAGCAAAAGTGAGAAATAACCCCCTGGGGGATGGCCACACTGCAATCCTCTGTTCTTCTCCTGGGATCTTGGACAACACATGCATGCACACACACATGCCCAGCATGGTTTCAAGTCACCATATCCAGGACTCAAATTGCAACTGGTCATGTGGGAGCCCAGTGGTGTAACCACTATGTCATCTGCTGGTCCCTACTGTGGATTCCTTTGGATTTTTTATTTTCTAATCATAACATCTGAAAATAGAAACAATATCACTTTTTTTCCCTATTAGAATGCCTTTTTAGTCTCTTGACCAATTGCATAGACTAGGAATTCCAGTACTATATTGAAAAGGAGTGGAGAATGTATGCAAACTTGTTTTGCTCTATATTTTAATGAAAAAGCTTTCAACTTTTCCTCATTCAGTATGATGTTAGCAATGGGCTTGTCATACATGGCTTTTATGGAGGAATGTCCCTTCTATGACAGGTTTGCTGAGAGTTTTAATCATGAAGGGATGTTGTATTTTATCAAACACATTTTCTGCATTGTTTAATATTATCATATGGTTTTACCCTTTTTTTTCCTGTTAATATGGTATATTAAACTTATGATCTTGTGTATGTTGAAACATCCTTGCATCCCTGGAATAAAACCTATCTGGTTATGGTGTATAATCTGTTTAATGTGCCAGTGGATATAATTTGTTAGTATATTGTAGAGAAGTTTTCCATCTATATTCATCAGAGACACTAGTGTGCAGTTTGCTTTTATGGTTCTGTCCTTGTCTGTTTTGGGGATGAGAGCAATGGAGCCTTCCTAAGTGAATTTGGGAGGATTCCTTCCTTATCTTTAGAAATAGTTTGGTTAGAATGGGGATAACTCTTCTTTAAAGGCTTTGTAGAATTCAAAAGTGAAGCCATCCGGATCTGGACTTTTCCTTTGTTGCGAGACTATTACTGATTCAGTCTTATTGCTTGCTATTGCTCTAGTCAGGCTATCTATGTCTTCCTGGTTCAGTCTTGGTAGATGATATGTGCCCAGTAATTTGTCCATCTCATCTAGGTTTCTTGTTTTTTTAATCATCTAGGTGATTTTTGGTGTATAATCACTCATAGTAGTCTCTCATGATCTTTTGTATTTCTGTTACATAACATTGCCTGTTTCATTGCTGATTTGATTTATCTGGTTTCTTTCTCTCTTCTTCTTGATTAATCTAGCTAGTGGTATGTCAGTTGACTATTTTCTCAAAGCACCAACTTTGGTTTTATTTATTTTCTGTATAGTACTTTCATTTTCTATTTAATTTCTTTCAGCTCTATTTATTGTTTTCTGGTATTTTTGTTGTTGTTGTTGTTGCTTTGTTATTTTTTCCAGTTCCCTGAGATGTGTAATTAGGTTGTCAATTTGTCACCGTTCTGGTTTTTTTTTTTTTTTTTTATTATTTCTTTAGGCACTAATTGCTATGACTGTCCCTCTTATGCTTTTGCTGTGTTCCATAGATTACAAAAACTCATGTGCTCATTATCTTTAGTTTTGATGAATCTTTTTATTTCAGTCTTAATTTCTTCAGTGACTGTGAAGACATTCAGGAGTAAGTTGTTAAGTTTTCATATGTTTGGTATTTTCATAGGTTCTCTTGCAGTTAATTTCAGGTTTAATTCCATCGTAGTCAGAGAAGATGCTGGATATAATTTCTATACCTCTGAATTTGTACAGGCTTGTTTCATGCTCTATCATGTATTTGGTCTTTGAAAATGTTTCATGTGGGGGAGGAAAAATGTATACTTTGTGGTTACTGGGTGAAAAGTTATATGGATGTCTGCCAAGCCCATTTGACTTATGGTGTCATTTATATCCTGTATCTCTTTGCTTATTATTTGTCTAGATAATCTGCCTAGAGGAGACTGGGGTAGTGAGGTCTTCAATGATAAGAATGTTGCAGTCAGTCTCTTTCTTTAGATCAAGCCTTCTTTCTGTCATATATTTGGGTGCTCCAGAGTTGAGTCCTCCAAAGTGTTATATCTTCTTGGTGGATTAGTTATTTTAGTATTGTATAGTGTTCTTGTTTGTCTTTTCTTACAATTATTGTCTTACCGTCGATTTTGTCTAATATCATGACCATAATTCCAGCTTTCTTTCAATTTCCATTTGCATGAAATATCTTTTTCCAACCCTTAACTTTGAGTCTATATATGCCTTTATTGGTGAGATGTGTTTCTTGTAAGGAGCATATAGAGGGCTCTTGATTTTTATCCATGAAACAGTCCATGACTGTTAATTGGAAAATTTTATCTATTAACATTTAGTGTTATTACAGATATATGTGGATTTATCCCTCTCACTTTTTAAGCTATTTTCTTGGTTATTTTGTATTTTTTTCATTTGTTTCTCTCTCTTTCGTGTTCCCAATCTATATTATTCCTTTCAGTACTTCTTTAAAATCTGGTCTAATGTTAGTAAATTCTTCCATGTTTTGTTTATATGAGAAAGATTATACATTTTTCCCATTTGAAGGATTATCTTGCCAAGTATAGTATTCTTGGTTGAAATTGTCTTTCTTTTTGTGTTTTGAATATGTCTGCCTATTTCTTCCTTGCTTGTGTTGTTTCAATTGAGAGGTCTGATGTCAGCCTAATGGGATAACCCTTTGTAAGTAACTTGAGGTTTCTATTTTGCCATTTATATAATCTTGCTCTTGTCTTTGATTATTACCAATCTGGCTATGATGTGCTGGAGGCTGAGGGTGGTGGAGGAATTCTTATGTTGATTCATTTAGCATCCTTTGTCTTTCTTGGGTCTGGATGCTGGATGTTTCTGTATGTTCAGAAAGTTTTCTGCAAGCATTTTATGGAGTACATTTTCTATGTCCTTCCGAGATTCTTCACCTTCTGGAGTACCAATTATTCGGATATTCGGGTCTCGAATGGTATCTAGTATTTCCTGTATATTATTGGTCTATCCCCAAGGTTTGGTTATTGTTGTTATTTTTTTCATACTTTTTGGTTTCTCTAATAGCTTTGTCTTCTAGATCAGAGATCCTATCTTCTGCATGGTCTAATCTGCTCTTAATACAACTGAGGCAGGTTTTTATCTCATATACTAAAGTTTTCATCTCTAGAAGTTCTGTTTCTTTTTTATGCAGTGTATCTCTTCATAGAGTTCCTCCTTAAACACATGAAATTATTTCCTCATCTCCTGGAATTGGTAGTCTATTTTCTCTTACATATCATTAAGTTTAGTTATGATAAGTTCTCTGAATTCTTTTTCTGATAGATATTTCAGTGATTTCCTCTGTTTTTTTTTTTTTTTTTTTTTTCCATAGCTGAAGAATGGTTATTGTATTCTCTTTTGGGGAAACTATTTCCTGGTTTTGGGATTGTTCCCTTGTTGAGAAAGTTTTTTCTGGTTTTGTCATAGTTGAGGCTCTTCTGTGACTTTTAATCATTTTGTATACATTCGCTTCCTGTTAATTCTTTGGAGTAGGTTTCTGTAGCTGTGTGCTTGTGTGCTTCCCTTTGTTGTGAATTATTTCAGTGCTAATTTCTCTCTTTTTTTCATATGCAATGTGATATCCACAGCAAGAGTCTTGGGTTCAGATTTACAAAGAGGAGTTTTTCTCTTTTTACTGGTGGGTTCAGTGGGGTGAAATGATCCTGCCAAGGCCTCATAGCATTCAGTTGTTTGGTTTCTATGTACCTAAACCTCTATAGTCCCTTCTAACTCTGAAACTTCAGGATTGGATTGGAAGTGCTGGGACTGAATCAGCTCTGGCTCCCAAACCCTAGACTAAGCAAGGGGCTTTAGGTGAACGTTGGCAACTAAAAGTGCCTGCTATCCATCTTAGTGGTTAAGTCTTCTGAAAGAAAATATGAATTTGTCCTAGAGTTGGGACATTCATTTCTCATAGAAAGATGGACTATACCTTGAATTCCTGGTGAAACCTTTATGATCTATGATACTATGACACAGTGAATAATCCATCTCAATGCAGAGATACAATAATCCATACTTATAGGACTCTGTGGAGGACCAATGGCTGTGTACACCATCTCCTGGCACTCCCTGATGAAAAGATTAGAAATATTATTGCAAAGAAGAAATTCTAGAGTATTTGAAGTTTATTCAGTATATCCAACAAATGTTATACTGTTTTTATGTGACAGAAAATATGATAGGAATTGGTGCCATAGAAGTGAACAAGACAAACTAGGTTTCATCTTTCATTAAGTTATATTTTTCAGAAGACAGAAAAGTGACAAATGAGGAAACAAAACACAAAAGATAAACTCAGGTGACCATAAATACTAGGAAGAAAATAAGGCAGGACAGAGAATGTGACAGAGGATGACTAAAGAGTATTTTTAGATTAAGGTTCAAACAAATCTTTTTGTCAGGCTGAAATTTGACCTGAGATGTGAATTAATGGAGAAATATTTGAGGATCTAGAAAATAAGCATCCATGGCAGAAAGAACAGCAAATACATATAGTTTATCCAGAGGAACATGGTCAGCACATCTGGAGAATAAAAACGAGATAGTACAGAGTATCCCTGCTGGGTCAAGTCACTGTAACATGTTGTTAATGGCTTACAGATGTCAATACCCTCAGTCTGCAAGGCAGCTGGACATGATGTGTGTAATCGCAGCTCCTAGACCAGAAACTGCTGGTCATGTTGAATTGATTTCAGTGTTCTGCAAAAATATTATCTTTATTTTTTGTATGTCAGAATTCTGGAAATTTAGGGAAGCATGGGATGCAGAAGGTAACAAATGAGAGGTATGAAATGGGTGTGGAGAGGTAGACAGAGTCGATTATTATAAGAGCCGGGCATATAGTTCATAGAACAGTGTTTAAATTTTAGGTGGAAGTCATTTAAAAGGTGTAGCATGATTTAATTAATTTCTTTTGATAAGATGTTGCTACCTGTTATACATGGAGTGCACTTGGCAAAGTATTAGAATCAAATGTGCCACATGTTCATCTAAGGTGACCTTGAGGTTGTTGCTTGCTATCTCACTGTCTCAATTTCTTTATCAAATCATTAGAGATAATAGCATTGGTCCTTGGGTTTGCATCACAGGTATCTGGTGAATGGAAATTGGATTATGTCGGTGGCTGCCCTAAGAAAGATAACATATAAAGGGGAGATTGTTATTTCTGCTACTGACACCACACTTTCCAACCTGCCAACTATCTCTCTCAGATCACTTTGTGGACAAGGGCTGATTCATACATTAACTTCCCAGAAGGAGAGAGAGAAAACAAGGATGCTAAATTGCTGGTGATTGCTTTGACACTGATCATTCCCATTTTCCATGCTAACTCAGAATAAAAATAAATTAGCAACAAAGATACCTACTCCTCTATGACCCTTTCTATCAACTAAGCCTCCTAAACAAACTGAAAAATCACGTATTTCCCTGCAACTGGGGGAATGCTGATCACTGAACTGCCATGTGACACATTTTCTGGTTATATGTTTTAGGAATTACACATGACCCCAGTTAATAGTTGAGCAGGTGTGAAACAACATGCATCACAGATCTTTCTTAAATGATACAGAACAACCTGTAGGTTTTATTTATTGTAGATCAGGTTATTAACATGTTTAGATGTGAAAAATTAAGGCAACTAATTTCTATTTTGTTTTATAGAGCATAATGATTTCTTTCTGAATAAATGAGATTTTTTTTTCTCTTCTTACTCAAACTATTACTAAAAATTAAAACTTGTGATATCACAGTGACACTGAGTTGAATAGTTTCTAATATTGATATATTGATTGTTCATGGCTAAATGCATGATGCATTCTTTCAAAATCCAAAATATTTTAAAAAACAGTACTTGAAAGACGATTAAAACTCTATTCTTAATTCACAGTGGGTGTGTGTACCCATGAGAGAGAGAGAGAGAGAGAGAGTTCACTTCCTAGTGGACTGTGGTCACACCACTTTCCTTTTAACCATTTGTACTCCCATCAGGATTTTGAGCATGCATGCATATGTGCCTGATGTAGTTTTCAAGTAGCTAGGGCTGGGATTTAAACTGTGGTTGGTCATGTGACATCCAGTTTCCCATGCACAAGGTTCAACCACTATGCTACAGGGCCATCCTAGCAAGAGATTTTTGAAGTGACTTAAAAATAAAACACTAGAGCGAGAGAGGAATAGATAAGGGGGACTATTAGATACAACTATTTTAAAATGAAATAAGGCGTTTATTTTAGGAATGCTTTTACAATTTGAAGGAACACAGATCCTAAAGTAATAATTACAGTTTTGGCTTTTGATTGAGGGAAGGACACTTCATCGATTCTTGCAGGAGGGAAGAAGGCAAAAACAATTAGACTCTTTGGGGAAAGACATATGGTGTATAGAGAAGATAGAGTTTCTATAAATCTGCTTACCTTTACTGAACTATAGGGAAATATCATCACCTATGAGTCAGAACGGGAAGTGTCAGAGGAGGTTTCAGGTGAAAGAGAGGTTGGAGGTAAGTTCAAATGCAGGTACCTAAACAATTTCACCGAATACTAACTTTTTAACTTCCCTAAACTCACTTCACTGGGTCATCATTGCTCACAGAACTGTAATCCTTAATAAGAATCTTTTTAGCATTGGAAAGATAACCTTTTGTTCTCATACCATAATTCTCAGGAGAGTTCTGATTGCTCACTTGTGAGTATAATGAAAATAGCACTAGTTAATGGATTAGAATATCATCTAAGATTTTATTTCAAGGAGTAACTATGATTGTGCTCACTCCCTTAAATTTTTTTAAAGGGTATAGGTAGGCTATAATGATAGAAAGCATATAAGAGTTTCCTGGAGATGAGGGAAGGACTAGAAAGATCACAAAAAAACCTTGGGAGGGATATGTTTATCATCATGATTATGGTGATTTTTATCCTCTGTGAATACATAAGCTAAAACGATCTAATTATAGGCTTTCCATTTGTGCAGGATATTGTAGTCAATTATGTATCAATAAATCTGTGGGGAAAAAAAGGAATGGGGTTTATAGGATATGATCTAATTGATAGAATTTTTAGAAACTCAGAGAACGTTGACATGCTCTAAAATATACCAATTATTTTGAGACAGAATCTTTATAATATGAAAACTTGCTCAATCTTGAAAAACAAATGTGTTAAGCTTAAACAATTAATACCTAAAAGAGGTTTCTTATTCTGGCCCAAGGGAGGATTTGAAGTAATTTTATTCAACTTTATTGATTCCCTCACCCAGCATTGATGAGTATGAGGTAACCCTGGGAAGATGCTACCTGAGACTATTCTCAGGGAAATGTCATGAGAATAAGATGTTTATCCTTAGACTTTTTGTTCTCTTCAACTACGCTACTTCCTAGGCATCTAATGTGCTTATATTGATAAAGTCCTCTGTCATGCTCTAAACTCAATTGAAAAGAAGGTGATTGATTCAGCCCCAATAATAAACGAGATTACTTGAAAAAATTCATTGAAAATGGAAGTAGAGTATGGGTATATTTTGGTATATATATATATATTTTTTACATCCATGTGTAGGTTTTTCATAATATGTATTTTCATGAAGTTTTTGAGGACTCTCTGTGTTTAGATACTTTGTGTATCATTCATGTTTCCATTCAGAAAAGATTTATTTCTCTCCTTTATGATAGGCACCAGAGCTATTAAAATAAGTAATATAAAATAAAATTTATTTTATTGCTACTAAAAATGCTTTCTTTCATTCAAATTTATATGATTATTGAAGAATTGTCTTTAGTCTTACTTTCTATGAGTTACTCCTATTCCCAACTTATTTCATGCTTCAAACTGTGACCATCCTTTCTGATACTCAATTGACTAAGGATTTTAGGTGACAAGGTATGCTATGGTATGCATTTGTGTGTGTGTGTGTGTGTGTTTGTTAGTTTATAAAATGTGTAATATACTTTAGGTAAACAATGAAAATACTTTTATTGATATTCAACTTACACTTTGTAGATAGCTATCTTGACCAAGGAAATTTGGAGCTTTCCTTGAGTTTTTCTATACTCTGTGATATTCTTCCTATCCCTTATATATTTACAATTCATTAGTGCCCTCTGTGTCACCTATAAGCCTAACACTTACACATGTAACACCTGACACATATTAGTACTTTTTCCTGTTCACACTTCTTAAGCCTTTATTATATGGTACACATTCATTTCTGTGTCCTCAGTACTAAAAACAGTTTCTGAAACTTAGAAAATGCTAACCAGCTGTTGAAGGAGGGAGGGGGATAGGAAAGAATAATGGAAGAAATAGAAGAAGGCAATATCTTAAGAATAGAAGTTATATCAGAAAACAAAAATTTTAAAATAATTTAAAAATAATTTTATGACCTCATAGAGTTTACTTTCAAACTGATCTGGTTTTCTGTCAACAAAGAAACACATATATATACACACACACAGATTGAGATTGTTCTTGACTGAACTATAAAGACAAGATTTAACCTAAGCATGCATTCTCTATTTCAGTCTTCCAATGATCAAGACACGTGATTCCATTTTACAGACTTTCAAAAACATTTTGAAATTTTATGTACAAACTAGTTTACTTCTAATATGCAGAAAAGCCAAATGCCAATATTGGCAGTAGTAGCAATAATACATAGTTGCCTTACATTTTTTTAAAAGACAGTCATTGTATTCAGAAACGAAAATGTGTCATCTAAAATAATCTTAGCTTCTTAAATATCAGATAAGAGCTATGAAAAACTACTAATATGGTAAAATTATTGTATATTTAATTGAAAATGTTAATATTTAGTGTCAAGAATCACTTAGTTGATTGCCAAAAGCATAACATATATTTTATATTATAGTTACTTTTTAAATGCATTAGGGTCAATGAAATTGCATACTCTCAGCATGTGTCCTTATTTATTTTAGGGAAAAGGCATTTAAAATCAGATTGCACACTGATCTTCCATAAAAGTGTTATACTACCACATTTACTAAAGAGATTTGTATAGGAAAGAGCTAATAACCATCTTACTCTTATGCTATGTATTTATGAATTTTGAATGGTATTAACTAATATTTAAGAGATTTTTCACTTTGTCATTTTTCATTACTATCATTAATATGGCATACTATTTCTGTTTCATCTTTGAAGTAATACTAAAAAGGGTTGATGTTAGCAATAGATATTTATAAGGATATTTAATAGCCCTATGCTAAAGAAAAATGCAGAGACATTATGTTTTTTTTCTCAGTATGTTACCTCCAGAATAAAGTTTAAAGTACAAATTTCAAATGTAGTAAGTTAACCTTTAAATTTACTTAACCTGTTTACTTCCCTCATAGGACACAGAAAATTACTATTAGATTTTTCAAAAAGATGAAATAAGAATGGCGAAGTAGTCCAAAATAACATGTTTTGATTGCATATATTTTTTTAATTTAAAGAAATTGTGTCTCTGTAATGCTCATGGTCAATATCTATCTAAAGTTTTCTAAATATAGTCTAAATGACATAACAAATCACATACTTCATGCACATAGATGTGTACTTATGTGCCAAAGCCACACAAATTTGATTAGATTGTGTTTAAGTGATAAAATGTCAGGGGAAAAAAAAACAGAAAATGGATTATACCAGTAATCATAATTCCATTTATTTACATAAATACTTACAGTTTGTTTAGAATTTAGTCAGCAAGTTAATTTTCAACTTTTCTGAATGTCATCTTAGTGATATAGATAAGGATGTATATTTTATCATTTTCATTTTGATTCTTGTGTGACCCATGGGTTATTTATTTGTGTTGTTTAATGATAAATATTTGGTAATTCCTATGTTTTTCCCTATGATTGATTTCTAATTTAATTCCATAGCACTTTTTCACCACTTTATTTTTTTAGTATTTTCTTTTAAATTATTTTTATTTATTATTTATATGTAATCACTACACATCTTTCTTTATATGTTCAACTTCTTTTTTTTAAAATTTGTTTTTTATTTCAAGTTCTTTTATATGTTCAATCACATTATTTAGCTTGCAAAGTGAATATTCCAACATGTGTACATTTCTCCCTAGTCCTGTCAATAATACTATGAAGTTATCTTCAGCAGATAATGTCCCATTTCTTTGTCCCATTAATGCTTTGCCTCTCTATTTTTCTTCTAAATGTCCTTCCTGACTCTACTTTTTACCTACCTTCTTCCCACACTGTATCTGGTATTCACAACCATTTACTGTGTTTCCATATCCTTCAGTTTCAGATGTAGAGTGTGAACACTAGGTATATATCAAATGGGGACATACAATGTCTCTCCTTCATAGCATGGCTTGCTTCACTCAGCAGTAAATCTTCCATATTCATCCACTTTCTGTCAAACACCAGGGTCTTGTATTTTATGACTGTTTAGTATTCCATAGAGTATTTGTGCCACAGTTTTTCAATCCATTCATCTGTTTGTGGGCATTTGGGTTGTTTTAACAATGTACTTAGTTTATATGGTTTCAATCCTTTTAAAGTTACTGAGATATTTAAACCTGTTTTTTTACTGAAAAGTAAGATATATATATATATATATATATATATATATATATATATATATATATATATATATATATATATATATATATATATATATATATATATATATATATATATATATATATATATATATATATATATATATATATATATATATATATATATATATATATATATATATATATATATATATACACACACACACACACACACACACATGCATACACATGCTTATGGTATAAAATGTGATGTTCTTAATATATAGAGACATATGTTGGATATATCTATTATTTCACTTTTTAGCGGGAGGGATGAGAACATTTAAAATGTGCGTTTAGCAGTTTTCCAGTGTATACCACTTTGTTGTTCATTATAATTATTATGCTATAAAGTAGATGTCTAAAAGTTTTTTGTTCTGTTTAACTGAAGTTTTACACCCTCGGACATCTTTCCACCCTCTTTCCAGCTCCAACTCAGCTGCAGCCACTGGTAACCACCATTCTACTCTCTGCTTCTGTGATTTTCACATTATAGATTCTGTATGTCAAGGAGCTTTGAAATATTTGTCATTATTTGATTAGTTTCTTATGCTCAGCACAGTGTTCTCTGATTCCAACTGTGTTGATGCAAAGGACAGGATTTCCTTATTTTTAAAGAACAAATAGTATTCCATGATGTATTTATACCACATTTTCTTGGTATAGTCATCCATCAATGGATGCTTAGGTTGATTTTGTTTCTTGGCTATTATGAATAATAGTGCAATAAACATGGTAGTGAAGATACCTCTTTGGCACGCTGATTTCATTTATTTTTTAAAACATACACATACAGAAATAGAGTTACTACATCACATAGTAGTTTCATATTTAGTATTTTGGGGGCATCTCCAAACTGTTTTTCATATTGGCTATACTAATTTACATTTCTCTAAATAGTATACAAGGGTTCCCTTTTCTCCACAACCATAGAAACACTTGTTACATTTGTATTTTTCATAATAACCATTCTAACAAGTGTGAAATGATATCTAAAAAGCTTATGCATAGCAGAGGAAAATTCAACAGAGTGAAGAGACAACCTATGACATAAAAGAAAATCTGTGCCCACTGTACATCTGATAAGGGGCTGATACCCAGAATATACAGATTTTACTCCAAGAAAATGAATAACTGGATTAAAAATTAGGCAAAGGATATGAAGTTTATTTATTTTTCTTCATTTTCTATTTTATTTTACTTTATACATTCAATCACATTATTTACCTTACAAAGTGAATATTTCAACAGGTGAACATTTCTCCACAGTCCAAATGATAAAACTATAAAATATCTTCGACAGATAATACCACATTTCTTTGTCCCATTAATCCTTTGCCTCCCTATTTTTCCTCTTCTTTTTTTTTTTTTTTTTTTTTTTTTTTTTTTTTTTTTTTTTTTTTTGTTTTAAGGTTTTAAAACTTTAATGGGAACTATATTTCTTCAAAGAAGATATATAAGGGGTCTACAGGTTTATGAAAAAATGCTCAACATCACAAATCATCAGGGAAATGCAGATTAAAACCATATTTAAATTGGTTATAAGGCCTTATACCATCCTAAATATTCCATGGGTGCTTGAAAAGGGTGTGTGTTCTACTGTTAGGTAGATCGTCCTATAGGTTAATTAAGTTCATTTTCTTAGACGTATTGAAGTCTTTTATAATACTACAATGATTATGCACAGTTCTGTTATCTACTGACCACTTAAATATTAAAACTACAGCTGTTGATTTTTATATTTCTCCTTTCACCTCTGTCATGTTTTTCTTAATATTTTCTAGAGCTGTATTATTGTGCTGATGTAGCAGCACTTTTTATCATTATAAGCTTTTTTTTTCCTGGTAATAATCCTAGTTATTTTGTATATTTAAAAAATAGCATAGCCTTTCTCTTGTTAATTTAGCATGGTAAATGTTCTCCTATCCTTTTATTTTCTGCCTCTTTGTATCTAAAACATGTCTCATGTAGATATTATAAACTTGTATTTTGCTTTCTCATTTACCATGAAACTCTCTGCCTTTTTATTGGAATATTTTACTGATGTAAATCTAATCTTAATATTGTTAAACTATATATTTCTTTTTAGCTATTCATTTTCTACCCAAATATATTCTTTCTTTACTGTCTTCTCTTAAATACAATTTTTTACTTTTATATATTACTGAGGCTTCTTTATTTGTTTTTCCTACATGTTTACATTGATTCAGTAATTGATACTGGGATTACAATTTGTGTGTGAATTACCAAACTATTTAAGATTAATCCTAAATTAATTTTTTGAGAACTTATTGTTATGGGGTGTGTATGCTCATCAGAAAGAGAGGAAAGGCAAGAAATCACCCTCCAGGAGGATGGCCATCTAGCAATCCCTTCTCTTCCATTCTCCTCTCAGGATTTTGGGCATGCACACACACACATGTCCATCATGAGTTTCAAGTTGCTGGGTGTGAGACTTGAACTGCAGTCAACCATGTGGGAGTCTAAGACCTTAACAACTACACCACCTACCTGCTGGCCCCAATAATTTCAGAAAAATATACTGACTTTGCTTTTAAACTTATGTTTATCCTGCCTTTCTTTGTGCTATTACTTACACACACACACACACACACACACACACATTATTGCTTTAAATCACCTTAGATATTTAAATACAATCGTATTGTGATTTCCTATATATTTATCATTTCCATTGGTCTTTATTTCTACCCATCAGTTAACTAATACATTTATTATCTTCTCTGTCACTCTTCACTGCTTTACTAAGAGCAAATTTTCCATCTGATTCCATTTTTTTCTACTAAAATAGCTTTAACATTGGCTATAGTGCAGATATGGCAATAAGTTATCTCAGATCATTTCTGTCTTTACTTTGACTTCAATATTAAATGATATTTTCAGAGGACAATATTTCCAATTTGATTTATTCTATTTTTATATTTTAGTTTTCTAAACATCATACTCCATTGAAATTTTACTTGTGTAGTTTCTGAGAAATTTCTTTTCGGTTTTTTGTTCCTCTGTACTTAATTTGCCTTATTTAGTAAATCTTTTAGTACTTTGATGTTGTAATTTTATGTTTTTTTTTTTCTTTTTCTTATTTTAAAAAATTTTCTGTAGTGTGCATTAGGCTCACTGGAGAGAGAGAGAGAGAGAGAGAGAGAAGAGAGAGGAGAGAGGAGAGAGAGAGGAAAGAGATGAGAGAAAAGAAAATGAGAATGCATGCCCCAGAGGGGATGGCCATGCCTCAATCCTTTCTCCTCCATTTTCCTCTCAGGATTTTGGGTATGCATGTGTATATGCTTGGTGTGTTTTCCATGCTGCCAGGTCTGGAACTTGAACTACAGTTGACCACGTAGGATCTCAATCACAACTGTTCGGCCCCTATCTCTGTTTTTAGGCATGTACTACAATGCCTGTGATTTCTGAATCTGCTTCATTTGATGAATTTATATTTTATCTATATGAACTATATTTTTGTGCTTCTCTGCATGATTTAGAAATTTTTATTAGTAAATTTTGTAATATTTTCATTGTTCATTTCTGCCTTTTATACTCTTTCAATTGTATTAAATTTTGCTGCGACACAGTTAAGATACTTGGAATTGATTCAGTATTTAAAAGTTTGCTTCTTAAAATTATTAGGGTGGTTATAGTAAAGCTGTTGGCATAGAATTAATTTAGTATCACTACTGAGATGGTAACCTTCTGAAGATATTGACACTCTACATATTATGCCTTTTTATTTTTTTATTATTTATTTATTTTTAACTCTAGTGGGAATATCAGTAGTTCTTTACCCTGTGTGAGCTCTGGGAATTATTTGATACACTGCATTTTAGTGGGTTCTTCCCTAACTGAGGATATTTCTTATACATATGTGTGGAATTATTTACAGTCAAATTATTGAGGGAAACATCACATTGATTTGCAAAAATGTCTCCTATTTCTCTCATTGTCTCTTGTCCCTACCTCCTTCCCTCTCTCCTCTTCTCTCTTATAATCTAACCTATAATTTTTTTTTTTAGCTGTCTTTAACTCCTGAAATGTGTTTATTCAAATGACCAAGACCATGAAACCCTTCCTGGATTTTACATTCTCATGCTGTTAAAAAAGCAGTGATCTGTGGGGCCAGCAGTTGCGTAATGGCTGTGTCGCTGGACTCCCACATAGTCGACTGTGGTTCAAGTCCTGGACCTGGTGACTTAAACTCATGCTGGGCGTGTGTGCATGCGTGCCCAAAATCCCGAGAGGAGAAGGGAGGATAAGGGATTGCGGCATGGTCATCCCCCCTAGTGGGTGATTTCTCACTTTCTATCTCTGCGTCTGGTGAGCGCACACGCCCTATAGTAAATTTTGTAATATTTTCATTGTTCATTTCTGCCTTTTATACTCTTTCAATTGTATTAAATTTTGCTGAGACACAGTTAAGATACTTGGAATTGATTCAGTATTTAAAAGTTTGCTTCTTAAAATTATTAGGGTGGTTATAGTAAAGCTGTTGGCATAGAATTAATTTAGTATCACTACTGAGATGGTAACCTTCTGAAGATATTGACACTCTACATATTATGCCTTTTTATTTTTTTATTATTTATTTATTTTTAACTCTAGTGGGAATATCAGTAGTTCTTTACCCTGTGTGAGCTCTGGGAATTATTTGATACACTGCATTTTAGTGGGTTCTTCCCTAACTGAGGATATTTCTTATACATATGTGTGGAATTATTTACAGTCAAATTATTGAGGGAAACATCACATTGATTTGCAAAAATGTCTCCTATTTCTCTCATTGTCTCTTGTCCCTACCTCCTTCCCTCTCTCCTCTTCTCTCTTATAATCTAACCTATAATTTTTTTTTTTAGCTGTCTTTAACTCCTGAAATGTGTTTATTCAAATGACCAAGACCATGAAACCCTTCCTGGATTTTACATTCTCATGCTGTTAAAAAAGCAGTGATCTGTGGGGCCAGCAGTTGCGTAATGGCTGTGTCGCTGGACTCCCACATAGTCGACTGTGGTTCAAGTCCTGGACCTGGTGACTTAAACTCATGCTGGGCGTGTGTGCATGCGTGCCCAAAATCCCGAGAGGAGAAGGGAGGATAAGGGATTGCGGCATGGTCATCCCCCCTAGTGGGTGATTTCTCACTTTCTATCTCTGCGTCTGGTGAGCGCACACGCCCTATAGCAAAAACCTCTCAAAAAATAAAAAAAGCTAGTAATCTGTGAAAATTGTAGGATCTACCTTGGTTGTTTTTCTTCTAGGGATTATGTTTCTGTGTATTTTCCTGATCATTAGAGGTATCAAAATTTCTTTTTTTTCTTTAGGTACTTACTAATTCCATGTCTTTTATTGAAAACTGTTAGTGTGGATCTGTTGGGCACTTTAAAATATGATGATGATTACCTGGAGAGTTTTTTTTTTAATTCCTCTGTATATTTTAGATATTAATCCTTTGTTGAATATATGGCTTGCAAATATTTTCTTATTCTGTAGGTTATTTATTCAATCTATTAATTGCTTCCTTTGCTGTGCAGAAGTTTTTATATTTTGAAACAAGTTCATTTATCTATTTTTGTTCTTGTTGCCTGTACTTTGAAGTCATGTCTAAAAATTCATTACTAAAGAACAATGTCAAGGATCTTTTACCCTGTATTTTCTTCTAGTAGTTTTATGGTTTTAGCTACATTTTTTTAATCCATTTAGCTGTATTTTTGTGTATGGTGAAAGATAAGGGTCCACTTTCATCTTTGTACATATGGCTATCTAGTTTTTCTAAAACCTTTGCTAAAGAGACCATAATTTCCCATATTTTTGAATTCTTGGCAACTTTGTAGAAGATCATTTGACTCTAAATTGGTGAATTTATTTCTGGACTCTGTTTCACTAGTCTACATGTCTGTTCTTATGCTAATATTCTGCTTATGACTACAAAACCATAGTATATTTTGAAGTCAGGTATTGTGATTACTATAGTTTTTTATTGTTTGTTTGTTGCGTAAGGTTGCTATAGCTATTCAGGCTCTTTTGGGTTAATACAAATTTTAAGATAAATTGTTTCTGTTTCTAAATAAATGTTTGAAATTGGGATCAACAGCTGGCATAATGGTTATGTTGCTGTACTCCCATGTAGTCAACCATGGTTTGACTACTGGACTCGATGCCTTAAAACTCATGCCAGGAACATATGCATGTATGCCCAAAATCCTGAGAGGAGAATGGAAGAAAAGGGATTGTAGCATAGCCATCCCATCTGGGGAATGATTTCTCACTTTCTGTTTCTCTGTTTCTCTCTCTGAAAAGTGCATGTGCCCTATAGCTAAAATCTCTCTTAAAAATAAAATATTTGGAATTTGATAGCAATCACTTTGGTAGCAATTATATTGCTTTGGATAGTATGCATATTTTACCAATATAATTCTTCTAATCCATGAATACAAGATATATTTTCTTTGTGTCTTCTTAAAATTGTATTTTCAATGTTTTATAGTTTTCAGTGTACAGGTATTTTCACCTTCTGGGTTATATTTATTTCTAAATATACTTTTTTTTTGGGGGGGTGCTGCTGTGAAAGGGAATCTTTTCTTTTTTTCTTTCTTTCTTTTTTTTTTTTTTGGCTAGCTTCTTGTTAGTATATAGAAACTCTACTGCTTTTTTCAAAGTTATTACTTTATTTCTTCCATGAGTGAGTGAGAGAGTGATAACAGTGCTAAAGGTGGCGCAATCCACCTCTTACCTCAGCCAGCCGTGGGTACATATGTTTGGCATACTCAAAGAGTGCTTTGCAGAAGAATGTGGAACTGTCTCTCGTGGGTCAGCCTTGTAGAGGATCAAATTTTACCACATCATTACTGTCTGGATCCTTGCTGATTTTTGAATGTTGATTTTGTATCTGCAAAAATCAAATCTATTTCTTAGTTCAAATGTGGTTTTTTTTTTTTGGTAGAGTTTTTAGTTTTTCATGTTTTTTTTATATAAAATATAAAATCATGTCATCAGCATATAAACAATTTTACTCTCTTCAGTTAGAAGGGCAGGCTGTCTTCCTGACTACCCTTTTGTTGTTGTTATTGTTCCCTGCTTAGGACTTGTAGTATTATATTGAATAAAATTGGTGAAAGTGGGAAGGCTATTTGTGATCTTGATGAAAAGCTTTTAACTTTTCACTATTGAATATGGTGTTAGCTTTAAACGTATTATGTATGACCTTTATTGTTTTGTGATACATTCCTTCTATACCTAAAATGTTGAATTTCTAATCATAAAAGTATGTTGAATTTTGTAAAAAGCCTTTTCTACAGCCATTGAGGTGGTCATATGCTTTTTATCCTTTATTTGGTTAAAGTGGTATCTCACATTATTATTTCATGTCTGCCAAAAAGTCCTTACTTCTCAAGGATAAATCTCTCTTGATGGTGGTATATAATCTTTTCAATGTATTGTTGATTTGGTTTGCTGATATTTTGTTGAAGGCTTTTTTTTTTAAATCTATGTTTATCAGAGATACTGGCCTAAGATTTTCTCTTCCCAAATATCCTTGTCTGGTATTGGTATGAGAGTAGTACCAACCTTGTTAAATGAGTTCACAAAAGTTCCTCCCTTCATATTTTAGAAGGCATTTGAGAAGGTTTGCCATTTATTTTTCTTTAAATGTTTGGTGGGTTAACCAGTGAATAGTAACCAGATTTTGGACATTCTTTATAGAGAGGTCTTTTGTTGTTGTTGTTGATTCAATCTCTTTTCTCATTATTGGTCTATTGAGATTTTTGTTAATATTTGCTTTATCTATGTGAGTATACTGATTTTGGATGCATATACATTTAGAATTGATACATCTTCTTAATGAATTACCCCTTATATTGTTATATAATCACCTTATTTGTCTCTTGTGATAGAATTTGACTTAATTAATATTTTGGTCTAATGTAACTATATCCACCCCTTCTATCTTTTGGTTACCACTTGCATGGATCATCTTTTTTTCCATTCATTTCACTTACAGCCTGTGTGTATCTTTAAAGGTGAAGCAAGTCTCCTGTATCATATGTAGCTGACTCTTTAAAAGTGTATTCTGCCATTCTTTGTCTTAGGTCATCAGAAAAGTCACGACATATTATTTGCATAGAAAAATATGTCATGACTTTTCCAAGATCCAGTATTTTGTTGAGAGTATTTAATCCCTTTACATTCAAGATAATTTTTAATAAGTAAGGACCTAATGTTATCATTTTGTTAAATGTTCCAGATTCATCTGGAACTGGACAATGTTTTCTGATTGTCTTGCATTTTCCATTCTTTTCTTGCTGTTTTCCTTTTGACTTATATTTTCTTTTCAAAATTTGCTATAAGGCATGTACGTTCACCAGAGAGGGACAGAGAGAGAGTAGGGAAA
>NW_006159759.1:4964372-4994894 GCF_000334495.1 Tupaia belangeri chinensis
CCCCTCCCCTTCCCTCCCCTCCCACCCTCTGCTCTCCTCTCCTCAATTTTGGGCACACACACACACACACACACACACACACACACACATGCGCATATAGCATGCATGCTCCTCAAGCCGACAGGTCTGAGTCTCAAACTACGGAATTGGCCATGTGGATCCAGCTGCCCTACCTACCACACCACCTAGCTGGGTCACTTTGATTATTTTTTTAAGTAGCACACTTTGATTTCTTTTCTTAACCTTTGCGTATATACTCCATGTTTTTCTTTGTTTTTCTTTTTTTTTTTTTTTTGGTGAGACTTACATAAAATATAGAGATAAACATTCTATTTTAAACTAATCACAATTTAACTTTGAGTGTATTTAGTCTATACTGTTTCTTCTCCCATATATAATGTTATTGACGTTAAAGTTTATCATTTATATTTGGTACATCCACTAACAGATTATTGTATAATAACTAGTTATTTTTTAGTATTTTTCTTCTTTAACTTTTGTTTAAGAATTATGTTATTGAACTTTATTTATTTATTAATTTATTTTAATTTGACCAGAGAGGGAGAGAAGGAAAGGAGGGAAGGAGGGAGGGAGAGAGGGACAGATAGATGGATGGAGGGAGAGAGGGAGGGAGAGAGGGAGGGAGGGAGAGAGGGAGGGAGGGAGAGAGAGAGAAGCTGCCCAGTCTGGGACTTGAACTGCGGTCAGCCATGTGGTAGTCCAGAGCCCTTAACCACCGAGCCACCTGCCAGCTCCCCTTCTTTAACTTTTTTTTTTTTTTTTGAGAGGTTTTTGCTATAGGGCGCGTGCGCTCGCCAGACAGACAGAGAGAGAAAGAGAGACAGAAAGCAGGAAATCACCCCCCCAGGGGGGATGGCCACTCCGCAACCCCTTCTCCTCCATACTCCTCTCGGGATCTTGGGCACGCACGCACATGCGCCCGGCGTGAGTTTAAGCCACCAGGTCCGGGACCCGAACCACGGTTGACTACGTGGGAGTCCAGCGACATAGCCATTACGCTAACTGCTGGTCCCACCCCCTTCTTTAACTTTTAGACTAGAGTTCAAAGTGATTTTTGTATGAGAATTACAGTATTATGGTATTCTAAAATTGATTGCAGTTATTACTTTTATATGGTTTTATGTTAATAGTGTCCTATGATTTCAACCTGAAAAACTCCTGTTTTTTTTTTTTTTTGAAAGACAGGTCTAGTGGTGATGATCTTCCATATATTTTTATATTTCTGGGGAACTCATCATTCCTCTTTCATTTTTGAAGGGCAGAAACAGTTTGCCAGATATTTTCTTTCAGTGTTTTTTGATATGCCACGTTACTCTCTCTTGGTTTGCAAAGTTTCTGCTAAGAAAATCTCTGTTTTCTTTTATGATAGTTAAGGGTGCATTTTTTTTGTTTTGTGTTTGTTTTTGGTACAGTCACATTTTTCTGTTGATCTTGGTCTTTGTGATCATGCTTTGGTGTCTACAAATTTGAAGAAGACCTTCCTCTTGTTATAGACTAATTTTAGTAGAAAACACACAAGTCATTAGCCCATCCAGAGATTCAGCACATGCCATCTGGTATGGCCTACAAGCAGGTTTGTTGTTGGAATCCTTGGATAAACTGTCTTTGTACCTGTGTCAGCACATGAGTAGATCTAATGCTTGGGCCTCAGGAGCCATCCCATGTTCGTGTCCACAGGGTTGATCCTTTAGCTTGTACTCACTAGGGCCTGGGTCCATGAAGACCAGCATGAAGTCTTGGACTCTAGGTGCTGGCTGGGTGCCTGGGGCTGTGGAGGATACTCTAGAGGCTGGGTCTCCAGCCTGCCTTTAGTTTAGGTCTCTGGGAGCTAGACTTGGGCCTCAATTCATTGGATCTAGTTTGGCACCTAGGACAACCTGAAGCATGGGATCACAGAGGACACTAAAATGATGGTGGGATCTGTAGGATGGGTTTAGATTCTGGGACTACTGGAGTGAACCTGGACATTGGGTCCACTGGGTATATAGAGGCCGATATAAAAATAAACTGGCATGGAACCTATATCTTTGAGGGTTGACCTGGGTCACTTAGCTCTGGTTGTCAGCCTGGAATCTGGAACTGTGGGTCATGGCCTGGTACTGGGTCACAGGGACTGACCTATTGCTAAGGCTGATCTGGAGTTTTGGGTAGGCTTGAGCTTCAATTCTTTTTTTTTTTTTTTTCACTGTAGGGCGCGTGCGCTCACCAGACAGACAGAGAGAGACAAAGAGACAGAAAGCGAGAAATCACCCCCCAGGGGGGATGGTCACGCCGCAGTCCCTTCTCCTACATTCTCCTCTTGGGATCTTGGGCACGCACGCACACGCGCCTGGCGTGAGTTTTAAGCCACCGGGTCCGGGACACAAACCGCGGTCGACTATGTGGGAGTCCAGCGACATAGCCATTACGCTAACTGCTGGTTCCCTTGAGCTTCAATTCTTCAGTGACCATTCTGGATCCAGGATCACTGGATCTACCCTGATAATGAAGTGAGCCTGGATCACTGGGGATGAATTGGTTCTCGGAAAGGCTTTTGGGATTGACATTGGGGCCCTTGGAAAGGTGACTTACATAATGTAAAATTGTTTTTTTTTTTTTTTTTTTTTTTACATTATTTAATGAGTGTTTTCTTATTTCTGTGTTGTATCCAGGTATTATGATCTCTCATATGTATTCAAAGCTCTTATGAAGGGATTCAAAGCTCTTATGAAGGTATTCTTTGTGGCTTGTTGTTCACATTGATGGTTCTGAGAGGAAATGAGTGCTGAAAGTCATTTTATGACATTTTGCTAAATTTATTCCCTAGAATTTTTAATTTATGATACTAGTATAAGTAATAGAAAAGAACATCTTTATATTTAGTGCTGTATGTTAAAGTGTCAAAAAATATATATAATTTACTTTGAAGTGTTATAGGAAAAACAAAGTGATCTTGGGAAAAAAGAAAGATGAAGCAAGTATGGCAAAATAAAAAAATGGTTAATTCTGTACTGTGAAGATATGGGTGTTAATTGTTTATTTTCTCAAAATTTCTCTATTGTAAAATTTGTAATCATATTATTATAAAAGATGGAAACAAAGAAGGATATATATAGATATATATAGATATATATATATATCGAGAGAAAGAGAGAAGGAGCAAAGAAGAGAGAGGGAGATGGAGACAGAGTAGAGGAAATATGGGTCATGCCCATATCTTATTGTATCCATCCTTCTCAATACCAGCTCCATGTGTGTTCTAACTTGTATCCTGGGTAGGGATTCAGTCCCAGGTGGAACACTGGGACATTTATGTAGTTTGTTTATGGCTTTGGAGCCATAGATTGTTGTAATGTGTTGTACTGTGGGTTGCACCACTATGGAGGGACTGTAAACAGGTGGACCTTGACATTAGTCAGATCTATGGGAAATTGCACAAGGAGAAATCCATACTGTTGAATGATCTGAAGGTAGACCTCAAAATATATGGCATTTATCTTAAGCTTTTTAATGCCTTTCTTATTTTTGCTTAGCTTTCATATAAGGAAGAAATAAATACATGCTCACATTCTTGCTAAAATAATTAAGAAAAAATATAAAATCTTTGACAAATTTAGCTCTATTCAAAAGCAATAGACAGAACTGGGGTTCATTTTGGAAAACACTATCCTAGAGAAAATTATGAGAAAAAAGGAGTTTGGAGAAGTATAAAAGGGTGAAGATGATCAAATTAATCCTCTTGGAGGATATAACTTCCCAAGAACTATTAGGGAATGAAGAAAGAGGTACAGATGTACAGAACAAAAGACCATCAGAGGGTATAATGGTTATGTCACTGGACTCCCATGTAGTAGACCACAATTCAAGTCCCAGACTGGGCAACTTAAAACTCACACATGCCCAAAATCTGGAGAGGAGAATAGAGGAAAAGAGATTGTGGCATGACCATCCCCCATAGGTGGTGATTTCTTGTTGTCTCTCTGTCTCTGTCTCTCCAGCAAGCGCATGCGCCCTATAGCAAAAATCTCCCCCTCCAAAATAAATAAATAAATAAACAACGACAACAAAAAAAAGATGCACCTAACAAGTAGTGTTGGTGCTCGGATTATAAAAGTGAGCCAGTCTTTAGATGATGACATAAGAATTACATTACAAACAGTTTTTATAAACAGCGTATCTGGTCAAGAATAATCTTTTTATGGCATTTTAACCAAAGATGTGGGGTACTCAAGTGGGATTTTTGTTTCCCCTCTATCCACTCCCTCCAATCTCAAGTTCATTGTTAATAATGGATCTAAGGAGAGAGTTAACAAGAAAAAGACCTTTTACTTTCCCTCTTTTCTCTAAAAGGCATATGTAGAACACCATGAGATAGACTTTTCATATCAGCACAACCTTACAGTAGAATTTCCTTCTCAGTTACTTCACCCTTCTAATTAATAAACTAGGCTCATAGAACGCCATGAAGAAACTTGGGAATATGTAGGCTCTCTTATCTAAGATTCTTAGTTCATTATTAATAATTTAAGAAATAAGTGGCACTTAGAATACGCATTTGTTTTAATTGAGGCAGGATAAAATAACAAGAATTTCATAGCTCATATTTTATATGAATTTTACAAATAAGTTATTTTTATGTTTTTATATTCTTTAGGTAATATAAATACTAAAAAAATATTTTAAATAAATATCTTAAAATTTTTTAAAACTTGAACAATTATCATAGTGTCACATGTTCAGTTTAGTAGTAGAGGTATAAAATAGTAAGGACAGTTTTGGTGTGCCTGAAACAGTTTTTACTATAGTAGCATAAAAAAATGTAAAAATAATGTGATTTTTTTTACCTTAATAAATATTAATTGCTTAGAAAATACATCATAACTATAAGATGTGGCTAAATTAGTACACCTAAAGAGAAATGGTTCATATTAAATGTTTATGTTAAAATTAAATCTAAAAGTTAATGAAATAAATGTCCTATTTAAGAAGTTATCCTATTAAAATACGTAGAAAATAAAGTATAAGAAATTAATCAAAGATAATAAAAGAAATAAATCAAGTAAAAAATAAAAAAATACAAGAAAGTATCAACCAATTAAAAGTTTATTTTTGGAAAAAACTAGTAACATAAAACTCTAGTAAGGATTTTTAACAAATAAGGATCAAAAAACACTAGAAAAGGAGGGGTGAATAAAGTAGAACTTCATTTTATAATCAAATACTATAAATACATACCAATAAAATTAAAAACATATATAGTTAGCAATAAATATTGAAAACATACTATTAAACAAAAAAGTAGAGGCAGAGTGGGATTTATGAAATGCCATCATTTCTGTAAATTTAAAATATATACATAGAAACTTTAACATAATTTGTAAGAATGTATGCCCAGTTAATGACCTCTGTCAAACACAGCAGCATGGGTGACTAAGGCAGGAGTTGTGTAGATTGATGGGAGGGTTGTTGAAATGAGTACTTGGTAAGAAGATTTACAACATAGAACAGTGCTTTGTGGGAATCAGCTATAAGTGTATTACTAACTGAAAAAATATACATCCTATATTACAACAGACATACGTTGAATAAACAACCATTAATAAAAAAATTAAGATTTCTATGTTTGACTCTCAATAATTACTTTCTAGACTTCATCATGCTATTTGTTGGAGAGGTTCATAGGGGAATTAATCAGGTCTCAAATAATAAACACTGGAAGAGAGGCCAGGAGGAAGATGCAGAGAGCTGGGACTGGAGTTCTAAAACAGAAGTATATACAAGGCTTAGACCTGGTTTTAAAGTGACCAGCTCTGATAGAAAGGCTTTATGCATTTTTATTCTTCTTAGAGATTTTTGCTGTAGGGCACATGCATGCTCCAGAGAGATAGAGCAATAGAAAGTGAGAAATCAACCCCCAGAGGGATGGCCATACCACAATTTCTTGTCTTCCATTCTCCTTTGGGGTTTTGGGTACACATGCATATAAGGAAGAAATAAATACATGCTCACATTCTTGCTAAAATAATTAAGAAAAAATATAAAATCTTTGACAAATTTAGCTCTATTCAAAAGCAATAGACAGAACTGGGGTTCATTTTGGAAAACACTATCCTAGAGAAAATTATGAGAAAAAAGGAGTTTGGAGAAGTATAAAAGGGTGAAGATGATCAAATTAATCCTCTTGGAGGATATAACTTCCCAAGAACTATTAGGGAATGAAGAAAGAGGTACAGATGTACAGAACAAAAGACCATCAGAGGGTATAATGGTTATGTCACTGGACTCCCATGTAGTAGACCACAATTCAAGTCCCAGACTGGGCAACTTAAAACTCACACATGCCCAAAATCTGGAGAGGAGAATAGAGGAAAAGAGATTGTGGCATGACCATCCCCCATAGGTGGTGATTTCTTGTTGTCTCTCTGTCTCTGTCTCTCCAGCAAGCGCATGCGCCCTATAGCAAAAATCTCCCCCTCCAAAATAAATAAATAAATAAACAACGACAACAAAAAAAAGATGCACCTAACAAGTAGTGTTGGTGCTCGGATTATAAAAGTGAGCCAGTCTTTAGATGATGACATAAGAATTACATTACAAACAGTTTTTATAAACAGCGTATCTGGTCAAGAATAATCTTTTTATGGCATTTTAACCAAAGATGTGGGGTACTCAAGTGGGATTTTTGTTTCCCCTCTATCCACTCCCTCCAATCTCAAGTTCATTGTTAATAATGGATCTAAGGAGAGAGTTAACAAGAAAAAGACCTTTTACTTTCCCTCTTTTCTCTAAAAGGCATATGTAGAACACCATGAGATAGACTTTTCATATCAGCACAACCTTACAGTAGAATTTCCTTCTCAGTTACTTCACCCTTCTAATTAATAAACTAGGCTCATAGAACGCCATGAAGAAACTTGGGAATATGTAGGCTCTCTTATCTAAGATTCTTAGTTCATTATTAATAATTTAAGAAATAAGTGGCACTTAGAATACGCATTTGTTTTAATTGAGGCAGGATAAAATAACAAGAATTTCATAGCTCATATTTTATATGAATTTTACAAATAAGTTATTTTTATGTTTTTATATTCTTTAGGTAATATAAATACTATAAAAATATTTTAAATAAATATCTTAAAATTTTTTAAAACTTGAACAATTATCATAGTGTCACATGTTCAGTTTAGTAGTAGAGGTATAAAATAGTAAGGACAGTTTTGGTGTGCCTGAAACAGTTTTTACTATAGTAGCATAAAAAAATGTAAAAATAATGTGATTTTTTTTACCTTAATAAATATTAATTGCTTAGAAAATACATCATAACTATAAGATGTGGCTAAATTAGTACACCTAAAGAGAAATGGTTCATATTAAATGTTTATGTTAAAATTAAATCTAAAAGTTAATGAAATAAATGTCCTATTTAAGAAGTTATCCTATTAAAATACGTAGAAAATAAAGTATAAGAAATTAATCAAAGATAATAAAAGAAATAAATCAAGTAAAAAATAAAAAAATACAAGAAAGTATCAACCAATTAAAAGTTTATTTTTGGAAAAAACTAGTAACATAAAACTCTAGTAAGGATTTTTAACAAATAAGGATCAAAAAACACTAGAAAAGGAGGGGTGAATAAAGTAGAACTTCATTTTATAATCAAATACTATAAATACATACCAATAAAATTAAAAACATATATAGTTAGCAATAAATATTGAAAACATACTATTAAACAAAAAAGTAGAGGCAGAGTGGGATTTATGAAATGCCATCATTTCTGTAAATTTAAAATATATACATAGAAACTTTAACATAATTTGTAAGAATGTATGCCCAGTTAATGACCTCTGTCAAACACAGCAGCATGGGTGACTAAGGCAGGAGTTGTGTAGATTGATGGGAGGGTTGTTGAAATGAGTACTTGGTAAGAAGATTTACAACATAGAACAGTGCTTTGTGGGAATCAGCTATAAGTGTATTACTAACTGAAAAAATATACATCCTATATTACAACAGACATACGTTGAATAAACAACCATTAATAAAAAAATTAAGATTTCTATGTTTGACTCTCAATAATTACTTTCTAGACTTCATCATGCTATTTGTTGGAGAGGTTCATAGGGGAATTAATCAGGTCTCAAATAATAAACACTGGAAGAGAGGCCAGGAGGAAGATGCAGAGAGCTGGGACTGGAGTTCTAAAACAGAAGTATATACAAGGCTTAGACCTGGTTTTAAAGTGACCAGCTCTGATAGAAAGGCTTTATGCATTTTTATTCTTCTTAGAGATTTTTGCTGTAGGGCACATGCATGCTCCAGAGAGATAGAGCAATAGAAAGTGAGAAATCAACCCCCAGAGGGATGGCCATACCACAATTTCTTGTCTTCCATTCTCCTTTGGGGTTTTGGGTACACATGCACTCACACCTGGTATGAGTTATAAGCAGCCAGGTCCAGGACTCAAACTGTGGTTGACTATGTGCGAGTCCGGTGACATAACCATTACTCCATCTGCTGGTCCCAAGGCTTTATGCATCTTTATGTGAGAAGATAGTCCTTAATAATCCCTGATAGAAGTCCAGGAAGTAGAGCTAGCAGGAAGACTTACATCTTATTATTATTTGCTGGCTAGAGTTGAACCTGTTTAGTGTTAAAGTAGCTAAGTAATGGGAAGCATATGAAGTTCTATTGGATATGGGAGTATGATACAGTCATGAGTCTTCATTCTGGCTTCCTACATCAGGAGGCAAATTGGAAGTACATCTTGAGTAAGGGAAGAACCTGAGGCAGTTAGCAAGGCAAATTCGAGTCAGAGTTATCTGCTAAAGAACCCCTACATTGAAGCTTAGAGGCTGATATACTTGTATTGAGAATCCTACCCAGAGATGGACATGATGGGATGTTCCTCAAAAACAGTCAGCAAAACGAGCCCCTAAGAGGCAAGAATTCCATGCGAGACACAAGCCTTATGGCAGTATCATGCAAGTTTATGAGGCCCAGGCAAGTGGTACATAAACTTCTCTCAAAGACAGCTAGGTCTTGGGACCAGCAGTTAGCGTAATGGCTATGTCGCTGGACTCCACATAGTCGACCACGGTTCGAGTTGGACCCGGTAGCTTAAACTCACGCCGGGTGCATGTGCGTGTGCATGCGTGCCCAAGATCCCGAGGGGAGAATGGAGGAGAAGGGACTGTGGTGTGGCCATCCCCCCGGGGGGTGATTTCCTGCTTTCTGTCTCTCTCTGTATGGTGAGCGCACGCGCCCTATAGCAAAAACCTCTCCAAAAAAAAAAAAAAAATACAGCTAGGTCTGGGAAATGTTCTTTTGCAGTGCTTGCTTCCAAAATGCAGCTTAACTCATCATCCATGGGAACAGATCTTCATAGTCATCTTAGCCACTGGTGGAATTGTTAGATTTGTTGCTCTCTATGGATTTCTTTTTTTTTTTTTTTTTTTTTAAGCAAGAGAACTTAGTTTCCTTTGGCAGTCTGGTCACTTTAACTGCCCTAAAATGGCTTCTATTCTTTTTATAGAATGGTCTTGGTATTCTCCAAAAGCCCAAGGGTTTGAGGGATAATCTGAAATTCTTTCCACAAAAGATTTCTAGATCTTAAGTACTGCCAGCCAATGCCACTGCCCTATATCCTGAATGACTGTGTGACTCTAAATGTCTTGACCTTTTCCATAGGCTATGAGGTAGTGCAGGTGACTACATTTGGGAACCTATGGTTCCAAAGTAGTCATGGCCAGATGTATTATCTTTTCATTTACATTCATTTCTTTTTACTCAACTGCAACTTATAAAACAATGACTCTTAAATTTACCGTCTCACTGTCTACCTACTTACCTACAAACTTACTACTAACTTTCCTATCAATATCTATCTGTTAATAGATCAGTAGATAATTACAGGTTAAATATCCATTCGAAAGGCCCAGGCTGTTTCTTTTCAAGTCAGAAGTCCCACACAAGTAAAAGACAATATTTACAAACTAAAAAGTGCATAATCAAATAATTAAACAATGTGATTAATTTTTTTGGTATAATAGAATATCAGATTAGAGTCTAAGTAGCTAAAATAGAGAATATATTGCCAGGAATTGTATGGCTTTTTTCAGAAAGTACAAAATATTTTCTCAAGGAAACAAAGTGAGCTCAGACATTCTAACACATTTTTCACATGAGACCCTAATATAGACTATTTGAACTACAAAGTAGATAATGGATCTTATCACCTTTATAGAGCAAATGCAGAATAAATTTTCATCAGGCTATTTTTGTTAATGGTACTCAATAAAAGCTAAGGTTATTATAAAAGGAGCTCGGTGAAGGAGAATTTGTAAAATGATGAGCTAATAGGGCATTGCCCTTCTGATACTGAAAAATTATAGGGTCCCTGCCATGTATCTTGTGTTTGAGAATCCTTTGGACTGTACTAAATCATATAGTAAATTTATTGGACTATTGGTGTGACTTTTAGAAACATGCCTGAAGTTGTACTATAGTTGTGATTCTTTAAAAGAAGGAAGAGAGAGAGAAGAAGGAGGCAGAGACAGAGGCAGAGGGAAGGAATGAGAGAATAGTGGCGAATTCATGTATGAAATTTCAAGGAACATATATGAAGCAGACCCTTAAAGAAGGAATTACCTTCAAGAAAGTGCCATTTCTTCCCTGTAAAATAAAAGGAAGGGATATATAGCAATTTGAAGAACAAACTGAAATAGAGAATGGAGTATTTTATAAGCTCAGGGGTATTTTATAAGCAAGGATATTTTCTTTTAAAAGAATTGTTTTGTTTAACTTTATTTACTTATTTTAGTTTGACTGGAGAGGGATAGAGTGAGAGAAAAAAAGAAAGTGAGAAAGCAAGCCAGTGGGTCCAGGACTTGAACCACAGTTGGCCATGTGGGTGTCTAGCACCCTTCACCACCATGCCACCTGCTGGACCATACAAGGGTATTTTGTTGTTTGTGTGACCTCATCACTAATTTTTGGAGGGTAAATTTAGGAAGGTAAGGTTAAAGTCTGGCAGATGTAGAAAATAATCAGATTTGGACTGGCATAGTGGTTAAGGGAACTTGGTCCCACATGGGCAACCATGGCTCAACTCCTTGCCCTGTTGGCTTGAAAAACATACTGGGTGCATGTGCCTGTGTGTTCCAAGTCTTGACAGTTGGAGAAATAGAGACGACGCTCCATGAGGGGGTGTTTTCTTTCTCTCCCTTCCTTATTCTCTCTTTGTCTCTCTTTCTGGTGAGACAGAGAAAGAGGCACTAAAAAAAAAAAAAAAGAAACTGTTAAGATTGTTTGGGTTTGGTTTGTGTAATCTCCCCTGAGATCAGGTGGGTTAGGAAATGTCAGTTCTAATTTTATCTCTCCTTTTAATAGATTACATTTTATTTAGTTCCCCTATATGATGCCATAGTTGAATTGAATAATGGCTCCCTAAGGTGTCAGGCAGGATAGAAATGATTCTATATATTCAAATGACATGGTTGTTTACATCCTAATTTTACTTTAACTAGAATATATGGTTTTTGAAATCAGACATGTGGGGGTGGGTGTGTGTTAAAACAACTGTCAGCACAATCTGTATATTTTTTTCTAGCACATGAAAGACGATACAGATTTGTTTAAAATTTTTTTTTTTATAATTCCCCCCAAATTAAAACCTAATATTCAGTTTCACACCTTTATCTCTGGCATATACCCAGATCTCATTCTTCTGTTCCTGCCTTTGAATTTATTGTTATAAATATTGAAATGTTTTTCATCAGAAGATTGCATTGCAATATTAACAAGTTTCTTGATTTTACATATGATCCATTAATTCCTAGTAATCATGCAAAAGAATCAAATTACTTCTCAATAGTAAACTGTCTGAGATCATATTTGAAGCATCGGTATTTTTCTTTAGTGTTGTGTCTTGTTTATATATGTATTTTTATTGTGCTTTCATCAAAGTGGATAAATGCTTTACAAAGCATTCATTGAATTACTAAATTAGGATCTCTGAAATTATGACTATTAATTTTCCAATGTTTTCCTATTAAAGTAACTGTTCAACTCTTATATAAACAAACCAATAAAAATAATGAGTGCCAGACAAGTTTTCTGTAGAAAATAAATTGCACACTCAAGTTATGGTAACCTTAGTTCATATAAAGCTGTGAACAAGATGTAGTGAGTCCAAAGAAGATAGGCAGTATGATCACAGAGAGAATATTACGCCCTTGTAACAGTCATGGAATTACACCTTTTGGATCTCTTTAAAGAGAATCTATAAGCAAATGACATCACCGGCTTTCATAACACCAGATCAAACACCACATTCTTTTGTACTAAAGCCAGTGTCTGAGCATGGTAGATATTCTTATGGAATGTAGACCTCCCCTATGGGTAACTTGGCTAGCAAGTTCCCATTAGTTAAACTGAATTTTTCTTAGAATAATGCTGTAATCTGAGACTCTTTTTACCAACTTTCCTTTCTTCCACTGGACCACATCGTTAAGAAATTTAGGAATTTTAGTGACTGAGTAGAGAGATAACTTTAAGATAATTACCAGGACACAGTGGTTGCACTGGGTTCCAGAAATGACTCTGACAAACTCAGAAATAATTTGAGCAATATGGCTACTGGAAGTGTGGTTGAGTTTCTCACTCTGCCACTTCTGCAGTGGCATTCTGATCTCCAGTTTTCATTAAGTGGAACCAGACAAGACTTGGTCAGTTAGCTAGTGACAGCCATAAACTTCTGGTTGCCTTCTGTCATCTTTTGCAACTGTTCTACTAGGATAGATAAAATATGATTTTCAAATTGCTAATGACTTTTGAGTACAAGACCTTAACTCTGAAAAGTAGGCAAAAAATCTTATTTTATTCCATTATTTATTAAGACTTATTACACCTAAGACATGTTTTGTTCTGAGAATATAACAATAGGGAAAAAATAGACATGGTACTTATAACATAGTGCAAAAGCAATAGAGAAAGCACTGACATAAGATAATGGATGAAATCACACCATATAGTACAACTTTGCCTTTCTGCATAGAAGAAAAAAGAAAACTGATAGACACATTTCCAAGTATTTAGTAATGGTAAAGATTTGGATATAAATAATGTTTAAATCAAACACAACTATACAAAAATCGAACTTGAGCTCAAAAAGCATAGGGAAAGACATTGCAGTGAACATACCCATTTTCCTGGTATAGATTGTAGTGGGCAAGGAATGGGTCTGGAGGTAAAATCTGAAGACAGTTTGAGTTATCAGCAAGGTTGTATGTTTATGATCCTATATCTTCTAGCAGTTTCTAAGCATCTAACTTTCTATTTTAAATAAATTTTTCTTAAACACAGATTGTTGCTGAAGTCCATAAAGGAGGATTTAATCCAGTCTTGTTAGATGACAACTAATCTGATTCTTAGGAAAATAATACAGACTTGAACATTTAGGAGTACAGGCATCTGGTGCAGAGAGTGGCACATGAATAGAACTGTCTAGGAAAGGCAGTGAGACATGTGGTCAGGAATAAGAGAAGTACAGCATATAAGGCAAAAGTGATTAGAAAGAATATTAGGAGAACATGATTGGATCTCACAAAACTCTGTGTATCTTATTCAAAAGCTAGAACATTATTCTAAGAGCACTAGAGAGCCACTGAAGAATTTTGAAGCCAAAAAACCAATGCGCTCACAATTTCAATTTAGACAAATTACCTCCTCTGTTGTACAAAAACTGGTGTGAATAGTGTGTTCAATGAGCACCTTCTCTGTACTAGGCAATCTGCTATGTGACAATGTACAGGAGTAAGGCAATATAGCTAATAGACCAGTCCTTTCAGAGCTTTCTAGTGGAAATCATAAGATGTATATTTCAATAAAACATGATATATAATGTTAGGCAAGATAATATCAATGATACAAAGAGAAAGCAAGAGGGTAATGAAAGAGAGTATGGGAAGAGTATAATGAAGGTATTGTAAGATTTTGAATGAAAAAGTTACATGATAATCTTACATTTTAAAATGAATCCTTATACTGTATATTATCTATGGTGGGGATTACATAGTTTTACATGTGCTAACGTGACATAAAAGTATATGCTCAAGTAGCAATGTCAATTTCCTGGGTTTGATGCTGTACTGTAAGCTATGTCAAATACAACCACTGAGAGAAACTGGATGAAAATATGTATGGGACCTCTGTCTCTATATATTTTTAACAACTTTCTGTGAATCCATAATTATTTTGAAGTCAAATTCTGAAAAATAAAGCTTTTGACTAAAGGGTGCAAGAATAGAACCAAGAAAAGAAATTAGAAATGATAGTAGTTTAGATAAGAGATAATTTTGGGGCTAGCTTGTGGCTTGGTGATTGGGCTGATCAAACATGGTCAACTGTGCTATTCCAGTCCTGGACTTAAACACCTGGACTTGAAAAACACACCAGGCATGTGTGCATGTGTGCCTCATATCCTAAATGTAGGGAGAAATGAAGAAGGGATTGTGGTATGATCATGCCCCCATGTAATAGAGTATTTTCAGAAGGACTGTCAAGAGAAGTAGCGAGGCTCATTTGAGGTGTTCTGCAGTCCAGTGGAGAAATAAATTAATGACTGATGGGTTTAAAGAGCAAAGATCAAGATGGAAGGGTAACAGTAACATGTTCTGAGAAAAACAGACAATATCCAGTGAAGCAGAGGAACTGGATCCTTGAGAATCAAAGTCCTTGAGTGGTTGAAATGTGTGATAACCCAAGGTAAGGAATGATGCCTTGGAAAGACACAGGAACAAAGAATGCTTTCTAAAAGAAAGGGTTTCTCTCAAAGTAATCCAAATGAGAAATACTATATGTATTAAGAATGGAGTCCTGAAAATTTCAGAAGTAGGAGCAGTTAGGTTAGCAGTTATATGTAAAGAGCAAATAGAGTCAAAAGAATTAACTCTTGACTGGACATAGAGTTAGTAGAGTCACAGGTGGAAGTGGTGTTAAGTGGTATGTTGAAGCCATATTGATCCAAGATATAAAGGGAAAGAAATAATTAAATGTGAGGAGAAATTTAGTACTAAAATAATACAACTTTAGAAACTTGAAAAAACATGGGCAGACAGGTGGCATAGTGGTTAAGGGCACTGGACTCCCACATGGCCAACCATGGTTCAAGTCCCAGACCTGATGGCTTGCTCTCACTTTCTTTCTCTCTCTCTCTCTCTCACTCTATCACTCTCAAGTCAAAAAATTAAATAAATAAATGAATAAAGTTAAATAAAATAATTCTTTTTAAAAAAGCTTGGAAAAAATTACTTGGTCTACTATAAAACAGCAGAGGCTAAAACTATTAAAATGATACCAACTAAATTCAGATATTGGTGATACTTTTTAGGAGAGACTGAAAAGAATAACAAAACAATGGGGAAATAATTTTGGGTATTTTACCTACAAGGTCAAAATACTTGATTTTAGATTTAGTTACTTTTGAATTGAATGTCTTAAGAATTTGTGAGAAGAGTTAATATTTGAATTTTAATTTTACCTGAGAATTTGATGATAGAAGGAGGAATGATATTCAAATTTGGGGCATATCTATTTTGGCATTTTATTATTGAAGTACCTTGTTAAAATTTAATCTTACTGCAGAATTTCTAATAGGCACTCTAGGATGATGTGACTGGACATAAATTTTGATTGGAAATAGAATATAGAATAAATTTTTAACCTTGGGTACAAAATGATTTAGTTAATATTCTCTTCTGACTTATTTCAGAGTCCTTATTGGAGAAAATTAAACTACTGAACAAAGGTTCTAGAATGTATTCTAATAAATGGCTTATTTCCTTAGTCTGGTTGCATAGAAATCACTACACAAATGAATATAGGGGCAAATATCTAGTATACTGTAGATAGATACTTTTTTTCCTTCTGTGGTGTTTTGTTCTCTCTTTTTTCTTTTTCTCTCTTTTTACATTTTATTTTATTTTATTTCATTGCTATAGGGTGCATGATCTCGCCAGAGAGAAAGAGGGGAAATGAAGTGAATGAGAACTTCCCCCTCCCCCACAAGGAGATGCCACATTGCAGTTCCTTCTTTAGCTTCCTCTCAGGATTTTGGGCCTGCCCACACACCCATCTGGCATAATTCTCAAGCTGCCTGGTTTGGGGCTTAAACCATGCAACCAGTCATGTGGGATCCAGTGCCACAACCTGCACACCACCTGCTGACCCCTGTTGTTTTTTTTTTTTTTCCTATTTAAGAATTACTTAATTTTGTTGTTGCTTACTTAAATATTTTTAAAATTTGACCAGAGAGAGGCAGCAAGAGATAGAGAAAGTGAAAGTGAGAAAACAAGCTGCCAGGTCCAGGGTTTGAACTATAGTCGGCCATGTGGGAATCCAGTGCTTTAATCACCACACTATCCATTGGCCTCCCCTGTTTGTTTTCAATTTGATGGAGTCCCTTGATCCTCTCTGCCTTTTGTTTATTTCTCTCTAAGGATGTATGAACGAGGTATCCCAATTAGTAAGTTTAGAAGGAGAAATGAAAAATTTGTAATCAGGCACAAGCTGGCCCCATGTGTAGTGGTTGAATGATCCAGATCTCACTTGGCTGACCCCTGTTCAAAATGCAGTTCTTATGACTTGAAAATCACCCTGGATGTGCAAGTGTACATACTCCAAATCCTGACAAGATGGAGAAATGGAGAAAAGTGGATTGTAGTATTAGCATGGCCCAGTGGGGAGTGCTTCTCTCTCTCTCTCTCTCTCTCTCTCTCTCTCTCTCTGACAAGCATATGTACCCTCTGGCATAAAAGAGGAAAACAGAAGAAAGAAAGAAAAATGTTAGTGGTTGAATGTATAATAATAATAATAAATAATAATAAAAATGTAATCAGGCACATTTCTCCCCTCCTGCCCACAGTATGCATGTGTTTTGGTTGGTACCTTTATGAAAGGAGTAGGCTCTGCCTCAAGAAAGTCTACAGATCTTCCAAACCCGTTTATTGCTGGGTAGATAATTTTTATCAATACTGATATCTAGTATTACATAAACACTTGTCAGAAACATAATTCAGATTTTAAAAAAGTTGATATTTGCATCTTCATAGCTTTTTCTTTTCTTGTTCTTTTTAACAAATTAGTTTAGCCACTTGTGGTTCCACAACACCCTAAGCCCAAAGACAATAGTTTTTTAAGTTATTGGTTAACATGCTAGGAGTCTTAAAAACGTTCTCCAAAAGCAAATATTGTGAAAAAAACTATGCATGAATTTTAATTTTTTGCACCAAAATAAACTCATATTTTAATTTTATTTTTTTCTACATACTTTCTGCAGCCCCTTCACAGAGGTTAAACTACAGAAATAAAACACAATATCTATCTTTAGTTTTGTTTGTATTGTTTTCACCTACATAGTCATAGGTAAAACATTTAATAGTGACTGAATCTAGAAAGTTTTGGAGTCAACTGAGCCACATAAACAGTTATTATTCAGTATGCATATGCTATGTATTAATTTGTGTTAATTTGACTTAATATTTTATTATTTTATAATGGAACATGTGATTGATATCATGAAAGTGATTGAACTCCTATCTGCAGGGTCACGTGAAAACAGTTTCATAAGTGTCAGGGATAATGGCACTGAGCTGCAACAAGATCGCATTAAAGAGGTGCAAAAAAAGAACCTCCTCTGAACTCAGTTATAAGTTGGCAAGTTAAGAATAGCTCTGCAACCTCTGTGACTCCTCTCCCCTTCTTTACCCCATAGTCACATTTCTGAGTAATAGATGCAAAAAATGGTATAGACAGTGTCCCTTTGAAGAAGAAAATAGAACATGTTTAACATATTTAGACTTTAATGATTTGGGGGGTCAGGATGCTGACATTTCCTCAACTCAAACAACCGTAAAAAGATCTCACATTTCAAATGCTTCTCAGAAAGATTGGAGAGCACTATGTGGTTCAATTAGTATTTTATTAATTAAGTTATCTGTAAGTATACTTGGAAAATATATACCATGCACTATTCTCAAAATTACTGGAGAATCTTGCTTTATATCTTGTCTAATGAATCGCATTGAAGTTGGAATTTCATAATTTGAACTGAAAGGGGTGGGTGAAGAGCACAGGTCTTTCTCAAACAGAACCATGTTGAGAATTACTGGGCAACACATGTGCCCATTTTCAAATTCAAAATTTACCATCAGTTGTTAGGCATCAGTATTGAGTGGACTAAACAATAAGAATCAGAAATATAATTGTCGTTTTTGAGAGCAGCTAGAAATAGAAAAGACCGGGGCCAACAGGTTGCATGGGGGTTAAAGTGCTAGACTCCCACATGGCTGATTGTGGTTCAAACCCTGGACACTGTGGTTTGACTATCACTCTGGGTGCATTTGTATGTGTGTCCAAAATCCTGAAAGGAGATTAGAGGAAAAGGGATTACAGAGTGGCCATTCTGCCTGGAGGTGTGATTTCTCTCTCTCTCTCCCTGTCTCTCTCTCTCTCTGTCAAAGGCACATAACCTATAGCAAAGTCAAAACAAAAAAACTCTCTGGTAAGCATACATACCCAATGGCAAAAACAAAACAAAAAACCCATGTATTAGGCGACTTGACACCCAAAGTACCATTTTTCCTTTTCCTGTTATCGAAGATGCACAAAACTTTGTAAAGTTAATATTATGTCCCAAAGTGGGAAGCAAATGAGGCTTTCTGTACTTCTTTGCTACAGTGCAGAGAATCTGCTTTTATGAAGGAATTTGATAGCTATATCAGGAACATGTAAAAAGAATGCCATGAGAAGGAACTTACCTTGCTCATTGGTAGCTGTGCTGGTGCTACAGAAGAAAGAAAGTTAAAAACTGTATGTCAGAAACGAAAAAAGCAGAATGCTATTTTTTATTATTGTAACCATTGCTTTATATTTTACTTTTAAAGTGTATAGTAAGACATTACCATTTTTTTAGCTAGTTGTATTTTTTTTTTATCATTGATGCACTTTAAGATTCACCATGAAAACCCTAGCAAGTTTTGCAAATCAGTTTGGTTTCAAACACGTCTTTGAAGAGCAGTTATTAAGATGAAGATCCAGTGTGAAAGCAGAGCCAGGATCATTAATCTCTGGCTGAAAGCACCACCTACTGGGTAGTAGACACAGCTACTGTTTTCAGCATCTCTGACCATGTTAGAATCAGCAGATAAAATCCGAATCAAGGGGAAAGTTTAATGCACATGGAATTCTGCTTACAGAAGAAAACACCTTCTATATTAGGGTTTTATTAATCTGCAAACAACTTCAAAAAAGAAACTTGGGTGTTACTCAAAAAATGTTCTCTGACATTCTGCCACAAGAATAAAGCCAAAATACATAATTCCTGAATCTATGTAGAGCTACAGTACAAAGCACTGAGGAAAACAGGTTGGCAAAATCAGGCTTGCGCCTTCTAAAAGCTTCTCTTTTTGCTGTTTTTTTTGGGTATTACAAGTTTTAAGGCCTTTAAAAATGTATCTGGCAACTGAAGATGAATCCCACATGCATTTTAGCATGAACATGAGGGCACAACATGGATATGGAGTTGACAAACTTAATTTGAAGATTTTAGATATAACCTAAAATATTATGAGCAGATTTTCCATTATAGACAACAAAATTTGTGCTTCCGAAAAGAAATTACTACCAGAAATATCATTTGTGCCCAGAGACTCCCCTGTTCTGTATCTATTCAAATAGATTGAAAAATTGTGAGAGGAAATCCGAATATCACTGAGCCAGCTGTTAATAAGTCAGAAGGATGGAGAGCAATCAATCAGTCAGTCAAGTACTTACAAGTAATTTGTCCCAACAATGACGGGCCCTAAAATCCATCAAACTGTCGTAAATGCATGAGGATTACAGGTCTGTGTTATCTGGAATTTGTAATCTCTGCTCATAGCTTCTTGCTTCTGTACTCTCACTTCTGACTTCTCCCTTTTCTATCCATACATGAAAGCCTTGAAATGGTTATGCACACACAATATAAACCTCTTTAATAAACTTTTCTCACCTGCACACAACATCCCAGTTGAATACCTGTGAGACAAGGGCTGCAGTTTTCTGCCTCTTTCATTCTTCAGTGTTTCCTCTCTAGGAAAGCCCTTCGCTACCACACCTACCGTTCAGAATTGCTCCCGTGATTTAGGTAATGATTGAAATGCCAAATCCTTGACGATGTCTTTAGTAAGCACTTTCATTCTCTCCTTCCTGAAATACTCTTTTTTTTTTTTAACTCAATGAAATCACACCCTTTCTGTTTTCTATTTCTCTGTCTCCTTTATGAAGACATTCTCCTTAATCTCACTTATAAACATTGAATTTCTCCTGAATTTGGACCTTAGGGCTTCTCATGATGAACTGCAAGCTCTCTCTAAGTGATCTTAGTCATTTTTATCATTTTAAATACAATTTCTATGCTGACAATCCTCCAATGTCTATTTCCAGACTGTTCTTAAGGATTCCAGATATAAACATACAGTAGCAAAATTGATATCTACAATTTTCAGTTTTGTTAAGCATTTCACAAAAAACTTTCTCTTTTCCACAACTCTCTGCCCTCCTTCATTCTCCTGAGTCCAATCTGCTGCTTCTCCATTTTTTTTTTTAATATATCTGTGTGTCACATTCATTGGACAGTGAGCCCAGTGGGAAAGCCCAAACTTCATCCTTCCCACCACCCTCTGTCCTGCTATACATGAAACCATCATCAAGTCCGCATTTATTTTATATCCAACGTGCTTCATACCTTGTTTTCTCTTCTCCACTTTCTCTTTTCTAATCCAAATCCTTAGGTAGAAAATCAGTAAGTATTTTTTTAATATATTTATATATTTTAGAATGAATGGAGGTGATTTTTTTTCTAATATTAAGGCTTTTCTCCCTTATGCTGGTAATTCTTTCTGTATTTTATAAGATCTTTTGTTTTTGAAAGATATTATCCCTTCTTTTTTTTATTTCTGTCCTTTTCACATTCTTTGATATTTTCTGTCTCTTTACATCTAACTCTTAAAATGAGCATGCAATTATTTTACATATGCGCTATATTGAAATGAATTAAGCTATTGCAAATAAAAGCTCCAAACAGAAGTAACCTGACCTTTTGCATTCCTCTGAGCCTATTTTCATACTTTTCTCACCATCACTGATTATTTAACCCTAGTTATAATCCTGACTTTTGGAATAAGTATTTCCTTGCTTTTATATTTAGTTTCATCAATTTTTCATGCAACTATAAGCAATATAATTTAGTTTTCTCTATTGTGATCTCTATATAATTGGAATCATACTGTGTATATTCCTTTTTAATTTGTTTAATTCACTCAGAATTGTATTGCATACTCATCCATTTTGTTTCATGTAGTGTAACTTAGCTTATTTTTATTTCTATTTGAAATTCCACTGGAAGCACTATATCGTAGTGTAGTTATGTCATCATTTCTGACCCCGTGGATGATCCTATTTTGAACTATTTAAAAAAAATTCTGCTGTCTACATTGTTGCATAATTACTCGGGACAGACATACATGGATACCTCTAGATTTTAGAAGAGGTACACCAACTTTATTTGATGAAGTCAAACCCTTTCCCAATTTATTCTCTGCCAGGAATGTGAAAGAATTCTCCCTTTTCAGAGATAGTTAGTATTACCGTTTTCCACCTATGCTAATGTGATATGTGTGCCAGCATCTCTTTGTGATTTTTATTGGCATTACCTGATTATTAATGATTAATATCTCTTTACTTATTGTCAGTCATTTTACAAAACTCCTATAAAAGTCTCTTGCCTGTATTTTGCTATTGGGTTTTTCTTATTGATACATACAAATTTTTTTAAAGAATTATTTTTATTTAACTTTATTTATTATTATTATCATTATTATTTTCCAGGTTGATCCAAAAGAGAGAGAGAGAGAGAGGAAGTGAGCAAGCAAGCCACCAGGTCCAAGACTTGAACCATGGTCAGCCATGTGGGAGTCCAGATCCTTTAACCGCCATGCCACTTGCCAGCCCCAATACATACAAAATTTTTAATGTATTTCAAAATTTTCTTTTTCAATGCCAATATACATTATTAACATCTTCATCTGCATATTGCCTCCGTTCTTTGTTGTAAATGACTTTAGATTAATGGGAATTTTTCATTGAGATAGTATTTTCTGTGTCTTGTATCACAGACATTGCCTTACTCAAATAAAGAAATGAGTTCTCTTATTTTAAAAAAAATTTTTAAAGAGATTTTTTGTTCTTTTTTTTTGAGAGATTTTTTGCTATTGGGCACATGCATTCACTAGACAGACAGAGAGAGACAGAGAGACAGAAAGCGAGAAATCATCCCCTGGGGGGATGGCCACACCGTAATCCCTTCTCCTCCATTCTCCTCTCTGGATCTTGGGCATGCACACACATGCACCCAGCGTAAGTTTAAGCCACCGGGTCCGGAACTCGAACTGTGGTTGACTACGTGGGAGTCCAGAGACATAGCCCTTACACTAACTGCTGGTTCCCAAAGAGATTTTCACTATAGGGCACATGCACTCACTAGTGAGACAGACAATGAGAAATTACCCCCACCAGGGAGTAGGGCCACACCACAGTACATTCTCCTCTTGAGATTTTGGGCACACATACACATGCACCTGTTGTGAGTTTTAAGCCACTGAGTCTGGGACTTGAACCACAGCAATTACGTGGGAGTCTAGTGACATAACCACTTCTCCACTTGCTGGTCCCCAGTTCTCTTACATTTAAAAAAAAATCTTTATAGTTCTATGTTTTACATGAATGTTTCTAACAGTAGCTTGTCTTTTGTGTATGAAATATAATGGGAATCCAATTTCTTATTTTCTATATAGATGTCACATTATCCTAGTCTATTATTATTATTATTTTTTTTGAGAGGTTTTCGCTATAGGGCGCATGTGCTCGCCAGAAAAAGAAAGACATACAGACAGAAAGCTAGAAATCACCCCCCCGGGGGGATGGTCACGCCGTAATCCCTTCTCCTCCATTCTCCTCTCAGGATCTTGGGCACGCATGCACATGCACCTGGCGTGAGTTTTAAGCCACTGGGTCTGGGACGCGAACCGCGGTCAACTACGTGGGAGTCCAGCGACATAGCCATTACGCTAACTGCTGGTTCCCACATTATCTTCGTGTATTTATGTAAAGGTTTATCTATTTATTATTGAGGAATAGTGACACCTCGTCATACACCTGATATGAGGTATAAAATACTTGCTTGGGGCCAGCAGGTGGCATGGTAGATAAGGGTGCTGGACACCCACATGGCTAACTGTGGTTTGAGTCCCAGACCTGACAGTTTCCTTTCTCACTTTATTTCTCTCTCTTTGTTGCTCTGTCCCTTTCTGGTCAAATTTAAATAAATTTTAAAAAATCACCACAATTAATTATATAATCATAAAAAAAATTTAACCTGAGTGAGCCTGTTTCTGTATCTGCAAAATTTTGACATTAATGCCAATCATGTCTACAAGTTAAATCTGAGGATTAAATTTGACCAAAAAAGAGAAAACTTAAAACACATAAAACTTTACTACTATTAATCTGTCTCTCTCTCTCTCTGTCAAAGGCACATAACCTATAGCAAAGTCAAAACAAAAAAACTCTCTGGTAAGCATACATACCCAATGGCAAAAACAAAACAAAAAACCCATGTATTAGGCGACTTGACACCCAAAGTACCATTTTTCCTTTTCCTGTTATCGAAGATGCACAAAACTTTGTAAAGTTAATATTATGTCCCAAAGTGGGAAGCAAATGAGGCTTTCTGTACTTCTTTGCTACAGTGCAGAGAATCTGCTTTTATGAAGGAATTTGATAGCTATATCAGGAACATGTAAAAAGAATGCCATGAGAAGGAACTTACCTTGCTCATTGGTAGCTGTGCTGGTGCTACAGAAGAAAGAAAGTTAAAAACTGTATGTCAGAAACGAAAAAAGCAGAATGCTATTTTTTATTATTGTAACCATTGCTTTATATTTTACTTTTAAAGTGTATAGTAAGACATTACCATTTTTTTAGCTAGTTGTATTTTTTTTTTATCATTGATGCACTTTAAGATTCACCATGAAAACCCTAGCAAGTTTTGCAAATCAGTTTGGTTTCAAACACGTCTTTGAAGAGCAGTTATTAAGATGAAGATCCAGTGTGAAAGCAGAGCCAGGATCATTAATCTCTGGCTGAAAGCACCACCTACTGGGTAGTAGACACAGCTACTGTTTTCAGCATCTCTGACCATGTTAGAATCAGCAGATAAAATCCGAATCAAGGGGAAAGTTTAATGCACATGGAATTCTGCTTACAGAAGAAAACACCTTCTATATTAGGGTTTTATTAATCTGCAAACAACTTCAAAAAAGAAACTTGGGTGTTACTCAAAAAATGTTCTCTGACATTCTGCCACAAGAATAAAGCCAAAATACATAATTCCTGAATCTATGTAGAGCTACAGTACAAAGCACTGAGGAAAACAGGTTGGCAAAATCAGGCTTGCGCCTTCTAAAAGCTTCTCTTTTTGCTGTTTTTTTTGGGTATTACAAGTTTTAAGGCCTTTAAAAATGTATCTGGCAACTGAAGATGAATCCCACATGCATTTTAGCATGAACATGAGGGCACAACATGGATATGGAGTTGACAAACTTAATTTGAAGATTTTAGATATAACCTAAAATATTATGAGCAGATTTTCCATTATAGACAACAAAATTTGTGCTTCCGAAAAGAAATTACTACCAGAAATATCATTTGTGCCCAGAGACTCCCCTGTTCTGTATCTATTCAAATAGATTGAAAAATTGTGAGAGGAAATCCGAATATCACTGAGCCAGCTGTTAATAAGTCAGAAGGATGGAGAGCAATCAATCAGTCAGTCAAGTACTTACAAGTAATTTGTCCCAACAATGACGGGCCCTAAAATCCATCAAACTGTCGTAAATGCATGAGGATTACAGGTCTGTGTTATCTGGAATTTGTAATCTCTGCTCATAGCTTCTTGCTTCTGTACTCTCACTTCTGACTTCTCCCTTTTCTATCCATACATGAAAGCCTTGAAATGGTTATGCACACACAATATAAACCTCTTTAATAAACTTTTCTCACCTGCACACAACATCCCAGTTGAATACCTGTGAGACAAGGGCTGCAGTTTTCTGCCTCTTTCATTCTTCAGTGTTTCCTCTCTAGGAAAGCCCTTCGCTACCACACCTACCGTTCAGAATTGCTCCCGTGATTTAGGTAATGATTGAAATGCCAAATCCTTGACGATGTCTTTAGTAAGCACTTTCATTCTCTCCTTCCTGAAATACTCTTTTTTTTTTTTAACTCAATGAAATCACACCCTTTCTGTTTTCTATTTCTCTGTCTCCTTTATGAAGACATTCTCCTTAATCTCACTTATAAACATTGAATTTCTCCTGAATTTGGACCTTAGGGCTTCTCATGATGAACTGCAAGCTCTCTCTAAGTGATCTTAGTCATTTTTATCATTTTAAATACAATTTCTATGCTGACAATCCTCCAATGTCTATTTCCAGACTGTTCTTAAGGATTCCAGATATAAACATACAGTAGCAAAATTGATATCTACAATTTTCAGTTTTGTTAAGCATTTCACAAAAAACTTTCTCTTTTCCACAACTCTCTGCCCTCCTTCATTCTCCTGAGTCCAATCTGCTGCTTCTCCATTTTTTTTTTTAATATATCTGTGTGTCACATTCATTGGACAGTGAGCCCAGTGGGAAAGCCCAAACTTCATCCTTCCCACCACCCTCTGTCCTGCTATACATGAAACCATCATCAAGTCCGCATTTATTTTATATCCAACGTGCTTCATACCTTGTTTTCTCTTCTCCACTTTCTCTTTTCTAATCCAAATCCTTAGGTAGAAGTTCAGTAAGTATTTTTTTAATATATTTATATATTATAGAATGAATGGAGGTGATTTTTTTTCTAATATTAAGGCTTTTCTCCCTTATGCTGGTAATTCTTTCTGTATTTTATAAGATCTTTTGTTTTTGAAAGATATTATCCCTTCTTTTTTTTATTTCTGTCCTTTTCACATTCTTTGATATTTTCTGTCTCTTTACATCTAACTCTTAAAATGAGCATGCAATTATTTTACATATGCGCTATATTGAAATGAATTAAGCTATTGCAAATAAAAGCTCCAAACAGAAGTAACCTGACCTTTTGCATTCCTCTGAGCCTATTTTCATACTTTTCTCACCATCACTGATTATTTAACCCTAGTTATAATCCTGACTTTTGGAATAAGTATTTCCTTGCTTTTATATTTAGTTTCATCAATTTTTCATGCAACTATAAGCAATATAATTTAGTTTTCTCTATTGTGATCTCTATATAATTGGAATCATACTGTGTATATTCCTTTTTAATTTGTTTAATTCACTCAGAATTGTATTGCATACTCATCCATTTTGTTTCATGTAGTGTAACTTAGCTTATTTTTATTTCTATTTGAAATTCCACTGGAAGCACTATATCGTAGTGTAGTTATGTCATCATTTCTGACCCCGTGGATGATCCTATTTTGAACTATTTAAAAAAAATTCTGCTGTCTACATTGTTGCATAATTACTCGGGACAGACATACATGGATACCTCTAGATTTTAGAAGAGGTACACCAACTTTATTTGATGAAGTCAAACCCTTTCCCAATTTATTCTCTGCCAGGAATGTGAAAGAATTCTCCCTTTTCAGAGATAGTTAGTATTACCGTTTTCCACCTATGCTAATGTGATATGTGTGCCAGCATCTCTTTGTGATTTTTATTGGCATTACCTGATTATTAATGATTAATATCTCTTTACTTATTGTCAGTCATTTTACAAAACTCCTATAAAAGTCTCTTGCCTGTATTTTGCTATTGGGTTTTTCTTATTGATACATACAAATTTTTTTAAAGAATTATTTTTATTTAACTTTATTTATTATTATTATCATTATTATTTTCCAGGTTGATCCAAAAGAGAGAGAGAGAGAGAGGAAGTGAGCAAGCAAGCCACCAGGTCCAAGACTTGAACCATGGTCAGCCATGTGGGAGTCCAGATCCTTTAACCGCCATGCCACTTGCCAGCCCCAATACATACAAAATTTTTAATGTATTTCAAAATTTTCTTTTTCAATGCCAATATACATTATTAACATCTTCATCTGCATATTGCCTCCGTTCTTTGTTGTAAATGACTTTAGATTAATGGGAATTTTTCATTGAGATAGTATTTTCTGTGTCTTGTATCACAGACATTGCCTTACTCAAATAAAGAAATGAGTTCTCTTATTTTAAAAAAAATTTTTAAAGAGATTTTTTGTTCTTTTTTTTTGAGAGATTTTTTGCTATTGGGCACATGCATTCACTAGACAGACAGAGAGAGACAGAGAGACAGAAAGCGAGAAATCATCCCCTGGGGGGATGGCCACACCGTAATCCCTTCTCCTCCATTCTCCTCTCTGGATCTTGGGCATGCACACACATGCACCCAGCGTAAGTTTAAGCCACCGGGTCCGGAACTCGAACTGTGGTTGACTACGTGGGAGTCCAGAGACATAGCCCTTACACTAACTGCTGGTTCCCAAAGAGATTTTCACTATAGGGCACATGCACTCACTAGTGAGACAGACAATGAGAAATTACCCCCACCAGGGAGTAGGGCCACACCACAGTACATTCTCCTCTTGAGATTTTGGGCACACATACACATGCACCTGTTGTGAGTTTTAAGCCACTGAGTCTGGGACTTGAACCACAGCAATTACGTGGGAGTCTAGTGACATAACCACTTCTCCACTTGCTGGTCCCCAGTTCTCTTACATTTAAAAAAAAATCTTTATAGTTCTATGTTTTACATGAATGTTTCTAACAGTAGCTTGTCTTTTGTGTATGAAATATAATGGGAATCCAATTTCTTATTTTCTATATAGATGTCACATTATCCTAGTCTATTATTATTATTATTTTTTTTGAGAGGTTTTCGCTATAGGGCGCATGTGCTCGCCAGAAAAAGAAAGACATACAGACAGAAAGCTAGAAATCACCCCCCCGGGGGGATGGTCACGCCGTAATCCCTTCTCCTCCATTCTCCTCTCAGGATCTTGGGCACGCATGCACATGCACCTGGCGTGAGTTTTAAGCCACTGGGTCTGGGACGCGAACCGCGGTCAACTACGTGGGAGTCCAGCGACATAGCCATTACGCTAACTGCTGGTTCCCACATTATCTTCGTGTATTTATGTAAAGGTTTATCTATTTATTATTGAGGAATAGTGACACCTCGTCATACACCTGATATGAGGTATAAAATACTTGCTTGGGGCCAGCAGGTGGCATGGTAGATAAGGGTGCTGGACACCCACATGGCTAACTGTGGTTTGAGTCCCAGACCTGACAGTTTCCTTTCTCACTTTATTTCTCTCTCTTTGTTGCTCTGTCCCTTTCTGGTCAAATTTAAATAAATTTTAAAAAATCACCACAATTAATTATATAATCATAAAAAAAATTTAACCTGAGTGAGCCTGTTTCTGTATCTGCAAAATTTTGACATTAATGCCAATCATGTCTACAAGTTAAATCTGAGGATTAAATTTGACCAAAAAAGAGAAAACTTAAAACACATAAAACTTTACTACTATTAATATTAGAACTGAGAGCTACCATTTACTGAGGGCCTATTGTGGTACTCCACATACTGTGCTGAGAAGTCATCATAATAATTCTTTAGATCTTCAGCAATATACAAAGTATGCCTTATTGTTACCATTTTGTAAACTAGTCATATCAGGGTAGCAGACCTAACTCAAGTAATCTAGGAGAGTTAAGATTTGAAGCTAGACCTATCTAAATCCATCATCTATGTTCTTTTATTTATTTTTTTTTTTTGAGAGGTTTTTGCTATAGGGCATGTGCCGGACAGACAGAGACAGAAAGCGAGAAATCATCCCCCAGGGAGGATGGCCACGCCGTAATCCCTTCTCCTCTGTTCTCCTCTCAGGATCTTGGGCATGCACGCACATGTGCCTGGCGTGAGTTTTAAGCCACCGGGTCCAGGATGCGAACTGCGGTCGACTACATGGGAGTCCAGTGACATAGCCATTACACTAACTGCTGGCCCCCGTAATCTATGTTCTTAACCACTTTATAGTAGAGCCACTCATATTTAATTACATTCAATATGGAGGACATAACCATTAAGAATACTGAGTGAACATATCTTGTGTGACTTTATGGTGTGTTTTCTTTTAGAGTTAAAATGTTGTAAATCCTGTTTATATGCATAAATCTCTTATGCTTATTCATCCCCAATCTCTGTACTAATACTGCTTACATGCTTTTAGTTCATACATTCAGGAATTCATTCAACAAGACTTACTTTGAACATTACCATGTATAGTGTGACACTAATGGAACACAATCTAAAAAAATATGTTAAACTTTGTTGTTGATCTCTAACACTGATCTATCAACATATAAAACATGTGCATGTTCAATTCTATATAAAAACCTAGTAGAATGTCCTTGTGATATTATTCACTTTTAATTTGGTCTCAGCTAACATGGATATCTAATCATTAACCTTAGTCTGAACAGATTATTCTCCTTACACGTTATTCTATGAAACTTGAGTCTTTTAAAACTCACATACAACATACTTTTTTTCAGATACACACATTGACTCCATATTTTAGAACTTAATATAGTATTTTAAAAGTGATCAGTGACAAAAAAAAATCATTAATTAACATGGCTGATCTGTTAATTCCCTATCGATTAAAGATAAACCAACTAAAAGACTAAAGTTTACTGTTGATTGAATCCAGGTCTCTCTAAGAATTTCATAAGAGGATTTTTGTTTTCTTCCTTTATGACTCTAAGGCTTTCGGTAAACTTAGCCCTGTCTTCTGTGTTTGGAATGGATAGTGTTTATACTTCATTTTGAATGGGCAAAAGTGGCCAGAAGCAAAACTCTCTGTACTGTGCATTTTAAACATTTCCTGACATCTCTACTAACTACTGGAAGGATGCAAATGAATAGAACCAGAAGAAAGAAACTGAGCCAAAATGAAGCATAATGGGCACTATGAGGCATTCTCTTCTCCTTTTATCCTGTTAAGTAAAGTTAGAAGAGGTAACTCTGGCCCAGAGCTGACTGTTATCAGGAGATCAGGGGTGTCACTTTCCTTTTGTGTCACAGGAATAGAGAATATGTACCCTTAAACAAACAAAAAAAACTGAAAATGTGTGTAGTTACCCTTGACTTACGCAGAAGCGAGGCACATGCTGTAACAAGCTGAAACACAGGATATTGCTTGTTTAAATTATGAACGTGTTTCTAATAATATTGCAGTTTCCATAGTGTTAACATTCGAATTTGCTTATTTTCTGTCACACATCTTATTAAGTTCTGTATTAATTATTACTAAAGATAGTCTGGAGCATTGACTAATTT
>NW_006159759.1:4995285-5005044 GCF_000334495.1 Tupaia belangeri chinensis
CTAATATCAAGCTATCAAGCATTAGCATCACATCATAATTGATGGTTAATGTCAGGAAGAATTTCCCCGAATGTAATTAACAGTCATCTCCTTCTGAAAAATAATAATAATATATTTATCAAACTTTAAGCTTAAAAATATTTTCTATTATGTAGCTAAATGTTGCTATCTAAAATCATGAGAAGCATATATGAAAACATTCACTAGATAAGATAGAGTGCAAAAAATGGGAGACTTAGTAGAATCTACCATATGTGTACTAGAATCCTTATAGTCAGTGCATAAGAGAAGGAAAACCTTATGTATATTGGACCTGTTTGTTTAGATATGTAGTTAGATAGCTGCTTTTATAATTAAAATTATGATCTCACTCCCTCTTACCCCAACTAAAAAATATTGGATCATTAAGTTTCTAGAATGTGCCAAGGAGAGAGAGAGAGAGAGAGAGAGGGAACATGTGTGTGTATATGTAATCTTTTGGTCATTATAACAACCTTATAAAATAGGTGATGATAGAAGATGGCATGAGGGTTAAGGTGCTGAACTCCCAAATGACCAACCACAGTTTGAGACCTAGACTCAGCAGTTTGAAAATCACATTGGGTGCATGTCCTTGAGTGACTAAAATCCCAAGAGGAGAATGCAAGAGATGGGATTTCAGTATGGCTAATCCTCATTCAGGGTGGTTTCCCATTCTCTCTCTCTCTCTTTCTCTCTTTCTTTCTTTCCAGCAAGTACATGTGCTATATGACAAAAACCTAAAAAAGAAGAGGCAAGAGAGTGAGAGAAAGTAGTACTGCTGTTTATTTTTAATGAATGAATGAAGGACAGGTTAAAAACATAGCATAGTAGTAGTAATAATAATCATATAAGTAGTTCAATTTTTATATACAACCCTAAGTAGTTGACCACAGACCTCAGACTTTTCTTTTGTATTAAGAAAAAGATAAAATTATATAATTTATATATATATATATATATATATATATACACAAACACACATACACAGACATGTATGTATACATTAGGAATTCAGAATAACTTTGTAATAGCAGCTGATGCTGCCTGGCTTTGGAAAGTGCTGTCATTGTAATTGGTCATGAAGCAAAGGTACTGGACCTTCGGGGGAAGATAAATTAGTGGTAATTTCTGGTACTGGCTAAACAGATTAAAATCCAACTGGGCATGGTTTCTGAAGGTGATCAGAGAAGATGGGTGGAGAGAGGAAAGGATCTTAAGATTCACATGGGCGGACCAGCACATGGCATAATCATTATGTTACTGGACTCCGACGTAGTTGAACATGGTTCAAATCCTGGACCTGGTGACTTGAAACTCAAGCCAGGCGGCACGTGTGTGCAAGATCCCGAGAGGAGACTGGAGAAGAAGGGATTGTGACATAGCCATCCCCTCTGGAGAGTGATTTCTCACTTTATGCCCTGTGTTTCTCTGGCAAGTGCATATACTCTATATAAAATATCTCTCTGTCAAAAAAAATTCAGATGGGTAAGCAAGAAAGACCTTCATTCAAAAGCCCTAGGGGAAATTACAGTAATTATTTTATGGATCATAAACAAAAGAATGGCATGTTGAAGTGGACTTTCAAGGAGACTCTGTATTGGAATATATTATTTAGACACTTTTATCCTTTGTGCTACCACAAAACTCTAAATATTGGTGTGTTTGCTACTCGTGGGTTAGCTTTGTTCACTTGTTGACTTGGCTTAGTATAATCATGGGAGAACGTGTTCAGCCTAATACATGTCATCCACCATGTCTGCTGTGTCATCCTGCTGTTGGCAGTGAGAAAAATGTGAAATTGTTTCCGCAGATTCCCAAATTTGTGTTTAGCTGGAGGACTGTCTGCTGAAGGAAGTTACTACAATATTCTGAGTGTTTTGTTATTTGGGACAATGGAAAGAAACTGTGATGAATAGTGAATCTGTCATTAAAATAGTGAAAATGTATCTGTAGGTGAGAAGATACAAGCAAAAGTCATTTACACTGAAAATAAACAAAATTAAAGTAATTATTCACTAAAATTTGTAATTTTTATAAAGCACAAATTAGCCTCGAGATCTCATCGCATTTCTATTGAACCCAAACTTAGCCTTGATTGAAGTTACTTAAGTCCAATAGGACACAATTATATTGGGTTGTCGGAAAAGTCATGACATATTTTTCTATGTAAAAATGACTTTTCCAAGAACCAATAGTTTAGTCATTTGTGCTTGAATTGAGAGAACATAAAAATTAGAATATTTTACCTAAAATAGTCATTGATTCTCTGCACTTAGAAAGTGGATAATTTAAACAGATGTCCTTGTGTTGCATTTCTAGACAATGTATTGTCTGGAATATCAGGACACTTGGGGCAATCATTTTCTTTGACTTACACAGATAGCTGTAGCTATTACAGTTTTTATGTATAGAGTAACATTAGCCTTCAAATAAATACATAAATAAAACTTGACCTATTGAAACTAGAGACATCACCATCTTAAATGACATTATAAGATTGTCTCATTCTGAAAAAAAATAATTTGCCATCACTAAAGCAGAAATTCATTAAGAAATTGGATTTACTTTTGTATTCATTCACTTATGGATTTTTTTTTTCACTTATTCTTTAACTTAGCAAATAATTACTGGCACTTACTATATCTCAAACTCTATTTTGAGAGGTAGGAATTTGGCAGTCAATACAAAAGACAAACATTTCTAAACTTTTTCAGGCAGAAATGAGGTCTGTTTGGTTCCAATGGAACGAGTCAGGAGGGAACTGGCAGAGTTAAAATTGGAGAACAAATCCAGAAAACAAATAAGAAGGAATAGTCCTTGAGTAAGTTTGCAGTACATTTAATAGAATTGTATTTTTTTTCCTTTGAGTAAGATGAGAAATGCTGAAGATATTTTTGGCTATATAAGCTTTAAATAAAACATTCTGGTTGTTCTTTAGGAATAGAGCAAAAGACTATGTAGGAAGCTATTTCTCTGATTGTGGTTGGGGCCGGTTGGGATTTGCTGATGGACTGGATGTAGAGTATGACAGAAGCAGTGATGTATCTATGTTTTTTTGTTTGTTTGTTTATTTTTATGGGGAGGGCTTCGTATTTTTTGTTTTGTTTGTTTTCACCAGAACACCTGAAACAATTTGATATAGGGAAGACTATGGGAAGAGCAGGTTTAGATAGTAGTGAAGAAGATACATTCTCTTTGATGATATTAATTCTAAAATGTCTCTAAATCTCTAAGATAAGAATTGAGGAGGCAGTTGAGCACATGAATTGGACGTTTTGGGAACATTGCAAATTGGATATATCCTTGGGAGTTGTATAGACTATGATGATGATAAGAACAAATGAACTTAACAAGGGAGAAGAAGTCCAAAGGTAAACTCCAATCCCCTAACACTTCCAGTCAGAAGATGAGTAATAAGCAAAGGAAGGAAGATGTAGGTAAAGTGAAATCTCAAGGGATTAGGATGCACTGAAAGCCACAGAGAAATATGGATCAACTGGACTAAATGCTGCCAACAGAAAAGTAATATGACAGTTAAGAATTGACTCTGGGGAATAGGCCTTGTAGTCCAGTGGTTAAGGGAGCCACATCCCACATTGCCAGCTGTGGTAGTATCCCTGCCCTAGTAGCTTAAAAACATGTTAAGCATGTGTGTTCACATGACCTAAGTCCCAGCAGGATGGAGAAAGGAGAAGGGATCGCAGTGTGACCATCACATTGTGTATGGGGGGGGGTTCTCTCTCTCTCTATCTCTTTCTCTCTCCCATACACACATATGCCCTCTGATAATTAAAAAAAAAAGATAATAAGATAATAAAGAAATGACTCTGGGATTTTTGTAAAGTGGATGTCTGGGGACCTTGGCAAGAGAAGATGGAATAGGAAAATGTGGGTTAAAATCTGTAAGTGAGTAGGTGGAGAGGATAGAAAGAAAGGATACAAACAACACTTAAAGAGATTTCATTCTGAAAGAGAAAAAAAAAATGAACAGTCATTGAAAAGAGGATTTTTGTTAAAATGGTAGAAACCATAGCTAATTTTCTCTCTAATAAAAATAATTTTGCAGAGAAAAAAATGTTTGTTCTGCATTTAAAAATATATGCTGAAGGTATTTCAAGCATGATTGTATTTCCCTTGGAGCACTTCAAGAGCTTAGAACCGAGCTCAAAATCACGGTGAAAAGTTTATAGAACTCAAATCTACAAATTTAAGCTCTGTGAATTTGTGGTCTGAGTTATTGTTTGTTTTGTTCATTCACTATGTATTTTATTTTTAATTGGGGCTGAGATATTTTGTCTGGTAGATGCCATTTTAATCTGCTCACCATGATTCAAGACAGAGAGCAGTGTCTAAGATTAAAGAAGGCAGCTAACATAGAGAGCAATTAATCAAACCTTGTATTGACGCTTATTCAGTGAGTTACAATACAGAAACTCATATGCATATTACTCAGTGGAGTTATTTTGGCACCATTGTTCATTCAAAAGAGCGAATGTCATGTTTGGGAAAGAACTTGGACTGACAGCTCTCAAGATGGATGTCCTGCTTTCTTATTCAGTGAGAAGGTACTGGGTAGACATCTGCATTCTCGACTTTACTTTCCATTCTGCCATAAGCTATAAAACTGGGCATTCCTCATGTGTTTGGCTTCTAAGCAAAAATTATGTGAAATTTCTGCCTTTAGTCTTTTCTCCAGAAAAGTTGTTTTCTGAGATTGTTTTTATTATTTAGGGCAGCAAGTCACTAAAAGAGAGGCTCAGTAGAGGGGAAGACCTTTTTTTTTTTTTAAGAACATAGCAAAGTTGTCCAGATAGTATACATTGAAATTCTAGGAATCAAATGACCAAAATGGTATGCCCTATTCTCTTACTATTTTAAGAATACTCTTAAGAGGTTATCTTCAGGAATTATCAATTTCCTTCAAATTTGGATGTCCCATTTGTTTTAGTTTTTCAAATTGACCTGCTTTAAGAAACTGTACTCCATTTATGTATGTTATAGACACCTAGGTAGTCACAAAAGAAAGGGGCCAGACAGCTGGTTGACACAACCATAACACACAATGCTCTGTGAGGCTGACCCATGTGGAAAGGTTCTGATTTCACATCCAGAATCTTCCCTGAGTATACCAGGCATGTGCCTACACATAGTCTGGGACTGCCTGAAGTTGGGGTGAATCTCAGTATCAAGGCCTTATTGGAGATGCTGTCTTCTATTTCTGTCTATCTCTGTCTCTCTGTCTCTCTTATACAAGAACTAAACACACTTAAGAAGAAAAGGAAAAGCAGTAAAATAATGTGGACCAGTGGACAAACCATAGATTAAGTTTTCAGTTTTTAAGAGGGGATAAATTATAGGCAAGAACAATTTTTCTAATTACCTTTTTTCTTTCTTTCAGGTTTTTTTTGTTTGTTTTGTTTTATTATTATTATTATTATTATTATTATTATTATCATTGTTACTTATAGAGTTTTGCTATAGTATAGGGCATGTGTGTTCAGGGAAACCAAAAGCAAGAAACTATCCCCCAGGGCCTCTTCTCCTCTTTTCTCCTTTTGGAATTTTGAGCATACATGGACAGGTGCCCAGTGTGAGTTTTAAGCTGCCGGGTCTTGGTCTCAGACCATGGTTGACTGTGTGTGAGTCCAGCAACATAATCATTAAACTATATGGTGGTCTACCTTCTTCATTTTGAGTTATTACAAAAATGGATACTTGAAATAAGTACAGGAAATGTAAATTCTGGGGACTAGCAGATGGCCTAATGGTTACATTACAGGACTCATATATGGCTAACTGTGGTTCAAGTCCCAGACCTGGAGGATTGAAAGTCAGGCTGGACATGGAAAGTGCTGCCTCGTGTGTGTGTGAGAGACAGAGAGAGAGAGAGAGAGAGAGAGAGAGATATCTATATTTTATCTATCAATTCATTTTCAGAATAGATCTTCAGATAATCATTATACATAAACAAATCACTAAAATAGGTATAGTGACTATTGTTTTGAATTGTTCCAAGTGTGTTATTTAGATTTTTCTGCTTATATTTATGCTAGAGATGTTACATTTAACCAAAAAGAAATGATAAAAGCAGTATAGAGACATCTGTTCTAGCTACATTGTATGTGTGATATCACATCAAACCCACATAATATAATTAGTATAAACTTGTTAATAATCATACCCTCCTACTGCATAGGGAATTATTTTAAATTTGAAAAAGCACAGAATGTAATTCAAGATTCTATTTTCAGAAAAATAATTCTACAGGTTAAACTTAAAGTGTATGATTAGTATTAACTAAATTACTATAAAGGCATTAATCAAGTATGATCTACTGCTCTGTGAAAATCTACTTCGTCAGAAACACTGCCACAATATTGTCCCTGGGTAGCATAAGGTCAGACCTAGGTGGACATGAAAAAAAATTGATATAAATGAAATAAAATATTCTTCCATCTTAAATAGTATTTAGTGCCTATACCTCCCATGTATAATCTGTTTTATGATTTTGGAAATTACATTCTGTCTCCTATGTTCTTGTGGGGCCTGTATGTGATATGCTGTAGCTTTACGAACACACAGCCCATCCATATAGTCGCCAGTAGGGCCTGGGGCTCATTAGATACTTATTTACCTGTTTGTTTTCTATTAATGAATGAAATAGCGAGTACCCACATTTTGATATACTGGCCTTAGTGTAAGATTATGGAAAGGTGATATTTTAGAGAGACGAAGCTTGGATCATCATTTCTGTCCGTATGACCAAATACATAAATATGTGTTCTGAAATTAACCTCCAAAGATAAAGTACAAAAAAAGCTGGATGATGTGTGAACACACACTCAAAACATGTTTGACTGTGTGCATGTGATCCCAATAACTTAAGGGAAGCTATAGTTTCAACCTACAAGTAGAGAGAGGAAAGGTAAAACTAGATAGAGTCAATCTGATTCAAGACTATGTAAGTATGTAGGTATGTTTACTGGTAAAATAAGTTAATGGAAAAAAATGACTCTAGGACAAAAGATGATAAAATAAAAAGCATATTTGAAAAGAACCAAAATAGACATTCTAAAATAAATTGAGATTCAAGTTTTACTAAATATTAATGCAAATTTTAGCCATAGCTAGAGATATACCTGGATTTTTTTTATCATAATATTTACACAGGTACTTTGGAACATGCCAAGAAAGTTGAAATTGTTCATATTTAGTTTGTTAGAAAAATTTAAGAAAGATAAATAAAACCCTGAATTTATAGAATTTTCTTGGTTAAGTTTTTTATATATACATAGATACAAATGTACACACACAGTCTCCAAAATTTCACAGTAAAAGATTACCAAAAAATGAGATTTTAGTATCTTTTGCACCAAATGAACTCATATTTTAATTCCATTTTTCCACAAATCATTTGAAGTTTCCTCATGTTCATGTGTGTGTGTATACATATAGAAACTAGAAATAACAATTTGCATATTTTAAAATTTTACTATATTTTATACATAAATGGTAGCAAAAGAGCTAGAAAACTGAACTGTGATAGGAAATCGGGAGTATATTTTAAAATTGGGTATAGTACATATTGAAGCAATAAACCCAACTGTGATACTGTGATTTGATAAGGATCATCTTATATAAATCTATGTATCTGACATAAAACGTACTAGGAACTCAGTCTTGGACTAACTTTTAGAAAGGAAAAGGTAGATCATTATAGCGATAAAGCCAAGAAGAACTTACTCAGCAATCATCTTTGTCCCAAAGGTCCCTGGCCGCTAATCAGATTTCTGTGTCCAAATGGATTTAAAGAGCACTAACTTGACTCAGACCCCACTAGAGCCGAGGAATATAGATCAGCAGTGCATACAGTTCTGAGATCTCAAATACTTCTGAAAATCTGATATGATCTATATATACCTACTTTGTGAAATGAGTTTTATTAAATGCTGGTCTCATTTTAAAATCCTTTTTGATCAGTGGTGTGGCTCAAAGTTAAATACTTCACAAGATCATGGCATTAGCTCTCTGTTCCACATTGGACTTGAGCTCTGGTCAGCATGTTGTGTACTCTTTGTGGAAAGAGAAGACTAGAAATATACAGAATATCTGGAAGGTGGACTATCAGGAAATAAGGAAGATGCTCTAGACAATACGGGAAGCAGAGAGAAAATAAGGGAATGAATTGAAAACCATGACAAGGCTTGGGCTAATGTGGCTATGGTTTAAGGGGAGGTTGGAGTCCAGAGGACAAATAGGTAGCACTTTAGGGTACTGGGAGTAGATCACCCTGGAGTGATCACTCTACTGAGGATATGTAGATGCTCAAAATAGAGGATATGTGCTAGGATTTTATTATTTACTTGCTTGCTTATTTATTTAGTGAGCTAAGGAGGCATGATCAAACAATAACTGAGAGTTGAGAAGTTATAAAACTAGGGCTGGCAGGTGGGATGGTGTTTGGGGACTGACATCCCACATGGCTGACTGCAGTTTGAGGCCTGGACCTGGTGGTGGCTTGCTTTCTCACTTGCCTTTTCTCTCTGATCAAATTTAAAATGAATAATAACAAAATTAAATAAATGATTTATTTTAAAATATTTATAAATGCTGTGATTTTCTACCTTGGAAAAACCCAAAAGCATAGTCAATTTAGCCTCCTAGAGATCCATGTGCAGCAAACTGAAAGGATTTACCTTAAGGACATATATTTAGTTCATGATAGAAGTAAGAGCATGACCAAGAGCAATATGTACTTATGTATTATACATATTGTGTAGAAAAGATTTCTCAGTATCTGTGTTTTCTAGGTCTTTCATAAGTTTTCCTATAAATGAATAGTTAACTAAATGAAACCCATATTTTATTATTAATATACCAGTATTGCTCAGGAATTTGGTATTTGCCAAGTTTGATATTTATAATAAAGAACGGAAGTCACATTTTACTCAAAAATCAGCTTATTAAGTTTTCTTTGACTATTGACTTTATTTTACTTGTGTGATATGCCTTGAGAGAGACAAATTCTTTTAACTTCCAATTTTATTCCCACTCACTTTGATTTTATCAATTAGAATTTCTTATAAATCATAATCTTTATAAATTCATGTCACTGTACATAATCCTCAGATCATTAGTTAAAAGAGACATTTCAGTTTTATGTACCTATTAAGGTTATATTCTATTGCAGATTTATTGGGTAATTAGAAAAGTCATGAAGCATTTTTGTATAGAAAAACATGTCTCTCTTTCCTGTCATGATGTTCCTGATGACCTAACAGAAAGAGGAAAAAACACAGATTAAAAGAATACAGACTGCCACCTAATGCCCTGTATCTAACATGATGGATACGTTATCAGGTGGAGCAGGAAGTCATGGGTTGGCCAGCGTTCAGGCACATGGTCTGATTAGCTTGAAAAAAAACCAGATGTGTGTATGCCCAGGATCATAGCAGGCTGGAGAAAAGGGATTATGGGATGACCAAACACAGCAAATGTGTTTTCTTCTCTATATTATGAGATCAATCACAAATTAATAGCAACAACAAAAATGAATGTGGCCTAAGATGTAGATAGAGTACCTATAGTAGTCAGACTGGGTAGCCAATCAACAGCCTCTCATCACTTCCCCTCAGCATCACTTAGAGAAAGAAGTCTGAGCTTCTACAAAAGAATTGATGTGTAGGGGACCAGCAGATGGCGTAATGGCTACGTCACTGGACTCCCCTGTAGGCAAAC
>NW_006159759.1:5005152-5018439 GCF_000334495.1 Tupaia belangeri chinensis
CGGGGGGGGGGGGGATTTCTCGCTTTCTGTCTCTATGTCTCTCTCTGTCTGTCTGGCGAGCACATGCGCCCTATAGTGAAAACCTCTCCAAAAAACAAAAAAAAGAATTGATGTGTGCACACACATCCTATGACTTAAACTTTTTTTTTTTTTTAAAGGTGATTAACCATTACAATTTGTCTGGGATAATAGGTTCCCTAGGGTGTGGAACTTTGAATAGCAGAAACAGGAAAGCTCTGATCAAACTGGGTAACTGGACATCCTATGTTATTTGAATTAAGTTACTGATAAAAGTTTAAAAAAAACACTCTATTATTAATTTTACTTATCCATAGAGAATATTTATTGGTAAAATTAAGCAAATGGATCTAGTTTTGTCTTTGATTTTTCTAGATGTCTTCTCTTCTAAGCAACACTGGAAACCATTTAGAAAGGATTGCCCTAATTTTGATTGGCTACATTTCTGCTCATTGTTTGGCAACGTAGGTCACACATTTAGATTTTGAGACCACTTCAGAATTATTGACCAAGCAGATATATCAGGGATATTAATAAATACCAATAATTTTCCTCAATTTTAGAGAAATGGTAAACTACCTTGAAATGTCAGTCTGTTTACTACAGGCCTGGCCTTGAATATAAATCTGTATCATACATCATGTCTTGGTGAAATACATACCAAATATTCCTGAACACAATACGTCCTGTACTATTTGTACCATTTCTAAAACATTGTGGCCATCAGCTGTCATATATCATTTACTTTGGAATCTGGATTCTTAGGCTGTACATCCAATCCAGCAGAATCTAATCTTGTCTTGCCCATATCTGAAGGTTTCTGGAACTAGCATATATGCATCAGTTCAAAATTTGGTAAAATCAGATCCAAATTGATACAATTCTTTATTGATTTTTGAAGTCTAAACTCCTTGATTTATTGGTTAGGTAACTCAATGCTATTGCCTTAACACAAGTTTCTATTTATTTTATCCACTTGTTTATTTCATAATACTTGTACATGCCACTCATTCTCTCATAAATTTGGATCTGAGTTATAACTACACTTACTTGACATTCCTTATAACTTTCAGACTTGCCGATGGCATTCTTTCTAGTTGCAGTAACCTAATGTCTCCATGTTCATATGTAAAAGTCTTAATTACCTTTCAAAGAAAAGTATTAGGATCTTTATGAAGGATTTCCTGATTACTATTATCATATTGTCCACTCTACTGCCTGAGAATTCCCAAATCACTTTGACCATGTATTTTCTTACTTTTCTCTGTAAATCTCCATCAAGAGGCTATTAGCTGCTTATACCTCCAAGAGTTCTTTATGTTCCCTTTTGCCTCTTGAAGTCTCTAAAATCTCTCTTCTTTACTTCTAGAGTATCATTCAAAAAATTTAATATAATAGCATATTTAAGGGTACATTGCTTAGAAGATACTTTATTTAGCAGTGTGCTTAAGGAGTACCAATCAAATATCAGGGGAATTAGTTCCCCAAACTGGGAAAGCACAGCTCTCTGATATTTGGTAAATCATTCAGTGGTCTCTGAGACACACATTTCTTATTCATAAAACAAATATTATTATTAATTGATGCCTTCAGTTTTTGTAAGAAACTACTATTCATATTAATCTTTATATATCTTGAAGTGATATACACATAAGGTGATTAAGAGTTGAGATATGGGGACCAGCTGATGGCATGATGGTTACGTCACTAGACTCCCACATAATCGACTGTGGTTCAAGTCCCAGACCCAGCAACTTAAAACTCAGGTTCTTTGGCATGCATGCACATGCGAGGAAAATGAAGGGATTGTGGTCTGGTCATCTCCTTGGGAGGTGATTTATTGCTTTCTCTCTCTAACTCTCCAGTGAGTGCACACACCCTATAGCAAAAATCTTTCTCTCTCCAAAAAAAAAAGAAAAAAAAAAAAAGGTTGAGGTATGAACTAGATGGCATAATTTTAATTGGTTTTGTTTAATGTAGATGTGGGACTAATAGGGGGGACGAAGGAAGACTCTAAAGATGGAAATTTTATGAGGAATCTTCTGGAAGGCCCACCCAGATCTCATTCTCCATAGTGTACTGGACAACAGTGCTGGAAACCATGTTGTCCACAGGTTTGGATCCCTGGGTTGGTCTGAGACTCCTAGCATGCACATGGGCACCCAAGAACCAAAGGCCCTGGAGGACTGGGGAAAGAGGATTGCAGAATAACAAGATCAGACCCTGTCAGGGTGCTCTCTTGCACATGTGTGCACTCTATCATAAAAGCAAGTTCATGGAATGTGCATATTATGAGAAAACTAAGAATGAATTTCAAATGTTTTTTTGCAACAATTTTTCCACGAACTTTTTGGTGTCCTTTCTGTAGTTTCTTATGTCTCTCAAATCACCCCCCAAATCTGGATTTTACTCTTTGAAAGTAGAGAAGACTGAGTAAGTAATTAAAAATGTTTTTCACTGGGATAGAAAACAGAAGAGTAGGAGGTAGGACATTTGTCCTAAAATACTTCAGCAGTAAAACTCTTCTCTGCTGAGGCAACCAATACAGAATGGTCAATAATGCTACTCAGCTCTCAAGTAGACAAAATATTTCACATTACAGACAATGACTGACCCCTGGGAATCTCCTTCAGTTACATGGGGTCTAGTCTGTTGTTAGAGCCCTCAGTCAATCTACTGCTTATTATTTATTCTTCTAACATTGATCCTAACCAAAGTCTCAACCAATCAAAACCAAATTCTTTATACTTGTCTTTTTTTTTTTCTCTTAAAGTTTTTGCTATAGGGTGTGTGTGCTCACCAGGAAGAGATAGAGGTAAGAAATCATCCTCCAGTGGAAACAGCTACACCACAATCCCTTCTCTATTCTCCTCCTGAGATTTTTGGCTCACATGCACACACCTTTGATGATTCTCAAGCCACTAGGTCCAGAACTTGAACCAAAATCAGCCATGTGAGAATCTAGTCCCTCTACTTGTCTTTAAAAATGGCAACAAGGTACCATTATTATGAAGTACACACTGGCAGAACTGTGATTTTAGGAGACTACCCTCAGGGAATATAATTTTACAAACTTCATCTGTGGCATAGTTCCAATTTTTTTTTTTCTGTTAGTAACTATTAGAATTAGAATTCTAATAGTTAGAATTGAAATTCCTAGCTTGAACTTTTGCTCTATCATGAAAGCAGTTTTCTTTTCTTTTCTTTTCTTTTCTTTTCTTTTCTTTTCTTTTCTTTTCTTTTCTTTTCTTTTCTTTTTCTTATTCTGGTTTACATTCAGTTTGGACAACCATTTGCTATTTAACTTAAGCCTTATTGTTTCTTTGAGGTTCTAAAATGAGAACTTAACTAAACTTGATTCATTAGTATAAAGTTGAAATGTCCATGGGAAAAGTCTAAGCAAACTTTTTCATTTTTATAATATCCACTAATGGCCTATAATCAAAGCATAACCAGTTAGATAAACAAGAAGCTATTAGCTTGTTTGAGATCTAAACAAAGGATAATGTAATTGCTTGGTTTTCTTCCTTACTGTAGATTTTACCCAGGCATGTTTTTTTCGGTTTTTGTTTTTGTTTTTGTTTTTCATCAAAGTCATTCATTGTAGACAGTCTGTCTGACCAAAGAGCATTAAAAAGATTTCTTCTCAATAATAAGGGCTTTTAAAAAATTTGCCAGCATTATATTAAATACCCTTTAAGCTCTCTTATTCAATTTGCCTAGAAAAGTTCCATAGTACTAAATCACAGTTGGGCATTTCTCAAGAAACTAAAAACTCACTGAGCAAGGCAAAACTATAGCTAAAGAAGTATAAACCATATTTGTAGTTTAGAGTTTCTCTAGGCCATTACTTAACAAAATAAAATGTTGAGTCAGGTACATGGCTATTCTTCAGGAATGTTTATCACAAGCACTTTATCATATCAGAGAATTTTTTTTTCTACTTTCTCCCATTACTTGTCAGTAAAATTCCATTATCCCATGCTATCAATTTTGGTTTAGCAATAACTTGCTCTTTTCCTTTATCACCTGAGCTTTGTAATACAGAAGCTAATGAAGGTGCAGTCTTTGAAGTACTAGCATCAGAAAATAGAATTGAGTTTTTATTTTATGCAAAAAAAAAAAAAACACTAAACAGCTGTCAATATGGCAGGGAACTACAAGCTTCCAAAATTTATTTGATTTGCACTTTGCTTATAAACATGGCAAAGGTGTGATTATCAACTAAAATATGTTTAAATAGAATGTGTCTTTTGGGACTTCATGAAACAAAACAGTATTGGAACTTGAAAGCAGTAGTATGTCTCACGGTGCTGTTTATAATTCAAACAATTACACAGTTATACATCAGTGAGAAAAATTGATGCAGACCAGGAAGAGGGAATTGAAGTAGTCCTACCCAGCCTACTGAGACTTCGATGAAAAAACCCAGGTTCAGAAAAGACAGATAACCCTTGGGGAATTGTGGGCCAGAAATTAAACCCATCGCTCCTGTTTCTGTGTGAACATTTCCCACCTTACAATTCATTTTCAGGTGAGGAGTGAAAATAGGTTGATGAAGATAAATATCTGAAAAATTCAAAATTTTAATACTACTTAAGAAACCCCTTGCCCAAGCCAAATGTGTTAGAATGCTTATGTTAATACACATGACCTATGAACTCTTCATTTTAAAAACAAAAAATACAACTGATCTGTGTAAACCATTCTAACTCTTCCTTCAAATGTATAAATATTAAAAAACTCTTCCTCCTTCATATAAATATTCTATGGATAGTATTTAAAATCCAAAATTGAGCATATAGAATCTAAGTTTGATCTACCTCAGCTACCAAAGAGCTGTAATTCTACCATTAATTCAATCAAATAACATTAGAGTGTTTGGTGTTTGTCGAATTCTTGTCCTTATAGATACAGATTCATAAAGTTTACATGGTGAAAGGAAAAGAGCAGCAGCAAGAAGTGTAAATTAAAAAATAAATTGTGCTTGACAACATAATATGCCCTGGGAAAGGGGGGAGAAAAAAAAAACAGGGAAGGAAAATAGAGAGTGTATGTAAGGATAGGTTTAAAAATTTGGGGACCGGCAGATGGTGTAATGGTTACCTTGCTGGACTCTCACGTAGTCGAGTGTGATTCAAGTCCCAGACCTGGCTTAAACTGATGCCGTGCACATGTGCCTTCATGCCCAAAATCCCAAGAGGAGACTGGAGAATAAGAATGCACTGTGACCATTCCCCCAGGTGGTAATCTCTCACTTCCTGTCTCTGTCTCTCCAGTAAGTGCATGTGCCCTATAGCAAAATCTGTCTACAAAAACTAATAAATAAAATTTTAAATAGAGTAGCCTAAGATGGTCTCAATAAGAATCCAACAAATGTAGGAAAGCTAGCCATTGATACATCTGAAGGAAGTTTCCAGAAGAAGGAAAGAGTAGCTTTATATATTCTGAGGAAAGTGTCTTTAAAGCTGTAAAATAGGAATAAAAACATTCCTATTTCTTAAATCTCAGACTTGTTTGTAACAGCATGAGAAAGCAGTATGTAAGCAGTGTGTGATTTCCAGTATTAAAATAGGAACATTTCTTTGATAAACAATGTCACTCGGTAACCAGGTGCTATGAGCAGTTCTCAGTACTTTGCCCTAACCTGAGGTTTTATGTCAGTCCTCTTTCTCTCCAAAAAATTAGATTCCCTCAGTCCAGGAGTTTCACAGTTCAAAATTCACAAATTACAATAGCAAGCACTTCAGAGGCCAGATCAGACTACAAATTTAACATTTTGATTGCAGTTTTTTCTTTTCTTTTTCTTTCTTTTTCTTTTTTTTAAGAGAGTTTTTGTTGTTGTTGTTACAGGGCGTGGGGGCTCACCAGAAAGACAGACAGACAGAAAGGGGAAAAATCACCCCCCAGGGGGGATGGCCACACCACAATCCCTTCTCCTTCATTCTCCTTTTGGAATCTTGGGCACGCACACACACACACACACACACACACACACACACACACACGCCCGGCATGAGTTTAAGCCACTGGGTCTGAGACTCAAACCATGGTCAGCTATATGGGAGTTTCAGCAACGTAGTCATTGCGCCAACTGCTGGTCCCTTGGTTGCAGTTTTAGTCACAGGACATTTCTATTCACATGCACACAGATGACTAGTTGCTGCGACTTGTAATATGTTTTAAAGCTGTTTTAGTGATGTACTCGTGCTCCTTTAACACTTTTAAACAGTAATAACCACACACACACAAAGGCTGAACTTCGTTTCTCACTTTGTGAGCACATTCATAGCTTCATTTTCACTTTCCTTTTCATTAGCATACATCTGGTAAAGCTCACTGCAAAGTTTTACTTGCTTGTTTTCAAATATTCTTTTGATTTCTTCACTTGATCTTAGGAAAGAAGACAGCTAGCCGAAAGTTTCCAGAATTTTATTTGCTTATTCTCTATTCTTACCATCTCTCAACCCAAATTATCACTATGAGAAATAGTTATCCCACATCATTACCACTGTAATTTCTATAGAAAACAAGATAATAAGATGGAATTCTTTTTGCCTTATTAAAATTTGGAATGGAAGCTTTCTCTTTGGTTTCTACCAGAACTGTTAGCAACATAAATATAAGTTAAATGCTGTTATTGCTGATTTAGTCCATCATCTATTGGGACCACATGGTGTAGAATCAAGCTGTGGATTTGACATCAAGAAACTCATTCAACTTATAACCACCATAGCTATGTTTTCTTTGCCATGTCCCTGCTGTCCTTCTCATCACTTTTTCCATTCCATACCTCTTTCTCCTTGTTACATAAAGTACACAGATAGGACTCTTTAACTGAACTCATTTTGAATTCCAACTCCATATACTTACCAAGTATAAGTTTGCACTGTCCATTAATCAATTCTCTCTGACTTTCATACCTTTTCTCTTAAAAAAAGATACAATATACACTTCTGGGTAGCATATGTTCAAAACTCTTATTCTCTTTTGATTTTTTAAATTGGGTTATTTGCCCTTATTATTGAGATACAACACTCTTTTATTCTGTATACAAGACTATTATTTCCTGTTTCCAATGTGTGACTTTTCTTGTTCTTTACTTCACAGCAGAGGGGAAAGCAAAGGAAAAGTTGAAGGTAATAGAGATATTGTAGATCTTGTGATACACAAGTATGTATTTTTCAAAACTCATCAAATTATGCCTTTTAAATTTGGGAATTTTATAAAAATTAAATTTTAATATATTCAAAAAGTGATATCATTTTAGTTGGCAAACATAAAAAAGAGACTATTTCTTGTATATTTATCAGTAGTATTTAATGACATAGTAAACATTATAAGCATGTAAGTATAAATTACATGTAACTCAGGACTTGATCCAAAATGTCCATCATGTTAAATAAAAATATTCAACAAAGTATCAAGTAATCCCCTCTAATCCAATTCTTCCTTTTTCTGTTCATAAGAAGCTCTTTCTAGGAGTCTGTCAGAGGGAGTCTTCGTTTTCTCTGAAGCCATATTTTCCAGGATAGAAGATGCTACTGATGCAGAATTATGAGGTTGGGGTGCATAGGTCCAACACCCAATGCAGAAACAACAGTGAACCCGATTCTTTGCCTCATGTTCATGAAGAATTAGAGATATGAACACAGAGAAGGCATAGTGAGGTGGAGGGTTTGTAAAGAGGGAAAAAGGAAAGAGCTCCCAGGGAAATAGTGAGTCCCAGAAAATGGGATGCCCATGCAAAACTGAGGCTAGGATTTTTATCTGTGTGAGAAGGGCCTCGTTGAGGTTTCTTGCTTTTCTTTGGGTTGTTCAATCGCTGAGAAGCTGACTTTATGTGAGAAGAGAGAATTGGCTTGTGGAAGGACTGGCGATCATATTGAGGAGCAATGCAATCTTGTTGACAAGGTTAGTGCTGCTCAAAAGGTGCTTGCAGGGAGTGAGTGGCCTGTGGAGAGTATTGTTAATGGATGGAGGAGTTGAGCTGCATTGTATAAATCCCAGGTTCTTTAGCTACAAAGGGTATGAGGTTAGGTGTTATTTTTATCCTGATGTTTAGAAATGAATATTTAGCAGGAGAAAGGCTGTCATAGTATTCGGCTTCTTCATTTGGTTTCCCTGGCTTTTTCCTATGTTTGCACTTCTCTCTCAGATGAGGAATTCAACTATCTAACCACGCGTGCCCAGGGTGTCTTTGAAAGAATGAGCATCCATATCTGTATGCACTGCCCAATTAGTTTATCGCCCCTGTGGGAATGGGGATGTCCCTTCCCTGCTGGTGAATTTCTGTGTGTACATCTGGGACAGCAGAAGATACAATAACTACCTTCCTGGTACCAAGAGCCAGGTGGGAAGGGTGAGAGAAAGGAGTTTTCAAAGAGGGTCTGGTTTCATCTCCTGATAAGCTGCAATTGATTGAGCAAGTTATCAACAGTTCTGGTTGTGGGACCAGCAGATGGTATAATGGTTAGATCGCTGGACTCCACCTAGTGAACTGTGGCTTGAGTCTCAGACCCAGTGGCTTAAAACTCACTAAACTCTTGTTTTCACACCTCACAGGAAACCTCTTAAAACCCATATGAGTATATTTTCTGGCAAGCACACACACCCTACCAAAAAAAAAAAAAAAAAAAAAAAGCCTCTGGCTTTAAAAAGCTCTCTGAGCAAGCAGGCTCTGTCTTAATACATGTGTGTGTGTCCATTTCCTATCAAACTGACTCTTTCTTGGGGATCCCTACTCATTGAGTTTAATTCATATCTCACTACTACTGGTGGCATCAGTATATGTGTTAAAGTGAAATTTTAGACAAACAGTGATAACCAGTAACAATCTTAAACATAGATTATGATTGTCTTTTCTCTCTCTCTCTTTTTTTTTTTTTTTAAGTTTTTGCCTTAGAGCATGTGTGCTCACTTATGAGAGAAAGACAGAGACAGTGAGAGGGAAAGCGAGAACTTACTCTGCCAACCTCCCAGGGATGGACCACACCTGCAATCCCTTCTCCATTCTCCTCCTGAGATCTTGGACACTGTAAATAGGCACCTGGTGTGAGTTTCAGGCCACTGGGTCCAGGACTCAAACCACATTTAGTCATGTGAGCGTATAGTGACATAACCACTATGCCATCTGCTGGCCTCAAAGATAGTGTTTTTCTAAATATCCAGTTCAACCAAGTTATGTCTGTTTAAAGTATTCACATTTTTTTTTTTTTCCAAAATATGTCTGGCAGTTTATCATAGTGATTACAAACACATCTTAGATGTGTGTCCTGGATCCAGCCTTTTCTGTTATGGTGATCTCTGCAATATGTTAGGGTAGCCTTGGTTACCGGCTGTAAAATTATTCACGAACTCAGAAAAAAGAGGATAGAAAATAATTTATTCACTTTCAGAAAGTGGAAAGGGACCAAATGCAGAGTTGCATAGGCCTGGAAAAGTGGGAGCCAGGAGCTTTTATTGGGTCTTAGAGGCAGATATTTATGGTTAGTTAATTAGAGCGCGTTTTGGACAGAATCCCTGTTGATCTTTCATAATCTCTGGGCTATCTTATCAATGTCGCAGGTTGTCATATCTGACCACTTTGATCCGTGGTATATTTGGAGGTTTATTTTTGATGCTTCAGTGTGAGTAAGAGATAGTCTACATCTGCATATCTAAAGGTAAAAACAGAAAAACAAAAGGGAGCCATCTGTGGTGAGGTCAAGGAGGATCCTGGAAGAAAAAGGGAGGAGGAGGAAGAAGAATGTTTGAAGCTCCTGGGAGTTTTAATGAGCCATCCCTATTAAGGCATTAGTGAAACACAGAATCAACCCAGCATCAGGGAGACACAGAGACACTGACTTAACCCCTTCTGATTCTTAAGGCACTGGGAAGACTTTTAACCCTTTCACATTTGTATTTGATTACGTCCCCTGTAAGGTTATTTGTAGGTTTAAATAGGTTAGCATTTGTTGAGGGCTTTGAGAAAAATCTGTAATATTTTAAATACTTAAACACCTATTTATTCTTAAATATTTTGATTGCACATAGCCATACTCCAAGTCATATATCTGCTTAGTTATTACCACATTTTTCTTTCCTTGCAGAGTATTTTTATGCTTTTGGGTCGTAGGCAGTCCTGTTGAATAATAATGCTGTGCAGATTAATCTGTGTTATCTTACTAATAGCCCTGTGAGCAAATGTCAGTCCTTTTGACTGAAAAGGAGACTAAGACTTACTTTAAGGGAATTAATTATCCATGGTCACTGAAACCATAAGTGAGCTTAGACTCAAACTCAGGTCTCCTTATGTCAAGTCAACATTTCTTTTAGTGAGCTCTGTTTTCTGACCTGAAGACCAGAAACCAATACTGTTTTCATTAGCTCGCTGTATTTACCTGGGTTCCCCTGTGGTGCGAATGGTGGATAAAAGTCAGCATAAACACACATGTACAAATTGTAGCAACAAGCAGGAAAGAGAAAGAAAAATATAAGAGGGGATGTCTTCCTCGGCAGGTCATTGTCTCAGTGTTTTCAGAGAGAAATATTTTCTCCTGCATCTCGGAATAGGAGGACATTGTTGTTTCTGCCTCTTCCCGGCTCGGCTCCCATTTCTCTTGGATCAACATCTACCTTATCGCCATTTATTTCTCTGACTTTCGAGTCTATGTCACCTGGCATTCCCAAGTGGCTAAGGAAAGGTAGAAACTGTGAATATTCTATGGCTAGAGAGTAGAAAAAGCATCTCACTGGATAAAGATGGTGTTTTTTGACCTATAGGAACGATGGCTTTTGCTATAGGACATGGTCCCATGAAGGCAGTAACAATGTTAGCCCATGCTAGAGCTAATCTCAGAAAACGAAGTAAGTGGGAAGATTCGGGATGATGCATAATTAAAGTCTAATGTATCTGACACAAGACCTGATGGCACCGTGGCTAAGTTACTACATTTTAGGTGCAGGTCACCTCTTTTAAAAGCTTTCTTTATTTTTTTTTTTAAATTTATCAAATAGTTACTACCAAAGGATGTGTGTGCTTGGCAGAGAGAAAGGAAAGCATCCCTCCCCAAATGAGTGAGGTAATGCCTTAATCCTTTTCTCCTTTTCTCTCTCCTGTCAGGCATCAGAGCATGTTCACACATGTGCCCAACATGTTTCTTAAAACTCCAGGGCTGGGATTTGAACCATGATTAGCCATTTTTGCTACAGCTTCCTACCCCCAGTGTGTCACCACTGCACTATAGGGCCACTGCCTTACAGAGACTACATTTACCAGTACAGCAAAATGGCACACATACCCATGGCACACTGGTAACTCTCTAGTTCTTGCAGTATGCACTTTAAATGACTGGAGACAGGTGTAAGGCCAATCACGATCTACCCTCAACTTAACATTTTAATCATGTGTTCTTTCAATATTAGTTGTCCACACTCTTAAATGTAACCTTTGTTCTATCCATACCAAATATATCAGTAGATACTAAACGACAAGGAATCTTAGTCTTTTCCAACATGAGATATTTATTTCTCATTCATACTGGTGTGGTTTACTTATGGCTCAGCTGAGTTGAGCTAGATTCAGCTGGTTTAACATTCATCAGCTCTTGGTTGGTATAACTTCTGGTCTGTTACATTTTTGTTTTTATCATTGTATAGTGTTGGTACACAGAACAGGCACTAGCTATGGTTTTCTCATGTATAGACAGGAAACATAAGATGGGTACGAAAATACAAGATACTCTCTAAAGCCATTTGCTCTAAAAGACTCACTATCACCCCTATACTCATGCCTCAGCCTGAGCAAGTTATGTGGCTAACCCCAATATCAAGGCCTCAGGAAATACTCTTTTTTTTTTTTTTTTAGAAAATTTTCTTTTATAATCAATTCCAAACACACAGTACAAGGAAGATGGAATAAGAAAAAAAAATTATTTTATTTCCCTGTTAACACTAAACCATATAATTCAAAATGTGTTTCAAAATACTTAGCCAGTTCACCAATCCCAGTCACTACCTAAGTTCCAAAGTTCACTAAGAAAATAGTCAAACAACAGAAATCTATTGTTAGATACTGTCTAGAAAGAACAGCTACATTGCTATATATATTAACTTAGTAGTTTAGTTTCTCAATATTTAGCAAGTTTGCTTAAAAATTACTACTCCCATTGGTTTATAGTGACATTAATATAAATGCGTAATTTCAAAGTCAACATTCCTTTCACTACAAACATAAAACTTCTTAGAAGATAATTATGTGTTGGGGTACAGTAATATAACTGGCTGCTGGGATAGCACTGTTCAAAATCAAAAAGATTGGCAGGCTTGGAATGGAATAAAAGATATATACACTCTCTCCATATGTTCCTATTTCCCACATTTTTGCTGTACATACTTGTCTTATAATGTTATAAATTATTTCAAGTTTGAAAAAACAATCAAGATGAATACATTTTTATCTTCATTTCAAAATAAACCTTTTAAATGAAAAAATTATTCATGTTTAAATCTGTTCAAGAAATGGATTTAAATCACTACCTGTACAATGTTTTCATCCTTTCTTAGTGCCTCATTACAACCAGTTTGGCAGTAAGACCTGCAGTACTTTTATTAAAAACTGTATTCAATAGGTTATGAGACTATTAAATCTACATTTGAATCCTTAAAACATTCAATTAACAACAAAGTCCAAAAAACATGTATGACCATTTATCAACATCTTGGGGTCCTGTCAATTATTGCAAAATAATAATCTCACTTATGCATATAATTCAAACAAATTCTGTGGGGTAGGGGCATAAAAGAAATACCATACTAGTTTTTCAGTTCTGTATAAAACTGCCTAAATAGTTAGATGAAAAGGTTAATATTATCAATAAGAAAACTACTTTAAGTACTTGTTTCTAAGTTGTTATTGATAGAACAATTTTGCAAAAACAAAGAAAAGCAAGAGACTATGCCAATACATTTTTTCCTGTAGTGTAATGTAATTGCTAATATGAGGTAAATCTGTAAGCAATTAATACAATTATAAATAGGTATAAGACACCACTAAATCAGTCTGGCGAAAAGCTTCTCTGATAAAATAGTTTGGGAAGAGGATTAAGAGAAATGAGAAGGGGCAGACAGTGCAGATTTCAAGTGGGAACATCACTTACGTGCCTTATCATTATCATTATCACCTTCTATGTAACAATCCACTGTTGCAGAAAGGTAAATCTTTTCCAAGTATGCTGGCCTTTGTGTAGTATGGCAAGATTTAAATATTACTAATGCTTAATTTGTATC
>NW_006159760.1:0-49780 GCF_000334495.1 Tupaia belangeri chinensis
CCTCTCCAAAAAAAAAAAAAAAGTTGAGATTTTTTAAGAACTGATTACACCATGAAAGCCCTGCCTCATGAATGGATTGCCATTATCATGGGAGTGGATTAGTTTTCATGGGAATTAACTTTTGACAGAAAGATAAGCTCAGCCCTTTCTCTCCCTTGCTTGGCTTTCTGGCTTCCATTATGAGATGATGAAGCACAAAGGCCCTTACCAGATGCTAGAGCCATGCTATTAAACTTTCCAGCCTCTCGAACTGTGATCCAAATGCACTTCTATTGTTTATAAATTACCCAGTCTCAAGTATTCTGTTATAACAACACAAAATGGACTAAGAGAATCACTAAAGCTGTCCTTCTAAGTGATTCCTTTTATCATCTTCTGATCTGTTGAGCAAATTATTTGGACTTCAGCCCTAACTCAGGGCATAGATCTGACAAATTAACATTGTGTAAACTTTGGGAGTTTGTGAACTTCCAGGTATGGGGGCTGGGGAAAAGGAAATTTAAGGGCTTACCTGAGAGATGGTCTGCATGAGTTAAGGTAATAGACATATCTGTAATTAAATCCAGACTCTGTCATTTATATGATCATAAGCAAGCTTCCTAAACTCTGTGAGCCTTAATTTAAATTTGACTTTCTCATATTCATTCTATCTTCTTTATCTCTATCTCTACTTCACCATAATTTGTATCATTTGCCAATCTCCATGGTGCAATTACTCCACCATGACAGATTTCAAGCTTTTTATATGGAGACAGCAAATGTGGAACTGGGAGAAGATCAGGGGAGCTTCTGGGAGCTGCCTCTAGCACACCTGGATATACACTACTCCAAATGATGACCAGCACCTACTGGGAGATCAAAAACATTTCGGTTAGATTATGTTGAGGAAGAGAAAGAGGGGATTAAGGTGTACTTGTTCATGACAAATAGGAAGCCTACAACTTTAGAAACTGTGAGGGAGAGAGCATCTTTTACTTTTAAAGAAATAAACAAATTCTATATTCCTCCTGGGATCAGGACCAGGCTCAGACTGATACAAAATCACTTATAAAAAGTTGGACAAAGTCAAGGTAATCTGTAGTTGGTAAACATGGTTCCTGGCTTTCTTAAGAACAGATATGATTAAATTTAATCATTTCCAGCAAGAAAACAGAATGTTAATTTCGAATAATATAAAGATGTCTTTTTTTTTTTTTTTTTACAATTTTTTGCTAAACTATTAAAGAGTACGGATATTGAAACACGCAAATTCAAGAGAATACGGATATTGAAACAAGCAAATTCAAAACGTATACATGGGTAAGAAAATGGGATTCACGTCATAGTAGTGCTCAATTTACCTTGGGAAGATTGACACTCTTTTAAAGAGAGTTTATAATTTTCAGTCTTGAAGAATGTGAATTAATTTGACAAGCATCCACAAGTATGTAAAGAAAAAGGAGTTTATTTGGGCATAAATGTAAAGCAGTTTATTGGGCATAAATGTAAGAATGGTAGCTAGCATGTAAACTAAGTGAACACACTTCAGATAACATAAACATGCTAAATGAGATTTTACAGTACTCTAGCAAGTTTTAAAGGAAGAAACCACAAGCTGAAGAAAAAGGAGAGAGAGGAGATTATACCTCTTGTTTTGGAACAATTCCTCTTGGCTACTGTTATCAATAACAAGAGTGAACACTGTAAGGCTGGACAGTTTAAGGTTGAACTGTCAGGCTCTGGGTAGGTATCCTTATAGAAGTAGTCCTTGAGTCAGGTTATAGCTTTCATTTCAGTTTTGTGATTTTAGCAGAGTTCTTTAACAGTTCTTATCAGGCATATAAGCATGAGAAAACACCTCTGTTATGGCCTTCTCTAGCTCAGTTTAGTTATGGTTAAAACAAATGACTCCATTTTGATTCTGACAAACTTACATAAGGCATTTGAGGCAGAGAGATTGTTAACATGCAAAGGCTTACAAATGGGAAACAGTGTGATGTGTTTGGTAATCAGACAATATCCCAGTGCTGTGCAGATGGGAAAGAGGATGTAACTGAGAAGCAATCATATACGAGAATGGAGCAATAGGTGGGACGTGTATTAGTCAGGGCTCTCCAGAGAAATAGGACTAATATATACATAGAGAAGGTTTATTATGGAAATTGACTTACCCTGTTATGGAGGCCAAGAAATTTTTGATCTGTCCACTGCAAGCTGGAGAATAAGGAAAGTTAGTAGCAGAATCTTACCTGGGTTAGTTCAAAGGCCCATGAACCAGAGGAGCCAGTGGTAAATATCTCAGATGAGACCTAAGACCTGAGAATCACTGGGGCTGCTACTGTAATTCCTGTAGTCAAAGACCCTAGAATCTGGAACTCTGATGTTTAAGGGTAGGAAAATCTGAATGTCCCAGGTGGATTTTTACTTTTCCCACTTTTTATTCTCTTAGGCTTCCAAAGCATTGGATATGGCCAGCCCACACTGGGGAAGGCAGATGGCCTTTACTCATCCTATGGATTCAAAAGCTAATCTCTCCCAGAGACATCCTTACAGACATATTCAGAAAAAATGTTTTACCAGCTATCTGGGTACCTCTTAGCGCAGTCAAGTGGACATCTAGAATTAACCATCACAGGTGGCAAGTCCTCAAGGGTCCTGTACATCCAGCACAGCAGTGTGACTTTTATCTTTCAGAAATGGCAATGCACTGCCAAGTAGTGTGATCACACCACGCATATGGGACTACAGGGAGCAACATGAGTGGATAAATGGAAAGTTTTGCCCCACGAGTCTGATATTTACCTGAAAGGTATTCTTTATTTAACTCTTTATGAGTTCTCAGATTTTTCACCACCTACATAGAGAGATTTCCTGAATCAAATTATTTACATTTTTTATAGGGTTTATAATAAAACGTTTTATGCTATATAGATATACATTTATAGTTCAGATGTTAAATATATACCACATTTGTTTCACTCTGTATAAGTTTAATTCCAGCCTTATATATCTAACCCGCTTGGATAATGAGAAATTTATCCATAGTCTTAGAGAGGTTTTTGTTCGCCAAGAGGTCTGGAGAGTTTCTGGGGTAAAACACAGCACAGGGTATTAGCAAAGTTCCTTGCATCATGGGAAATCTCTTTTCTCAGCCTCACATTCCTCTGCTATGTCTTCCACATCATAATAAGGGCATGGAGAAGTTTGTGGAAATTAGGGCCCACTCTTTCTACATATGCCATACCCTGCTCCACCAGGAGAGATCCTGCCTGAAAGTGTGACTCCGAGGAGACTTGATTTCCTTCCATATTTCCAGGAATCAATTGCACCTTATGCTTGGCAATTAGCTTGAAATAAGACATTAAGGAAAACATAGGGAAAAAAAAATTTTTTTAAAGAAGATGTTTAGTCATAATTTTTATTATTTATTGTTTTGGAGTGTTTACCCTTACCTACTATGCTGTGGATCTTGGTGGAGCAAGTTCTCATTTTTTATTCCTCGAGCTACTTACTTAATGACTGGTACATAATAGTTGTTTTTTGTTTTGTTTTGTTTTGTTTTATAAGTCTATTTATTATGTCACTGGAAAAGTCATGACCTTTTTCTGAGAGATTTTTGCTATAGGGCATGTGTGCTTGCTAGAGAGACAGTGAGATGTACCCACTCTGGCTGGAGCAGGGCTTCCGGCAGAGACAGAAATCATCTCCCAGGAGGGATGACTATGAGGCAATCCATTCTCCTCCATTCTCCTTTTGGGGTTTTGGGCATGCACACACATGTTTCCGGAATGAGTTTTAAGTCTCTAGGCCCGGAACTTGAACCACGGTCAACTATGTGGGAGTCTGGTGATGCAACCATTATGTCATCTGATGGTCCCCACTATACATTTTTCTATGTTATTCTTCACAAAATTGAATCATGACTATCCCAATGACCCAAGTTTTGAGAGAGAGAAAGAGAGAGAGAGGTAGAAAAAAGAAAACAGGTTCCTGGACAGAGTCTCATCATGCCAATACTCTCTACAGTCTCTCAGCTAGCTAGGATCACAGGTGTGTGCAGCTGTCACCAACATGTCAGGTCAACCTGGGATCTGAGCCTGAATCTCTCTGTGGTTCCAGTATCACATACCAGTACCCTACCACCAGAGCTCTGTGGTTGGGCCCACAGTTGAGTTTATATAAATATGTGTTGAATAATTTAATTTATTATAACCTACTGAAGAAAGTTTTGCTAACCTAATTTGACCAAAAAAAGGAACCCAAATATTATTTGGTATTAAAAAGTACTCTATAAGCAAAGAATCAAAATAATTCTAAATATCCTAGGTAGTCTCATTTATATCACAGGAGCATCTGAGATACAAGAATGGAAATGCCAGGAAGTTCTAGATTCATTTTTTTCCATTCTTCATAGGATATCAGGGTGTTTAAATCACGCATATAATGGAATCTTAAGGCTATCTCCCCAAAAGATTGATTCTTTTCTTTACTTCTTTAACCCAAATACTGCAGTAGTCAAACAAAAAAAAAAAGACACCAGGTAGATAAAGTTTCAAAATCCTCCCTTGTATTGGATTTTCCATTTAGGACTGAACGATTGAATATACTGATTTTTTTTTCTTTCTACAAACTGATGAGCTTAACATGCTCATTAACTGGAAGTTACATGGGTGTATGGTTAGTCAATAAAGGGTAGATTCACAAGAGACGAGCAAAGATGTCCACAATAAGAATAAAAACCAATGAAATTGACCTGACCGTGCACTTGAAGATCAGGCCTTTATGTTAGACAGTTTTTATATATACTCATACTTTGATACTGTTCAACTCTGAAAAATCACTTTTTTTTCTGCTTTAAATAATTCAAAGAAGGCTGAGTTACTTGTAGAATCTTGTTGTCAGTATTTCCCAGTGCCAAAGATATTTACAGTTGTTTGGTAAATGTTATACCAAACCAATTATGTTAGCTCATTAAATAATCACCTATCTATAGCGATCTCTATTTTATTAGCATGTTGCTATCATTTTTTCCTGAAGACAAAAGTGTTATCATAAAAAAGCACATACTCTGGATTTGTAAAACCCTGTATTTCTGGCAGAATTCAAGCAAATCTTCATATATCCCTCAGACTCAGCCTTGTCTGAACAACAAGACCCATTCTTGGAGTAGTGATTAAGATGAAAAATTCAAATGCAGTGATTTAAAAATTAGCCTGGTGACCAGCAAAGGGCATAATTATTATGTTGCTGGACTCCCACACAGTCGACCATGAATTGAATCTTGGACTCAGCAGCTTAAAATTCATGCTGGGCACATGTGTGTGCATTCCCAAGATACTGAAAGGACAATAGAGGAGAAGGGATTGCAACATGGTCATACACCGCCCCTAAGGGGGGGAGGGGATGATTTTTCACATTCTGTCTCTCTGTCTCTCTCTATCTCTCTGGCAAGCACATGCACCCTATAGCAAACATCTTCCCCTCACAAGCCCCCCAAAAATTACTCTGGACAGACTTCTGAAGGTTTGCCAAGAAGAGGGGTCTTTAAGATATCTCAAGCCTACAGATTATTTATTATAATCATTGATGTCTTTGCCTCAGTTGACCCTCCTCCACCATAACATCTTTAGCTTAAATCTATTATTAAAGAGATGGACCTTCTGTATTATACAAGAGATCTCTAAAATCTTCATTAAAATGACCAATGGGACTGGGGAGAAATGTTCACATATTGAAATGCTCACATTGTAATCTGAACAATGTGATTGAAAGTATATTCCAAAATAAATAGATACATTTATTTATAAAAATAAATAAATAAAGTAAAATACTAAAAAAATAGACATGAGTTTAAAAAATTTACATGATGATAAATTCATACTTTAATTCCATTTTCCATTTACCTTTTGAAGTCTTCCTATATTTTGTCTAGAAAAAGATTCTGCTCTTAACACTGTGAAGATTGTGAAACCGACATATGCAAAACATTGCACAAAGTTAAGCAGTATTATTCTGTTATTTTGTTAATTACACTATGAGGTAAATTCCTTTATTAGTAATACAAAATAAATATAAGAAAAAGATGTGTAAATGTTAAGAGTGTTTGTTTTCTTTTGACCCAGCTGCCCAAATTTTTTAGTTCATGCTTTTTATTCAGTCTCTGACCATGTGGCTTAGAACTAATTGTTATGCTATGCTTTGATCAAGCGTGATTTATGTATGTGTATGTTTCAACACTGATTCTTAAAGACTGATTAACACCATCCAGAATCTGTCTGATCAGCCAGTAAAAGTGCTCTCTGCTTACATAACTGTGATCTGAAATACTCCTAAGAAAAATAAACCTTGAAATCAATAGTGCATTATGAGAGTAATTCTCAATATTCCACATAATATAACATTTGGCACATTTTTTCAATTGTCAAGTTGAGCTTTCTGTTTCATTTATCTGGTGTTGTTCATAGGTTGTATGTACATACTCTACAGCTTAAATATAGCACTATGATAGTCCCAAGAGTCTCAGATCTTATTTGCTTTGGAGAAGTGACATTCACCATTTGGGCACACCAATGTTGACCATGGATTCTAAAGGGTTTATTTTTCCAGGATTCTGGACATGCCAAGAATCTGGACATTCCAGGATTCTGGACATTTGAAGACCACAGTACCAGTAACAAGTTATTTACTGAAAATAGGGTCCAGATTTAATTAGAGAGAAGCATCAAGTAGACTTCATAGTTAAAGGAGAACTTCGACAATTCAGAACAAAGGATCTACCTATGGAGCACCATGACTTTGGAACAGGTCTCCATGTCAGTATGGGCTAGATCACATAGGAACTGCAATTGCCTTTGAGCCAAAGAGACTGTTACTACATGTGCACAATTAGTGGAGACACAGCATTAAGTCCTCTGGCAGCTTATAGTTTGTTTTAGTATTATCTTTCATTTACTTAAACATAATCAGGGAAGATCATTACCTCAACCAAAACACATTGAAAGAGACATCAAACAGATATCATGTAACTCCTAGAGATGAACACGGGATTGGAGAAACATCACATATGTGTTGTAATTCAACAGCTGAGCACCAGTCAGGAACTTAGTTTTTAGATTACTAGGACTTCAATTTTCAGAGAACAGAGGCTGCCAGGATCAAAAAAGGGGCGTGATGCCTCTAATCTCTGACAAATAATTCTAGGTGAGGTCAATGTACTATCTTCATAATTTTTTAAGTGTTTTAGTTCAATTATGTTGCTATGTTTTATAAGGGAATTTTATTGAATGGAAAATGATGTAACTAAATCAAAGAGAAACAGACACAAGGGAGGAGAGTGAGGTTATGGGGTGAGTAAGGAAAGTAAAGAGTAGAGGGAAAGGAAAAGCAGCTCTGAGAATCAGAGACCAAGGCAAGAGTAGACAAGGTCTGGAGAGAAGAGAAGCCTTTATGAATGCAAGTCCATGTTTGCTTGGAGGCAATCTGGGGAATAACTTAGTGCTACAGAAAAATAAAAAATTACAATTTGAAATACTCTGAAAAACAGCACAGAAATATACATATAAGATGTATCCACAGAGTATGTCCTTATATCCTCAAGGGCACCTTCAAGAATGATAAAGCGGATGATTTTCATTATTTTTTATGGTATAGGTGAAAAACTGAGGCCTAAAAGATACTTGTCTTTGCACAGTTTATGCATCCACACAAAGCAGAGGCCTGCGCTCTAAATCCTGAATTCTTTTTTTTTTTTGGAGAGGTTTTTGCTATAGGGTGTGTGCACTCGCCAGAAAGACAGAGAGAGACAGAGACTGAAAGCGAGAAATCCCCCCCTCCCCCAGGGAAGATGGCCACGTGACAATTCCTTCTCCTACTCTAGGGATATTGGGCACATACGCACACGTGCCAGGCGTGAGTTTAAGTCACCGGTTCCAGGACTCAAATAACAATCGACTACATGGGAGTCCAGCAACATAGCCAGTATGCTAATTTGCTGGTCCTCACATCCTGAATTCTTTTTAAATTTATACCAAGTAGCCTGCTGGGGTTCTGAAGTCCAACTGTCCTGTTTTCTCTATTTAGATAAAGCACATTTAATCACAATGTGAATATGTTAGAAAAATATTTCGGCACTCTGCTGTAGAATCATAATCAGGGACAAAGTATATTCATACACTCTACCTGTAATCTGAGTAAGGCACTATCTCCTTCCTATTAATGTTAGGTGATATGTGAAGCAGCACATCAACAGTGCATCATTTTTACTGCCAACTTCACATTAAACTGTGATGGCCGATCGTAAGTGGGGGGAGACTTTAGCTGGGGGGCAGATGATGACTTTGTTAGGGACTAGACAAAGGCCTGATGAATGGTTGTTTCCCAAAACTGTGTGACTTAGTTTCACTTTACATAAATATTGATTTTACAATATACATGTGCTTCTCCTGATTAGATGGATTGAGTCTCAGAAGTTTCCTGTTGACTAGAAAAATGCATTTTGAAATGAGTTCTACTTACTTCCCTGTTGCCTAATAAAAAATCTTTTATGCCTTCAATTAGTCCAATAATATTATTGCCAGAAAATAGAATTTGGAAGGACTTTCCTTAATCCCCATCTCTTTTCTAGCATGGCATAATTAGATCCTAAAACCCTGTGGATCAGGGACCCTTTCTTTACCTTTGTATTTAGTAACCTGAGAGGTGATGAGTTATTGTTGATTTTGCTGGATATGTGTCCTTTATATTCTCAAAAGTACATATCAAAAAAGGCAGAGTAGGCTTATAGTTAATTGATTTAATGAGGACTTTTTTGCATAATAATTTTCATAGCTATGCACATCAAGAATTTCAATACATTCAGGGACCAGCAGTTAGTGTAATGGCTATGTCGCTGGACTCCCATGTAGTCGACTGTGGTTCAAGTCACGGACCCGGTGGCTTAAACTCATGCCAGGAGCATGTGCGTGTGTGCCCAAGATCCCCAGAGGAAAATGAAGGAGAAGGGATAGTGGCGTGGTCATCCCCCCTGAGGGGTGATTTCTCACTTTCTGTCTCTCTGTCTCTCTCTGTCTTTCTAGTGAGCGCATGTGCCCTATAGCAAAAACCTCTCTGAAAAAAAGAAAAAGAATTTGAATACATTCAAAAGTAAGAATTTTAATCTGTAAATCTGATTTCTAATTCTGCAAAGAGAATTTTTTCTTAATTTTCTTAAGGCTTTGGTAATGATATCTTTATCATCTCTCATATTACACACTATGTTCCTTCCAATTTACATAAAACTTACTGTAATTTATCTGTCACACTGTAGTACTGCAATTCACGTTAACCAGAGTTCCAACCTCACATTTAAAAAGTCAAAATATTGAGCAATACCATTAGAACGGGTTGAGATAACCTGTCTTTTAACTGAAGAACAGCTCTTTGTTTTGATATAGGAAAAGGTTTCTGTTTGCTTTAGTTTTAGAGATAACTCATCTTTAAAAAATATATAAAAAGCTTAACATTGTCTTTTCTATTGCCCATAACTCACCCTTAATCCGTAGTTCATAAATCAGGGTTTTCACCTTTCTCAGCTTCTGAAAACAAATCCGAACCTTTATAAATGCATTTTCTATTGATCCAGTGCTTATGAAAACCTTTACCTTTCACTAGGGTCTACCATTCATACCTAACTCCCAAGATAAATAGCAATTTCAAACTGAGATGAGTTAAACTGATTCAAACACATTTTGAAAATGGAATCTCCTTTTATGGAAAACAGTTTGGATCGAAAAGATCAGTTCTTAAAAACTTGCCCTGTGTTTCCCAAGATCACAAAGTGAGATTTAGCACTGTATATTTTCCTGGGTGCATTTGGTCAGGAAAAAAGAAATGTTGATTCCTAGGAATTAGAGTGAGCTCATGGGAAGTCAAGAGTTCACGGGATGATGCAAGAGCATGATGGGAGTTTTGCCAGGCTGGATCAAAGCAATGACATTGCTAGTGACAAACCAATCGATTAAAGAAGATTGGGGAAAGAGCAAGTGAAAGGGTCCTGAACGTAGGTTGAGCAACAGTAGGCGAGTCAGCAGCTGCCATTTATTTATGTGAAGAATGTCATCACAAAGTAGCATGTCCTGAAGTTTTATACCAGAAGCCAGTGAAAGGTGGATTGGAATAGGAACTGTGACTTATAACAACTGTTAAATTCCAGGTTAAGAACAAAAGGAAAGCAGTAGTAATAATATTATGTAGAGCAGATCCTAACCTGATATTTCTCAAAATTTTTCATAGACAATCTTTTTTTTTCTTTTATTCTTTCTCTCTCATTCTCTCTCTCTCTCTTTTATTTATTTTTTATTTGCTATAGGGCACATGTGCTTTCTTTATTTTATTTTATTATTGGAGGGGATTTTGCTATAGGGTATGTACACTCGCTAGAGAGAGACAGAGCGACAGAAAGCGAGCAATCCCTTCTCCACCATTCTCCTCTCGGGATCTTGGGTATTCACACACATGCACCTGGCGTGAGTTTAAACTACCAGGTCTGGGACTCGAACCACAGCTGACTACATGGGAGTCCAGCAACATAGCCATTACGCTAACTGCTGGTCCCAAGGGCACATGTGCTTTCTGTAGAGAGATCGAGAGAGAAAAAAGGAAAAGTGAGAAATCATCTTGTAGGTGGGATGGCCACACATGAAAATTCCTTCTCTTCCATTCTCCTCTCAGGATTTTGGATATGCACTTGGCATGATTTTCAAGTCACTGGGTCTGGGGCTTGAACTACAGAGCCAGACATGTGGGATTCCGCCACCTTAAGCTCCACACCATGTGTTGTCCCCTTTTTTGCATAGTGGAAAGTAAATAGGGACACTGGCCCATAGCTAGCAGATATTTATTTTTTATTTTTTTGCTTTGAGACGACAATGTTTTTTATCTTAACAGTGCATTACATTTCTTTTTCTAGCACAATTACCGTGCATATCAGTCAGGACAAAGACATTAATATCCACAGCATCATCATCTTAAAATAGCTTTTCATAATTTTTTTTCAGATTATTATTATTACCATTTATTCTCATTATTTATTTTTTAAAATTAATTTATTCATCCATTTTATTTGAAATTGACCAGAAAGAGAGAGAGAGAGAGAGAGAGAGAGAGAGAGCGAAAGTGAGAAAGCAAGCTACCAGGTCCAGGACTCGAACCATGGTTAAGCATATGGGAGTGCCCAGCGCGTTAATCACCTCGCCACCTGCCGGCCCCATATTCTCATTATTTTTTAAACATTCAATCACTGTATATCATTTGGCTTATAAAGAGAATTTACTCAACATGAAATACTTCTTAGACCAGTCCAGTTGAGAATATTATACATTTTATCATCAACATCAGCAGACATTTTTAAAACCTTGTTTTATTATAGTGCACAGTAAGTAAGGGAATAGGTTCTGAATCTAGATTACCAGGTTCAAATTCTGGTCCAGAATTTTCTCTTATCCCTTTAAGAAATTCAGTTGACATTTCTTTGTCTTAATATCTTCACCTGTGAGGTGTACAACCATATTAATAGAAGAATTGATGTAAATATGTATAAAAGATACTTAGAATGCATGTATTTCATCTTATTGTCATTGTCTTAAAATGCATGTGAAATATTTACTTGATAATATATTCTTATTTGCTCTATTATGAAAATACGTAAATTATTTACTACTCAATAAAACTGACTCTGCAGGAGGTTGCCCAGTGTTTATGAAGTGACTTTGTGATATCTGCCATGACACCGAACATCCTTGGTGGTATGTGTGATCCAGTATCAAAGAAAGAAGAGAATGCAAAAGAGTTCATCTCTTACTTTTGCTTGCTGAGGGTGGTAGAAAGAAGATGTTAAGAACTCCAAATATTTGAGGGATGGCTTTACTGAGCATCACTCATTGTCTTGAGCATTTTCATGTTCTTTTTTAGCAAGAACTGATCTGATTCTAGATTTCTGCATGAGTGGAGCGGCCCCCCCCCAGCCATAATTTGTACTCAGCAACGCAAATGGAGTTTGTTGTTAAGCCCTTCATTTGAAATACTGCTGGGCCCAAGCAAAGGGAAATTTTTTTCTGTGACATCTTTAGGGCCATTCCTTGTTATTAAAAGTGAAAATAGAAGGGCCAGCAGATGGTGTAATGTTTATATTACCGGATTCCCATATAGCTGGCCTTAGTTCAAGTTCTAGACCTTGTGGCTTGAAACTCACACTGAGTGTGTGTGCATGTGTGCCCAAAATCCCAAGGGGAGAATGAAGGAAAAGGGAGTATGGCATGGCAATCCTCCCGGGGGGGGGGTGATTTCTCACTCTGTCTCTGCCTCTGAAGTGAGCACACTTGCCCTGTAGCTAAAATCTCTTAAAGAAAAAAAAAAAGTGAAAATTGCAGATGTTTAAAAGATGAATAGAGGAGACAAGGATGGAATTAACTTTTCCCTCTAAACTCTCAAAGGATCTAAAACATAATAGAGAACTCCATGAGAACAGTAATGGTGATCATCTTGTATAAGATGTATCTCTGGGACCAGTAGTTAGCGTAATGGCTATGTCTCTGGACTCCCATGTAGTCAACCGTGGTTTGGGTCCTGGACCCGGTGGCTTAAACTCACGCTGGGTGAATGTGCGTGCGTTACCAAGATCCTGAGAGGAGAGTGGAGGAGAAGGGATTGTGGTGTGGCCATCCCCTCTTGGGGGGGTGATTTCTCGCTTTCTATCTCTCTGTCTTTGGGGGCCCCCCCCCCCAAAAGAAAAACCCCCCCAAAAAAAAAAAAAAAAAAAAAAAAAAAAAACAAAAACGATGTATCTCTATGACCCAACTTAATCCCTGACATAAAATCAGATATTCACAATACAATTTATTGAACAAATGAATGAATAGGTGCTTTATTCAGAAGAATTAATAGGAAAACAGAATAGTTTTATGGTCAATAGGTAATTTGAGGAAAGATCACATCTAGGAAATAGAATGATTAAAGAACAATACAGTGTTTTGTGTAGTTTTATTGTTGTGTAGTTAAGGATAAGAGTATGTGCCTAGGATTTATAGTGATATGGAGGAGCTCCCATGTTAATGTCAGAAGAGGCAGTACCTGAAATTCTTCCTATGTGCTGCAATTCATATTATTTCACACAGTTGAAGGCAGTAGGTCAAGTGTTGTGTAAAGTACTCTGACATGTCACTTTTTTGGTTTGGTTTACTGGGAGAGGTAAAGTCTTATTTTCAATTATGGCTTATCCTCTGCCAAGTATTACAATAGCATGGTGTAAAAATTCTGTTGAAATTAAAATCTCTGAGAAAATATGGCTGAAAATTTCCACTAAGTATTATTTTAAGATAGATATATCTATATATATATATATAGGTATTGCTATAGGACATGTATGCTCACTGGAGAGACAGTGAGAGACAGAAAAAAATGATCACCCAGGGGAGATGACCACGCTGCTACTCCCTCTTCTCCAGTCTCCTCTTGGGATTTTGGGGATACACGCACAAGCATCTGACATGAGTTTCAAGCCACTGGGACTGGGACTCGAACTGTGGTCAGCCATGTGGGATTCCAGCGATGTAACCACTATGCCATCTGCTGGTCCTCCATTAAGTATTAATAGCAAATTTTAATTGGACAACAGGATAATTTATCTCAGTTGTGGAAGCAAAGCTCTTTTCAAACAGACAGAAACAGAAATCCTAAATAGGTTGTTTTTGTTTTCATTTTCCTAGAGCGGTAACACTGCATTGTTTGCAAATTCGATGGCTACGAGCAGTAACACAATTTCCTTCAGCTACAAGCTATCTATTGAAGCAATCTCTGGAGGAAACACCAATTTGTCTGATCAACTTTTTCTTCTTTATTTGCCAGAGATCATGTGCACTTGCAGAAGAGAGAGAGAGAGAGAAAGCCTCCCTCAAAGGGGAGGGTCACGTCACAATCCCTTCTCTTACATTTCTTTTTTTAGGATTTTGGGCACACACATACACATACCCATCATGGTTTTCAAGCCGCCAATAAAAGGATTCCATTCGTGTGGTTGGCCATGTAGGCCATCCAGTTGCCTTGGTTACCACCATGTCACTGACTGACCCTAATAAACATTTGTCAAGTTGTTAGTCATCGTTTAATTATTTTTCTTAAGCTTGTCATTCATGTAATCTGAATTTCAAAACTCCAGGGTTTTTAAAAAATACTAAATATATATATATATATATATACACACACACACACACACATATACATACACATATATACACATATACATATATACATATATATACATCTATGTTATTTATGATGTATTTCATGACTGAAAGAGACAGAGTGAGACAGAGAGAAAGACAGAAATATAGCACCTTCAAATAACACTTTCAACTGGATCTTGCTGCTGTGATCCACCCTGTGTCAGCCAGCCCTAGATCACAGGCATGTATGTGCCCAGCACATTCAGGGAGGTCTGTGTGCATACACCTAGATCTTCCTTATATGATTCAATGTCAATAAGTCAAATAATGTCAAATTTTATCACTGCATCATCACGTGGTACCAAGTCTGTGCTTTATCATAGATAAAAGATTAGTCTCTTATAACTTTCTTTTATTCAACTTTGACTCATGTGGAAACTTGAATTTTTATGTAGATTTACTATAAGTGACACAATTACAATGTACAATAATGTCTGTGCTGAGAATAATTAAAGACTCATTAATTATTTCTGAACATAAAAACTTAAATCTTTTGAACTGTAAGAATAATTTGCCTGGGCTCAATAGGTGGTCTGGTGGCTAAGGTATTGGACTCCCACACAGCCAACCTTGTGGCTTGAAAATCAAACCAGGCACATGTGTGTGTGTGTGCCCAAAAGTCCAAGAACAGAATGGAAGAGAAAAAAATTGCAATGTGACTGTACCTTCTGTGGGGTGATTTCTCACTTTCCCTCTTACTGTCTCTTTCTGCTGAGCACATTCACTGTATAGCAAAAACCTAAAATTAAAAAAAAAAGTATAGTTTTTTTTTCTACTTCATACTATCTCATTGAAAATAATCTGAACTGCTAAACTATACAGAAGCAGTTTAGAAATTCAATATTCTTTTACTTATTAATTTTTGTCTTAAAAAGACAAAGCTAATTTTAAAAATTTACACAAATGAGCAACAAAATCTTTACTGGGCAGTGAGAGACTATTTTGCCTCTTTTGACCAGAAAAAGATTTTGCTTCCTCTGACCAGCAAGAGGAAGTGTCTCTTATATCTCTCTTTCTCTCTCTGTCTTCCTGCAAGTGCACACATCCTACAGCTAAAATCTCTTTTTTTTTAAAAATAGAGGTTTATTGAGCTCATGATTCTGGTGACTAAAAGTCCAAATTTCTGGGGCTGGCATGATATCGACCTCTGGTGCTATATCACAACATGGATGACAGAAGCAGAGAAAAGAAAGAAGACTCATGCAGTTCCTTCCACATCCTTACCTGATTTGTTGGTGCTTTCTCACTAGTTGCTATCTCTTAAAGGTGTCACTACCACCCAAAGCCATTTCAATGTACGCCAAGCTTCCAGGACATGACACCCTGTGGAACAAACTACTATGCAAACAATAGCAGACACAAATTCTGCAAAGAAAAAATAGAGTAGACTTTCTTTTCAACCACTAAGTAAGAGTTTGTTATCATTATCAATTGCATGATTCCTCACAAGTTAAGTGTATTATTTTCTTTTTTCATAATATATTTTATTTATTTCATACATTCAATAAATATGCATCACTTAGCTTATAAAATGAATTTCCCAACTTGAATACATTTCACACCAGTTCAGTTAAGATTATTATTTTTAACTGTCTCGTGTCTGTAGGTAGACTGAATATGTGTTCCTGACCTAATGTCAGGGGTTATCAAATGATTTGCTTTGCCTAAGAGAATGCTGGCAACTATGACAAAATGCAGCCAAGATATTACAATAATTTGTTTATGTGATTCAGGTGAACCTTAGGTTTTTCTGTTCTTTTTCACAAAGGTAGTATCTCCCAGATTGGTGCTCATCTCTCATCTGGAATATGGATTGAGAAAATATGTGGCACTCAGCTGGGCTCAGCAGAACTGATCACAACTAGAGTTGCTATTCAGCCTTTGTGTATAGTAAGTTAATAAAAGTTCTGTGGCAAGTTATGGAAAATATGGAATACTTGTCACTATAGCAAAGGCTGACAGAAGTATACTGAACATATACTGACATTGACTACATATTAGGACATAAAATAATTCTCAGAAACTTCTAAGGAATCAGAATCATATATCAATTTTCTATAATGTCAATACAAATAATTATTTTTTTCTTCAGAAAGCACATGTACTTGTTGAAGAGAGACAGAGAGAAAGAGACAGAAAGAGAGAGTGGGAAAGGAAGAAAGCATCCCCCAGTGGGGTGTGCTTACGCTGCAATTCCTTCTCCACTTCTCTTTCTGTCAGGATTTTGGGCATGCACGCAAACATGCCTGGCATGTTTCTCATGTCCAGGGGCTGGAATCTGATCCATTCATGTGGGAATCTGGCTCTCTTAACCAGTAGGCTATGGGGTCATCCCTGGATGTGTTATTCTTTTTCTTTAGTTTTTTTTTTTTAGAGGTTTTTGCTATAGGGCACGTACGCTCGCCAGACAGCCAGAGAGAGACAGAGAGACAGAAAGCAAGAAATCACCCCCCAGGGTGGATGGCCACGCCACAATCCCTTCTCCTCCATTCTCCTCTTGGGATCTTGAGCACGCACGTACACGTGCCCGGCACGAGTTTTAAGCCACTGGGTCCAGGACTTGAACGGCGGTTGACTACATGGGAGTCCAGCGAGATAGCCATTACGCTAACTGCTGGCCCCTGGATATGTTATTCTTAATAGCTCCAACTTGATATAATATAGATTTCCACCACATAAATTTTGGTATATATTCATATTGGGAAATTCCATATAGAATAAGAAAAGGAATGAAATACACCCAAAAATTATGACATGAATTGATTTTAAAACTATAATGTTGTTTAAGGAAAGCTAGCTGTGGACCAGCGGGTGATGTGGTGGTTAAGTGCTGGACTCTTACATGGCTGATTGCATTCCAAGTCCTGAACTCAGTGGCTTAAAACTGATGCTGGGCACATGTGATTGCCTGCCCAAGATCCCAGGAGAAGAAAGGATTGTGGCATGGCCATCTTCCCTGTGGAGTCATCTCTCATTTTCCCTCTCACTGTTTTTGTCTTTCCAGGGAGTGCATGTGCCCTATGGCAAAATAAATAAATAAGTAAAATTCTAAAAAAAAAAAAAAAAAAGAAAGAAAGAAAAGCCAGTCACAACATATAATACAATATCCAAAAGCTTTCTAAGTTGCAGTATTACCACTAAGGAAGGCATGCTTATGTTATAAAGTCACAGCAGGATAGTAATCATCAATAAGGAAACACCCAGATTACATTCAAGAAGGAGAATGTAATTGAACAGAGGTCTTTGAGGGACTTCTGGGGTAAGGCCATGTCCTATTTCTTGATGTTACATTATAATTACCATAATTTATGCAGCTGCACATTCATATTTTATACATTTTTCTGTAAGTATCTTATATTTCATAGTAAAATAATGTTTTAGAAAATGTGTTGAGAATTATAATCTGGAAAGAATGTCTAAGATATTTTTGAAAAAGCAAATGTTGGAGAGCAGATACACAAAGATTTAGGACAATGTTCCAATTTTAAATGATTATTCTGATTTGTAATTTACATATATTAGTTGTATACATTTATAGACTGCAGTCCAGTATTTCAGAACATGTATGTGACATGTGGTGATCAGAACAGGGCAATAAACACATCCATCGTCTCAAGTATTTTCGTTACTTTATGTTGTGCGCATTTGAAATTCACCACAGCTGTCATTCTGCTGTGCTACAACTCTACAAGTCATTCCACTTGTCTACGGGTACTCTTGTAGGGCTTCATATTAGCCCTTTACAATCTGTGTGAATGGAGGAAGTCATTCAAAACCTAAAAGGTCAAATTTCTTCATCTGTGTAATACACACACACACACACACACACACACACACACAAATACCTAACCTGACTCTTTTGTAATACTGTAGCAGATTTAGATGAAGTCACTTAGGAGAAAGCTTTAAATTGCACTGGTAATCTAATATTCCTATTTTAACGATATTCACTGAAGCATCTTAATGCAGGTGTTATTAGAAATTCAATTCAAATCTGAGTGCTAAATATACTCTATTAATAGATTTAAACTTAAAAGTTAATGGGTGTCATAATGGCTAGGGTGGCTGGATTCCACAAGGCTGACTACTCATTTCTAGTCCTGAACCTGGAGACTTGAAAAGAACCCTGGCATGTGCATGCATGCCCAGAATCCCAAGAGGAGAACGGAAAAGGGAGAAGGGATTGTGGCATGGCCATTCTCCCTGGATGTTGCTTTTCATGTTCCCTCTCTCTCTCTCTTTCTGTCTCTCTCTGGCAAGTGCACATACCCTATAACAAACATTAAAATAAATTGAAAAATGTAAAGTTAGATCTATTCATTCATCAATAAATACACAATTGTAAGTGCCTTCTGGATGTAAGAAACCTAAGGTGGTTTGAGGTTGGAGGATTCAGTTACATATGATGGACTCGGCCCAATAGAGGCAACCGTCCTGGTAAGCAGGTGATCCTGACAGATATATGCCAATCCTAATCATTTACGACTAACCAAAAAGTCATCCCCAGCTTCCAGTAACTATCGTTCCCTTAATCCTTTGCTTTGTAAATTCTATCTAACAACACTCTTTTCAATATCTATTTCCTTATCTAGAGGGATTGAAGTGGAACATTTACTATTCCTTTATGTTTAAACTGACTTTTTGCTCCTAAAGTTCCAATTTCCACATTGTGTTCTTTGTCATGTGGACTTATTATTTTGCATAAGTGGAGTTTTCTCTTATGCTTATCAAGTCTCATGCAACTTTATGAACCTTAGTTAGATAATCGTGGACTTTTTTCTTATCCAGTGAGAATAAACTGACTTCTCTCAATCTCTTTTGCATATTATAGCTTTGAAGCCTGGCATTGTTTTGCTGGAAGGAGGCTAAGTTTCTTTGACAGAAATGATATAATTCTTAAAGCATGGCGATTAGAAGCAGATTAGAATCTCTAGGCAAAATTTTAACAAGAGACTGCATTGCTAACCGTGTCTTAGGCATCTTCTACCATATATCCCTTGTCACACTCCCTATCTCAGTAGCTGCACTATTTTTCTGAAAAAGAAAGTAAAAAATATTCCTCATTAACACGTGGGAACTGGAGTAAACTTACATGTTTCCAAAATATAGACAAGATATGAATAGGTAGGTAGATGTGATTTATAGATATTTGGATAGATAAATAAATAAATGATCATTCTGGGTTCTTAAAGATAGTTTGTAAATTGATCAAGCACATATTTAATAATACATATCTAATAAATACTCAAATTTTTCTAAATACTATCATCATTCTTTTCTCGAGTAGAATATTCTACTTAATTCATTATCTAAATTATATTTTAATCTAGGAAGTTTAAAACCAGATATGGGGAAAATAAAATGAAAAGATGCACTCTTAAAAATGGCATTTTACAAGAAAAGTAAGAAGAAATTATTTTTCAAGTACATTTTAAGCTCTCTAAGTAATATTTTAAATTGGTTTCAAGAAGAAAATAAAGCTGACCTCTTAAAAAGATGTTGTTTATTTTTTATATGCTGTTACATTTGGAAATTTTATTCTTGGTGGAAAGTTACTGTATGTGAACTTTTTTGACTGGACCATTGTGCTTGACAAAAATCAACAATTTACTTGAGAACAAGAAGTTCTTCAAGGATGAATAGTAAGAGGTCTTAGTGAGATTTTGGTGAGAAGAAGAGTTGAGAAAGTTAATACTCATCTAATCCTTATGTAATCCTCATGTAGGCAATTTAATCTTTTTTAACAAAAATCTCCTTAACTCTGAGATTAACTGTGAAGGGGATAAAGAACAAGATGACATCCTCTATAATTAATGCCTCATATCTATGGTCCAACAAAAATGATTCCTCAGCATTGTCCTTGCCCTAGCTAAATGGTCTTTGGACTCATCTGAGGAAAAACTTTCATGACCTAGATGCTGTGGCTCAGCAGAAATGGAAGTGTTCTGCAAGACTAGAAACTAGAGGGTTGACCATGGGTTCAGATCCCCAGGGCAGCTTGAAATCACATTGAGCACTCAGTGAAAATAGTTAACGATGATAAGACAGTATGAAATAGGGTGAGAGAAGAGAGGAGTATAGAGAAAGATAGCGAGAGAAAAAATAGAGAGACATTACATTAGTAGGACACAGATATGGTTTATTACCTGTTGGTGATGACATGTATAGGATTCTCAACTGGATTGGTCTGAGAAATATTTCATGTTGGGTAAAGTCTTTTTATAAGCAAAATGACTAAAAGCGATTGACTGTTTTAAATAATAATTGGAATAATAATAATAATAGTAATCAGGAAAAAATGAAAAGCTATTGGATGATGAAATGGGGATTTTAATGTCTCTGTATTGACTGATACGCATGGTATCCCTTCTGGAAAAAGAAATGTAACACACTGCAAAGTTATGTGTGATTCAATGTAATGTAAACAAGGTTATGATGATAATAAATAAATAAATAGGAAAAAAAAGAAAACACATTGGGCACTCATGGAGCCTGGAGAACTGTAGGACTGGGGAAAGTGGGCAAATCACAGCATGATGAGGACTTGTCAGGAGTGTTTCTTTTGCTTATGAGTGGGTACACATGCTCTGTATCAAAAATATATAAATTAAGCGAGTAATAGTTTAAGGGGCCATAACCCTCAGAAATATTGGAAACCAAATCTAACACTGGTTAGTGAAATACTTAATCACTTAATGAGATATGAAGAATTTAACCTGATAAATGGGTTTTACCACCTATCACATTGTTTTGCATTGCACCTTACTGACACTCACCTGACCCTTTGGCGTCTCTAAAATCTCAGTATTCTGAATGTCTCTGGAGAAGAACACTTTAAAACTAAGGGTCCTTGCCACTTCTAAATATCTCAGATTGGAATTCTAGGACTTTAGGAATGTCCTTGTGGATTTCAGGGTCTAGATACACTGTTAGTTAAACATTAAAATATTCATATATATATATATATATATATATATATACACATATGAATGTACAATGCCTCCCCAGTGACTGGACAATCCTTTGTGTCTTTCACCAACAGCCTCTAGATTTTTAAAAAAAGTGCAGTTTTCAGGTAGTGTTTAATTCATGCACATGGGGTAAATCTAAATCTCCTGAGATAAAATGGAGATAAAGTGATTTGAGAAATCAGGGACACTACCTGTTACTTAGACCATGGATAATATCTAACAATGGTATTATTTATTTAGTAAACTTTTCTCTTTCTATTATGTGAACTCATAATCTATATAAGCTTCTCTTGGGAAGTGTTAGTGAAACCATGCCCTACAATATCTTGTGCCTAACTTTTTCATGTCAGTCAAAGAGAATGGATATTAGAGCTTAAAGGAGAATTTTCAAGGGAAACTTGAGACAGAGAGGAAACATTTAAAATGAGATAATTTAAAATAGAATAAAAATGTTAAGAGAATTAGAAATTGATCACTACTGTCTTTCATGTTAAGAAGTAAGCATTAGGAGAAACACATTCTGGGACCAGCAGGTGGCATGGTGGTTAAGGACTCTGGACTCTCACGTAGCAGGTTGGGTTCAAGTCTCAGACCTGGCAGCTTGCTTTATCTCTTTCTCTCTCTCTCTCTCTCTCTCTCTCTGTCTTTCTCTGATCAAATTAAAACTAATAATAATAAAGTTAATAATTCTTTATTCAAATTAAAACTAATAATAATAATAAAGTTAATAATTCTTTATAAAAAAAGAGAAATAGTCTAATGCTATGTTAAATATTCTGGGGTTATCAGAGCCTTATGAAGAGGGAAAACATTGTCTATTTTCTTTGCTGCTTTTTAAAGTTAAATAATTCTAGAACCATTCATAGACTGGGGGATCACTCCATTCTGCTCACCTGTTTCTATTTCAAAGAGTCTTAAATGCTTATGAATGTGTATCAGAGGGAAGTCTTTGTTCCTGTGTCCAAAAGACGAAGGGAAATGTTGAAGAGGCCTGCATTACCTCCCTTACTTTAATCTCTACCTTCCAATAATAATAACAATAATAAAGCTTTCATGCCACTATGCCAGTATATCTAATATAATCAGTCTCATCAAGCTGGAAAGGAAAGTAGAATTCAAAATGCTGAGCATTATAAACTTTGCATGGTATTAAAATAGCAGGGAGATTCCATTATACCTTGTGAAGTTCTAGGCAGGCCAGAGTCCATCTACTTAGTATCAATAATAGACCTGACATACCTATCAATAAGTCCTACATCAAATGTAAAGGAAATGGAGAACTTTTGCTGTTTCTGCATATCTAGCATGATTTATTGAATAATCATAGCTTCTATGTGGAGTGATAAGGACATTCTTCTCCTTTTTTTTTTTAAAGAGATTTTTTGCTATAAGGGAATGTGTGCAGGAGAGACAAAGAGAGGCACAGAGATAGAAAGTGATAAATCCCTCCTCCCCAGGGGAATGGCCACACTGCAATCTCTTTTCCTCTATTCTCCTTTCAGGATTTTGGACATGGATGCCCACACACCTGGCATGAGTTTTTTAAGCCACCTGGTCTGGGACTTGAACCACAGTTGGCAGCATGGGAATCCAGCAACATCACCATTACAGCATCTGCTGGTCTGTTTTTCCCCTTTGATAGGTAGATGAAAGCTGTCTTTTCTAGTATTGTGGCTTGGAAAATGTACATGTGTTGAAGATGGCATTAGGTGGGTTATAATAAAACAAATACTTAAGATTTTTTTTTTTTGAGATTTTTGCTGTAGGGTGCATGAACTCACTAGAGAGACAGAGAGATAAAGAGAGATGGAAAGAGATAAATCACCCCACCCCAGGGTGTGAACTCACTAGAGAGACAGAGAGATAAAGAGAAATAGAAAGAGATAAATCACCCCCACCCCAGGGTGAATGACCATGCTGTAATCCCATCTCCTCCATTCCCTCTCAAGACCTTGGGCATGCACACAAATATGCCTGGTGTAATTCTAAGTCGCCAGATCTGGAACTGGAACCACAGTTGACTATGTAGGAATACAGTGACATAACCATTATGCCATCTGCTGGTCCCAATACTTAAGATTTCTGAACCTCAATTTTCTTAAATAAGTATAGAATAATAGTGTATAGAATAATAGCAGCTTTTGCAATGTATGTCCACCATCTCTGACTTCCCAGTATTCCTATTGCCCTTTAAGCATTTAAGGTTAGTACAGGGAACAAGTACTTGTGGGCTTAAAAGTCTTTAGTCTCTACTTATAGTTGGCATTGATTGGTCCAAACTGATTATATCCTCAATTTCTGGTGCAATTTTCTCAATAAATAGGTATTATTACCATTATTCTTTCTGAAGTTATGAACCCATTCTGTCTTTAACAATCCTCTGTTTGGGATTTATTTATCAAGGAATTATTTTTATGCTTTGAGGGAGATGAATTTATATGAATATAAATTAGTAAAAGTCCCATTCTGACTCTTTGATCAGTTTTTTTTAACCATATACTCTATCTTCTCTCTAGCTTGTCTGCTGTTTTTAAGCTGAGTTTACTTGATCAAATGGTTCTTAATATGGATTTAGAAATGAAACTTAAGCCAGCTGTACTGATTTGGAGTCTATGAAGCATAATTACTTTTAAGGGACTCTGTAGAGGTTAACATCATTATTTTGATTACGAATCACATACAGAACACTTTATTTTTGCAAAGAGCTTTGGCATCATTTCATAATTTAAAGTTAGAAGTGACTCAGTGGGGGATATGTCACCTATTATGGATGGGAAAGGAAAGCCAAAGGGAGTTAAACAATTGCAGAATAAGTTCATCATTAACCAGCGGGTCAAAGCATAGGTTTCCTGAAAACTGTCTGTACAAAACTGACTCACTCAAGGAAGTAAAAATTCACACAACTGGATATCATTAGCTTGGTTGTCTCTCTTTTTCTTTCCCTGAATAAATATTTTGGAAAGTTTTTTAATGAAAAGAATCAGCCCATTTTGATGGTGGTATAATCATCTGACAATAGTTCATAGATTTAAGAATGTTAAGAAATTAGGCCATATTAAATTTAAATAGCAGTATTTAAGTGACTTACACTTAGTCTGCTTCAGTGTAAAGCCTTCAGTCATTAGTCAACTATTTTTATCTTGAAGTCACTTTATGACAGTAGCTTCCTTCATATGCCCCTGTCTGCCTGCAACTACTATCAACTGATCATATTAAACGTGGTCCTATAAAATAAATTATGAAATTTTATATTATTATTGCTTTATGTTATTTACTTAGATCATATATCTTAGTCATTTGAGGTTACTAAAATAAGATTCCATAGATGCCATGACTTAAGAAACAAAGTTATTTCCCACAGTTCTAGGGGTGGAAAGTCCATAGTTGGGTACTAGTTTTCTTTCTTGGTGGAGAAGAAAAAGAAATCAATCTCTCTCCTGTCTCTTCTTATAAGAGCACTAATCCTATCATAAGGCTCTACTTTCATGGCCTAATTAACCTCCCAAATCCTACCTTCAAATACCATCATATTGAAGACTAGGGTATCAGCATATGACTTTTTTGGGTACACTATGAAGTTTATAAAATCATGCTTTCAGAAGAGAGAAGACCTCAAAAGATTTAAGGGTTGATCTTTTTAAAGTATCTGTTCAGTGAATGCAGGTATTCAAGTGTGAAGTGAGTGTAAAAACTCTCTAAGTAGATCAGATATCTGTTCAAAGTGTTAAACATATTACCAGGAAATGTTTCTTAAAGCTTAAGAATGAATTATTTTCTAAGGGGGCCAGCAGGTGGCATGGTGGTTAAAGACACTTGACTCCCATGTGGCTGACAGCGGTTCAAGTCTTGATCTGGTGGTTTGCTTTCTCATTTTCCCTCTCTCTCTTTCTGGTCAAATTGGAAAATAGTAATAACAATAAATAAAGGTAAGTAAAATAATTAAAAAAAATTATTTTCTAAGAAAGTAACCTGAGTAAAGATGTACATTTCGCCCATGAATGGTATCACTTGGTTGAAAGTCAGGTGAAAGAAAATAAGGCTTCTCACAAATAATAACCTCACTGTATGCAAATAAGAGAAAAACCACATTAAAACTGCATTATGCAGAAAGAGAGAAATCATAAAAATTTAGGCATAGGCTTCAGAATTAGTCTCATCTATGAGTCCAAATAATATCATCATAACTTAGCCTCTTTCCTTCTTCGCTTTTTTCTAGTTTATCAGAGGGAATATGCACTCACCAGAGAAGGATGAAAGTCAGACAGAAAAAGAGAAAGGGAAAAACCACCTGTAATGGGGCTTGTTCACATTGCAATCCTCTCTCTTTTAGTTCTCTATTCTGTCATGATCCCGGGTGCACACAAACACACCCATGCAGCATGCCTTTCGTGCTGCCAGGTCTAGAATTGGAACCACATGGTTTGTCATGTGGGATCCAGCTCCTCCAACAACCAGTCTATGGGGCTGGCTCTACATTTCTTTTGTTCTGTCTTCACATAGCAAATTTGGTAGACTCAAGTTCAAATTCTCCTAAGTACAAATCCACTAAAAAAAGACATTTTTTTCCTCAATCATTAAACATAAAACCTAGGTCTGGTATTTCTATATTTGTTAATTTTTGGACTGAATTGGATCACATGGCTATGCAGACCTTAACAGATAGAATAACCAATTGCATTTAACTTAAACCACATGTATATTTCTGGGGCTGTGGTTAGCCCCACAAAATCCTTATGGAAAGAGCAGAGAAGAGCTGTTCTATCAAAATAAATTCAACTAATGGCAGGTAATTGAAATGACAGATGCATATCAAAATGAGTAACAAGACAACTACTTCTGATGTCATTCATAACTTTACTTTCTTTACACAACAGCTTAAAATAAATTATATAGTAATGAATCAATTTTGTTTGCTAACTTACTTATTTCAATGAACACCAAATTTTAGAAAAAAATATCTGAAACTGAGGCATAGGTATTTATTAAGGTCAAATTTCTATGAAAAGTTCCATTCGTTTCCCAGAGAATATGACTTCAGTTTGTTCTTTCTGGAATAAACATTCTATTAAATATTTCAATGGAAGACTCTAATTCAGAGAACATCTGATTCCTGCATCTAATAATTTCTTTAAATAAATGCTTTATCTTTGGATTTTTAATACTTTTGGAATGCTTCTCAGTATTATACATTATACAATATTCATGTGAATATTTCTATTTCACCAAAACTTAATTCAAGGAAACCAAATTAAATCATTCCAGTGATTCAGTAATTTTCCAAGAAGACCTTCAGACCCACAATTAAAAAAAGTCAACTTAAGTGCTTACTTGTTTTTACAGATTTTTTTTCCTCATTGATTTTAATTAAGGTCTTGCTTGTCTTGTGAGCTTGGAGGTCTTTCATTATCTATTGAAATAACTTTATTGGAAATCGGATTGGACCACAAGTCACACAGACCTACTAATTATGTAGGATCAACTTTTTCTGAATCATTGGGAAACAAGAATCCACCCTTTCTTGTTGGTGATGGTTAAAACTGCAAATTGATTTCTGTTAAGAAAGGTAGAAATTCTAGAAAATATAGAATGTAAGAGCCCAAAACAGTGGGCACGACTTTGGAGAAGGCAATTAGCTGTAGCTGTGAGCAGTTGACCTCTAAATTTCTCTGTCGGAACTGATTTTGTCACTCAGGAGTTGCCAACCAGGTCAGCCTGTTAGGAATGGGGTTCAGAGAAGGAGGTGCAAGGCCAGAGAGCGAAGTTTCATCTGTATTTACAGCCACTCCCCATTGCCAGATAACTGCTTGAGTGTCCCATCATGTCCTGTCAGAAAAGGGGAGGCATTAGATTCTCATAGGAACCCCCAGATGGGACCATCTATTACATGAAAAGGAGCTCAGGGCTCCCATAGATTCTGCATTATGGTGAGTTGTATAATCATTTCATCGTATATTACAATGCTTTCCATCCAGAAAACATTCCTGTGCTTACTGCCACCCTCCACTCTAATAGAAAACTTATCTTATATGAAATCAGTTCCTGGTGCCAAAAAGGTTGGGGACTGCTTTTGTAATTCTTCAAATGAAGTGACTCATTGACTTGGTTTCCTAAGACTAGGAAAGCTTTAACAAGCTTTATCATTTGTTTTCTAAAGTATAATAGAAACAGCCAATTTATGTCACTCCCTCTCTTATTCATCCAGAGGCTGAAAATGTGTTCAGTATAGTTTTCTACTTAAGAGTCTCAGCTAAATAATCTGTTATTTTTACATCCCTGTTCTGCCACTCACTGAAGTGCAGCATTAAATAATTATGTATCCTCTGTAAGACTCAGTGCTCAAATCTATGAAATGAAAAACTAATAGTATCTACCATAAATTTGTCTTTACTGTACTCTTTAGTGCTGGGGTCCAGGCTCTGCGTTGGTGGGTTATCTCCACGAAGGCGGCGAAGGTGAACAGAAGACAGAGGCCTCGATGCCTTTTCATGCACGTCCTATGCCGGACACCCCTCAAAGATTGCTCTCTGAGGAGTGACAACTGCTAGGAATTATCGTGCCTTTTTATTGAAAATGTGTTACAAGTAAATGGGAGAGGGGCTAGTGTTTCAATTAACAGCTCATAAAGTTTTTAACAATAAAGAACATAGATTCTATTCAGGGTTGGGTTAAGGATGGGTCTAATGCAATTCAGGGTTTGATTAAGGGTGGGTCTAGTGCAGTTCCTCAATTGTAGGGGATTAAGGGTGGGTCTAGTGCAGTTCCTCAATTGTAGGTGGGTCTCCATGGAATGCAGTTTCGGGAAAGCGGTTCCGGAAAGCAGGGATGATTATTAGCTGATGCGGTGTAGCAGCCATCTTGTGATTACTAGGAATGGTGCTGAGAAAAAAAAAATCTCAAGAATAGATATTAGTTTTTATGGATCTTAATAAAGAATGATACTTATACAGTTTTGTAGGGATCTATAACTTAATTTGATGAATCCTAATATATTTATCTATTTCACTTGGAGAAAGCGGAGGTGTCCTGGGTTGGTCTAATCCTATTTTACATAAAGAAAGGATTAAATTTACCTTAAATGTATTTTGAAGGGCCTTCTAAAGGTCAAGGGGGGGTCCGCTTCCCAGTAAGGCTGCCAGTTTCTGGAGCAAATAGCAAACAGCCTTGCTGACATGCTAACTGACCCAAGCTTTGTTCCAAGGTTGGGGGGGCACACAACAGTGGCCTTGCCAATGTGTTGATTCGACTGGGAGCGGAGCTCAAAGGTCGGGGGCGGGGCTCAGACAGATCCTAGGGCCTTGCCGGGTCGGACTCCTCCACTTTAGTTTTTTTGAGGATTAAGTAGATGTTGCTAATGTTTACAGAAATGTAAACATTGTGTAATATGTGTAAACTAACAATTTTATACAATACACAAATAAAGAGGTAAGATGTGTTAGAGTTTTCCAGAGAAACAGAACTAGCAGTAGATTTATACATATATACGTATATATACATGAGAGAGAGACATTATGAGAAGAGACATTATGACAGAGATATATAATGATGAAAACTGAGAAGTCTCACAATCTGCCATCTATAAGCTGGAAAACAGAAAAGTCTATGGCCAATGGTATAACTCAGTCTGAGTTGAAAGGCTTGTGAACCAGGAGAGCCCATCATGTTAATTCAAAGGCAGAAGAAGATGTGATGAGAAGCCCAGATCAATCCTGAAACAAACAAAGGCATGAATTCCTTGTTTCACCTTTTGTTTAGTTCAGGTTCTCAACAGATTGGATGTTGCCTATCCACACTGGGAGGGAAATTTGAATTACTGACTCCACCAATCCAAATGCTAACCTCATCCAGAGACACTCTCACAGTCATAACCAGAAAGGATATTTAATCTTAGCACCCTGTGGTCAAAGTGACATGCAAAATGAATCATCATGGGGTGACTATCTTGCATGGCAAGTGGTCCAGGTAAAACATTAATCTCTAGCACTAAATTTAAAGGAGCTACAAAAAAAAAAAAAAAAAAAAAAAACCCAAAAAACTCAGTAACCAATATGAATACTATATTAATATAGTATTAATACAATACTTAAGAAAAAGCAAAACAAATACAAACCTCCATAATTAATTAATATGTTTTTAATAAAGACATAAACCAACACCCAGCTTGTCTAAGCATAAGCCTTACTCCTCTCACCTTCCCCCCAGTCCTACAGCAGAGGCTCCACAGAAGTAGCACATGTCTGACCTGGTCCAAAAGAACAATGTGTTGCCCGGTTGATAGATCAGAGGAAAATGGAAAACCTTCATGGGCATGGGAAACAGCTTATGACAGAGACACACTGCATACTCTACAAATCCTACCATTGAAACAAAGAACTGTAAACTAGATCATAACTAAAAGAGACACTGAAAGAGGGGGGAAAAAGTCAAATAATGCAGGGTCTTATACCTGTTTAATAGAAAGTCTTCTTTGGTGACTATGCAGTAGAGATGAACCATAGATGCCCATTTTAGTTGCTTTGACTTAATTTTAGAAAATCCCCTTTGGGTCTTTTGAGCCACTTTTTCTGTCTGCTCATGCTCACTCCTACTTTTTTGGAGTAAACTTTCACTTTTACTTAATAAACTACATTTTCCTTTCACTATTGGCAGATGCTGTTCAATTCTTTGTCCAAAACATCAAGAACCTGGGTATCATCACAGAAGCCATCCTGCAACATAGATTGTGTGGGCTTGAGCCAGGAAGTTACTCCAATCCCACAATGAAGACTCATCTGCCCCTGCTGGAAAACTTGAAGAAACTGGGGGAATGGTCAACCAAAGCCCTCATGAGCCAAAAGGAAACATCAGCAACTAAGGAAGTCCAGGGAGATCCTCTATGCCCCCTGTCTGGAGAAGTTATCATAACCGCCAAAGAACCCCAGTTAACTCTGGACGTCATGGAGGCTATAAAGTTGCAAATGACCATAAAACAGGGATATCAACTCCTACTGTGAGTCATCTAGTACCATTGACAACCCTCCTTATGATACATCTGGGTACTACCTCAACTACCTGCCTCTGGTCCCCGCTTTCTAATCAAGATCACATAGGAGGAGAGTTCTGTGATCCCCAATAGGTAAGGCCAGCACCCCTTTCCAGAATGAAGCGGTTACAGAAGACAGACCATCCACCTTCAGCTCCCCAAAAGATTTATGGAGATCATGCCTCCCAGGGGGGAAATGAGGCAAGAGAAAGCTAGCTAGTAGAAGTGGGTAATGGTGCTGGAGCATCTGCCCATGTGGATAGACTGAAAAAAAAAAAAAAAAGAAAGAAAGAAAAGAAAAAAAAAAAAAAGGATAAAGAATTCACTGCCCAAAGAAATGTAAGCAAGAGATTAGTGGGGGATATCTAGCTGATAAAGCCAATGAGATGAAACAATGGGCCCAGCCACATTAGAAATAGCCAATGAGAAATCAGTGGGCCTAGTCACATTTGATAGAGCCAATAAGATGAAAGCAATCAGTGGGCTTAGCCAAGCATCAACCCACACAACCTAGGTTAAAAAATATAAATTCAGCAGAATGCAACTGCCAGGGCCTTTTGAGCCACTCTTTCTCTGTCCACTCAGGCCTGCTCCTACCTCTAGGGAGTGCACTTTCACTTTTACTTAATAAACTACTTTTTCCTTTCAAAAAAAGCAATTTGTTAATTTAATTTATTTTATTTTATTTATTTATTTTTTGAAATTGAAACATAAACTTCTCTTCCTTCCTGATCCCTCGAATTAGAAAATATTTGTGAGTATTCGTATTTTGAGGCAGAAAGATTATTTGCATAAGTTCAATTCATCCATTGTCATGCATTAGAAATTGGAAATACTGGCTATTGCCAGAGCTTTGACTGGAATATTGTCACATCTGAAGATACGACCAGAAAGCTAAGGAACGAAAGTAGATCTCAAGAAAGCCAACGGAAGCTCTTGGAAAGATTGCCTGCTACCATAAACAGTTCTGCCTGGCAGGTAAGTAAAGAGTGCCACTTCCTGACAGGCCCAAACATCACTGAATACAGGTACATGAAGGCATAATCAGAAGGTGAATTCCTCACTTGGTTCAGTAACCTTGGGAGGCTTTTTTAAAAAAATCTAATCTGAAGTTCCTTACAAGAGGTTCCAGTGGACCAGCAGATGGCATAATGGTCATGTTGCTAGACTCCCATGTAGTCGACCACTGTTAGCATCCTGGAACAGGCAGCTTAAAACTCATGCCAGGCAAGTGTGTGTGCTCCTCTCCTGAGAGGAGACTGTAGGAGAAGGGATTGCAGTGTGGTCTTTCCCCCAGGGGGTAATTTCTCACTTTCTCTTTGTCTCTCTCTGCCTTTCCAGCAAGTACATGTGTCCTGTAGCAAAAATCTCTCTACAAAAAAGGTTCCAACAAAGCCAACTAAATCAATTAGTATTCTTATGGGGCTTTGTACAAATTACAGACCAAACTTAGAGCACAAACTTAAAATAAACTTTTTTTTTTTTTTTTTTTTTTTTTGCAAATAAGTTAGTTTATACCTCTCTTTAGTAAAAGGGGAATAGAAGGAGAAAAAAATGTTTCAGAAGAAAATTACAGTGGACTTGTTACTAGATTTTAGCTTTGTTCATATCCGTTTTTTTACTTTTTAGTATCTACCTACTATTTGAACAGAATCCTAACTTTTTTTTCCTGGCTTTAAGTCTTGAGCAAATTTTTAACATTTTAAAAATTTTGATTTATTAAAACTAAAACTTCTTTTCTTGAAATTAAATAAATGCATTCAAACAAACAAAAAATAAATAAAAAACATACTTAATGACCACAGTAAGCTATATAGCCTCAGCTAGGTGCTACTTTGTAGTATGTTCATTCTACTCACTGAGTTTTATACCTAAAGTCAGACGTGTTCACAGATATGTATATATCAACTACACTTGCATTGAAAGTATTTAGTTTAATTGATATCTTTTATAAATAAATAAAATGTGAAGAAGAAAAACATGGAAAGCAACTGTAGATACCAGAGCTAGCATGGGAGGAGATTGTGAAATGGCAGAGGGTGAGAGGGAGGGAATCAAGGGAAAAAAGGAGTAACATATATAAGAAACATGAAATGGAAAATTATTTGTTGAAGATAAAATGGATGGTAATTTCTTTGATTGAACCAATATACAGTGTATTCTGGATGGGAAAGCTCATTTTGTGTGCTGCAATGATATAGAGTGAATGAATGTAAAATAATGAATTGTTTTTTAAAAAAGAAAATCCCTTTTGTATATCCTCTATTCCCTAAGGTCTTTACTGTGTTTATTATTATTTTGAAGAGCATGTCTATTTTTTAAAATAACCAAATTAAATAGAGCAATAGAACAGTGCTTAAATATAATTATCAATCAACAAATATTAGCTATTAGCATCATCAATATCATCATCATTATTTTCTCAGATTACTATCTTTCCTTCTTGCCTCTCATATTAAAGATATGAAAAAAATAAGCTTTCCTGAGTCCCTTAGAGGGAGGGAAACAGACTCTAGGATGACTCCGGGTGTTCCCTGTCTGTTATTCCTTTTTCAGTACTTTATACTTTAACAGAAACTCATTCAGTCCCATCAGACACTTTCAAACCATCTAGTATTAAAACACCAGCTTCCAGAAATTGAAAATATAAATTCTTATATTCTGCCAATTGTCCTGGGCAAATCACTGAAACTCTATTTGGATCAACTGGCACATTCCTAAAAATGTTTACTCTTTAAACCTGAGAAATCCACATTGTGTTTGAAGAAATACTTTTATATCATTGACTCAAAGATGCCTATATGATGAAAATTTCATGATAATAACAAACACATACACATTGGCTAAAGCAATGCCTGGGTTAAATGGAAAAGAGTCTTGTCTTCTTATTATTGTGCACAGAAGTACAGTTTTAGGATCCTCCATTTATGAAAATGTTAGACTCTTTCTCTCCAGTTGTCTCGCTGGCTAGACAGTTTCAGCCTCTGGAGGAATTGAGATACATAAGATACACTATATAATGTGATGCAAGTGGTACTTTATTTTTATTTCTTTTTCCTGGGAAGCATTATAAATTAAATCCTTAACTGCAGGGACTTGTCAGGTGATGTGGCTGAGCTGTACTTACCACCTCACATGGGATATTGACCATATCCAATAACATTTAACTACTCATACCGAGAACATTTTCAAAGGCATAAATATGTACAGTAAAACCCCACAACTTGGTGTAGCAGCTATAGAATACATAACAATCAGGCACTGTCTAAGATATACAGAACGAGCGGTTAAGAGCTCAATTAATTCAATTACCTACAATGAAGTAAGAGATTAAAATCTAGCCAAATGATAGAAGTGAATGTCTAAGTCATTACTCACAACCTAATGTTTTTATGGAAGGTTTTGTTTTTCATTAATTTATCTCAAAGCAGCATCTCATTCAGTGTCTGTAATGAACTAATTCTGAACCTATATTTTTCCCTATAGGAATCCTGAAGTTTTGAACTGATTTTTTTCCCTGTTTCTAAGGATGAAATAAGACAAAGGGAGATAAAGCAACTTTCCCATCATCCCAAAGCATGTCTCAAGTGATGAAGTCAAAAACATTAGGCTTCTCCATACATTGAAACCATAAAGTATTAATTAAATAAATTGAGGAAGAAACAATTATGTGGAAAGATATCCTATGATCATGAGTTAGATGAAGTAATATTGCTAAAATGTCCATACTTTCCAAAGCAATCTATAGTTTCAGTGTATTCTCTGTCAAAATTCAATGACATTCTTCACAAAAATGGGGAAAAAAATCATAAAATTCATACGGAATCACAAAACACCCTGAATAGAAAGAACAAACTTGACAAAAAAAAATCTGGAGGTATTTCAATACCTGGTCCCCAAATCTGCTACAAGGCTATGGCAATCAAAACAGTACTGTACTAGCATAAAAACGTACATGAAGACCAACAGAACAGAATAGAGAGCCCATAAGTCCAGAAATAAATTCACCCATCTAATGTAAACTGGTCTTGGGCAAAGATTTCAAAATACATAATGGAGAAAAGATAGTCTTTTTAGTACATTGTGTTGAGAAAACAGGATACCCACATACAGAGGAATACAATTGTGCCTTCAACACATGTCGTACACAAAACTAACCTAAAAATGAATTAAAGAAACTTAAACCTTACTTATGAAACTGTAAACTACTAATACAAAACAACACAAGAGAAGAGTTTTTAGACATTAGTCTTGTCAAAGATATTTTGGCTACAACCTCAAAAGCATAAGCAGAGATGAGAAATATAGGCAAATGGGATCATAGTAGACTATAATGTATCTGCACAGCAAGAAAAACAATCAAAGGAGTGAAGAGACAACCTAATAAAGTTAAGAAAATTTTTTCAAACCACATATTTGATAAGGGTTTAGGATTAAAAAAATAAGGACTCAAACAATGCAATAGCAAGAAAACAATCAATTAGATTTAAAGATGAGCAAAGGTCTGAATAGACTGTGTGTGTGTGTGTGTGTGTGTGTGTGTGTGTGTGTGTGTGTGTGTTTATTAAAGAGATCTAAAACTGGGCAACAGATAAAAAAATAATACTCAACATCACTAATCATCAGGAAAACACAAGTTAAATCCATGTGACCTATCACCTCATGCCTATTAAAATTGCTAATATCAAAAACATAAAAGATAATTTTTATGAGTGTATACAGAAAAGGGAGCCTTTGGAGACCATTTATAGAATATAATTTAATGCAGTCATTACAAAACACTGTATAGAGATTCTTTAAATAAATCAAGCACAGAGTTATCTTATTCCACTTCTTATCTGTCCTACTGAAATGAAATCATTATGTTGAAAAGACATCTTCATTCCCATGTGTATTGCAACACTATTCACAATAACCAAGGTATGGAGAAAGATAAAGAAACATGGTATATAAATACAATGGAATTCTATTCAGCCATGAGAAAGGAGAAATCCTGTCATTTGACTTTAAATGAGTGAAACTGTAGGACATTATGTTAAGTGAAATAAGCCAAGGACAGAAAGAGAAAAAGCTCATGTTCTCCCTCATAGGTGGTAATTGTGAAAAATGGCCTTATAGAGAGGTGGAGAGCTGAAGAATTATTGCTAGAGACTGAGAAGGATTGGAGTGAGGACAAAAGGATGTTGATTAATAGAAATAAAATTGAAATAGATAGAAGAAGCACCTTTTAGTGTTGTAAAATGCGGTGGAGAGAATATAGATGCCCACAACTTCCTGTGTGTCTCAAAGTAACTGCAAGGGAGGATTTTGAATGTTCCCAACACAAGCAATGACAAATGGCTGGGATGATGGGTATGCTAATTATTCTGAATGAATCATTACACATTGTATTCGTGTACTGTAAAATCAATCTGTACCACCACAAATATGTACACTCATTGTGTGTTAACAATAGTTAAGAAAAGAAAAAAAGAAAAATCTTTTCATTGGTGACAACATGAAAGACCTTGGAGGACAAGGTGCTAAGTGATGTAAATGAGGCACTGAAGGCAAAAACTGTATGATCTCATTTATACATAGAAGCTAAGAAAATGGATCTCAGAAGCAGAGAATAGAATTGCGATTACCAGTGGCTGGGTTAGAAAAGGAAGAATGTGGAGGTGTTTGTCAAGGGCATAAAGTTTCAGCTTGGATGAGTAAATTCTGGAGACATGCTGTATAGCATGGCAACTATAGTTCATAATAATGCATTATCTTCTGGAAAATTCCTAGGAAAGTAAATTTTAAATGTTCTCACCACAAAAATACACACACAAATACATCATAGATAGAAGTGATAGGTATGTAAATTCAATTGATTTCATCATTCCAGGACATGTGAGTAGTATACACACACACATAGCACACAAACACACACACACACACACACACACACATAGATCATGTAGATATCTTTTTCACTATAAATATATATACTTTTTATTTGTCAATTAAGAAAGAAAAAAATACTTCTAGGCTTGTTGTTACAATCTTGTATTTGTGAATTTCGTGTATAAGAGATATTTTTTAGTAAAGCTTAGGAAAGGAATGAAACCATAAGAAAGACATGTGCTTAAAATTTCAATTTATTATAGAAGGCCATGATCTAATTAGTAGATGGATGGGTTTCAAAAACTTAGAAATTTTGCTCCTAGGCACTTACAGTACTGGGATTAACTTGTATGAGATGAACAGACCTAAGAAAATCAGTTTGCTTTCCTCATTTGTTAAAGTACCCATTATTAAATTTCCAACAGGATGATAATAATATTTAAAAAGGTGTTAACTGTCAAGTATTTAGTACTTATTTACTGGACACTAGGAACTTTGTATGGATTGTGCCATGTTATCCTTAAGACAATCTTATGACATAAAGAGTATAATTACCAGAAAGATGAGAAAACTGAGTGTTAAAAAGCTTCAATAACTTGGGGGACCAGCAGTCAGTGTAATGGCTATGTCGCTGGACTCCCACATAGTCGACCGTGGTTCGCGTCCTGGACCCGGTAGCTTAAAACTCACGCCGGGTACGTGTGCGTGTGTGTCCGCCGGACGCATGTGCGTGCGTGCCCAAAGATCCCGAGAGGAGAATGGAGGAGAAGGGATTACGGTGTGGCCATCCCCCCTGGGGGGTGATTTCTTGCTTTCTGTCTCTCTGTCTGGTGAGTGCAACCTCTAAAAAAAAAAAAAAAAAAAAAAAAAAAGCTTCAATAACTTGGACTTGATTCCAAGCTAGTAGTAAATGGGAGATATGCTTTGAACTCCAATGGTTTGTTGTGAAAACTTACACGTTTTGCACAACATTCCAAGAGGAGAATGGAAGAAAAGGGATTGCAGCATGGCCATCTCCACAAGAGGTGAGTGACCTTTCTCTCTCTCTCCCTTTCTCTCTTTCCCCACACTGTCTCTCTTTGGCAAGAACATCCAATCTCCCTTTCTCTCTTTCCCCACACTGTCTCTGGCAAGAACATCCACTCTATGGTGACATTTTTTTTTTTTTAAAGTAGTAGAGAGGGCCAGCTCAGTGATGCAGCAGTAACATGATTTTCACCCAATCCTAGATCCATACAGAAAACCAGGGGTTCAGTTCTCCAGTCAATATGTAAACACTGGGTTTGTGCAACCATGACCCTGATGGTTGGGAAGGTTTTGGGGGTGGGCATCTTGGCATAAGATCCTATGGAGAGTGCTAGAGTGCTTGTTTTCTCTCACTCCTCTTTTCTACCATGCAAGAAATGAATGTTAAAAGTAATTTTTTAATAATAACTTTCATTTATTTATTTTAATTTGACCAGAGAGTGACAGAATGAGAGAGAGAGAGAGACAAAGTGAGAAAGCAAGCCTCCAGGTCTGGGACTCAAACGAAGATCGGCCATGTGGGAGTCCAGTGCCCCTAACCACTATGTCACCTGTTGGCCCCTAAAAATATATTTTTTAAAATACTGAGGAGACTGGGGCAAGACTGGGGAACTTAGATCATGCTGGGATGTTCTAAATTCTGATGAAATGTCAGAATTCTGTTGCCAAAACTTATTCTGTCCCAAATGGTCTTCGAGGTAGAAGCATACAAAGGAAGGCTAACACAAAATGTTCTTCTTGGAGTTTTAGAAAACAAACAAAAACCTCTAGCTGCTTAAGTTAAAGAGTAGAAGGCATACATACTATACTTTTAAGCTAATTTAAAAATACATCTCAGGATTTTGCTAATTTAATAACTTTTTAACATTAGTGTTCTTGACACTAATTTCAGCACAATTTCATGAGAATCACTGAGGAGATTTTTTTTTTTTTTTTTTTTTTTTTTTTTTTTTTGCTTTCGTTTTTTTTTTTTTTTGCTATAGGGCACGTGCGCTCGCCAGACAGCCAGAGAGAGACGGAGAGACAGAAAGCGAGAAATCACCTCCCGGGGGGGACAGCCATGCTGCAATCCCTTCTCCTCCATTCTCCTCTTGGGATCTTGGGCACTCACGCACACATGCCCAGCATGAGTTTTAAGCCACCGGGTCTGGGATGCAAACCGTGGTGGACTATGTGGGAGTCCAGCGACATAGCCATTACACTAACCTGCTGGTCCCCATCAAGATGCAATTTATAGTGCTCAGTCCTGGGGGAGTATAATTCAGGACTTTGGAGGTAGTGCCTAGATAAACTTCTTTTTTTTAATTTAGTTTTTATTTGTTTAAATCTCTCCAATTACTTTGACATCTGGCTGTTTTGGGTAACTACTACTTAGACTCTTTAACCAGCTCCAGTGACTTCATTCCTGGCAAACATGGCCTAACCATAGTAGGACTCCTCCTGGGTGTTATCCTTTGCTCTTGTTTCTGTTACGTGCTTGACAAGGACTAAGAGATGTGAGTGTGTAGTTGTGTTGGGGGACAAAGGGTGCAAACTCATCAATGCATCAAGTCTTCCCAGAGTTACACCTATTCTTAGCAACACTTTATGCTAGGATTGATTAATAATGACCATAGTAATATAATACAAGGGAAATATAACCTATTAAAACTGTGGGGCTTTGGGAAGAAGAAGATAGTTTCATTGGCAAGACAAGACATTTCAGTGCCATTGAGAAAGGAGTGGAAACAGAGATACTCATGAGTTTAGTACCTTGTGCGAGGCAATGATCCAATAATAAGTAGGGTGTGTACTTTAAGAACTCGTGGTGCATTTCACCTTCAGGCATTTATAGTCCTGGAAATCAACTGGTTTCAGTTAGAAGGTATCATGTAAGTTTGGCTTTTAAAGAGTATACATGTGAGAAAGAATGTGTTTCATGCGTAAAATCTACATTACAAATATAGAGATTACAGATGGTTAAATGTATTATCCAAAGTAAAATAACAAATCTGCCATGAAATAAAAAGTAGAATTTAATAATTAAGCATTTTAAACTTTCCATTAATTCATTAATAGTAATTTAAATCATGGCTAATGAGACTTTTTTTAAAAATGAGAAAAATTGCTAGAGAAAATATACTTTTTAATAAGCATTAAAAATATTTAAGGCTTTGGACAATACACAAGATTACCCTGTATTAATTTACCTTCATTGTCTAAAACTTAATAGTAGCAGTAGTGCTCATTTTTGTTATGCAAGCCTTAAAAAGAAAATGATGGTGTCTTTTTTTCTCTTCAATTCTATTTTGAAGGACTATGATAAGTTTTCTTGAATGAAAACATGCGAGGAAAAACCATTAATACTTTTTTTTTTTTTGATGACTTGAAACTAAACCGGGATGAAAAATGTCCTTTGCAGAGGGAACCAGCAGTTAGCATAATGGCTATGTCGCTGGACTCCCACGTAGTCGACCGCGGTTCACGTCCCGGACCGGGTGGCTTAAAACTCACGCCGGGCGCGTGTGCGTGCGTGCCCAAGATCCCGAGAGGAGAATGGAGGAGAAGGGATTGCGGCGTGACCATCCCCCCTGGGGGGTGATTTCTCGCTTTCTGTCTCTATGTCTCTCTCTGTCTGTCTGGCGAGCGCACGCGCCCTACAGTGAAAATCTCTCCCCCCCAAAAAAAAAAGTCCTTTGCAGAAAAGCTTCTCTGAAATCTCACACCTTTTGTTCTAGGTAGATTACAAATTTCTAATCTATGTGGACTTTAAAAAAAAGGAGCAATGTCCTCCTAGGAGCGTATTGACTTACTTAGTGGTCACAGAATACCATCACGTGTTTCTGATGAGCATGCTATCCCTAGAGTGGTAATGCTAAACACAAAACCTGCAGAGATCTCAAAGTATTTAATCATTAATATTATTTTTATTTCTGCTCCCTAATTTAATTTGAATATTTCAAAGTGTTCTCTTATATTTTTTGGAAGTCCCACTTCTTGGCTTAATGACTTCTGGGACTTTTTATGTCCACCCTCTTCCTTTTATTCATTTTACTCAATGCTTGATTTTCTATTCTCTCCCTCACTGATTTTTGAAAACCTATGATCAGCTTGCCAGGGATTAAATTTCCGTTTAGTTCATCCTCTCTTTCATCCTTCAAGCACTTTGATATAAACTAAATGCTACCAGCAATGGGGAAATTATACTTGTTAATATATTTTTCCCTTCAGGGTGATGTGTCCAATGTTTAGATTGCAAACGTACTTTAAAAAATGCCCACCCACCTCATTTTCAGCTATGGACATATTATTATCCACCATTGAGACTTCCTTTAAAACAGCAACCCTAAGTACACTGCCTTCATTCCACTTCCTGCAGTGTTTAAATTTCTGCATTTAACACATCTCATAAGACTTCATGGATTCAGCATTTTCCAGCTTGCATACTTATAACCTTTAAGAATTTATGGCGCATTATTATGATAAATTGGTGAAGCAGATAATATCTTCCTCAGTATTCAAACAGAAAAACAGGCTAAGTGAGCTGCCCCAACCCTCAGGTTAAGTGGAATATGCAATATTTAAACTCAGCTGTGCTAACTCCAAGTCACGTATTCTTTGATGTTAAAATGATTTGTCGGCCACTCAGTGTTTAATTTTGTTTTCTTTATTTCTACTTAGCATAAAAGTTCTATGACAAGAGTTAGCATATTTAATAATTATTCTATTGGAAAAAAAATACTAGCTATTTGGCCCATTTCTACCACTGCTGGTTGAATAGCAAACTGGATAGTTAATATAAATATTTCATTTCATTTTTACAGCATGTTATCCGTTTTCTGTATTTTGCTCACCTGAAGCTCTACTTCTATTTTATTCTGTAGCTTCAGAACAAAAATATGTTTACTTCTTTCCCCCAAGTATAGTGAAAAAAGTAAATATTTTTAGTTGGCTAAACATTGTGGCCTATCATTCAATGATTTAAAATAGTCCCTCTCTGTTTTGGAAACGGCACTTAGAAAGATTAGACCAGTAGATGGCTCTCTAATTCCTGAATTATAAACAAGGATGGAGCTAATACATTTGACTTCTGGCGAACAGATTTGATTTGATTGCACCAATGACAGGAATAAACTTCATGCCGACTTGCTGAAATGGGACACTTTATGCTGTTTTGTCATGTAGCTTAAAATGGGAAAGCTATTCTTGACCCTCCTTGTCCTTGACAAGTTCCAGAGATGGTAGAAGAAATCAGCACCAGCAAGAAAGACAATTTGTTCAACTCCGAATAGAACATTGGCTTCATCAGTGCAGAGCTACTTCTTCCCTGGGATTTAAGTTACCAGAAGGACCGGAACTAATGGCAAAAAACAGATACAGTATTCACTGTCAAGCAGTGGCGAGATGCCTTTCACGGTGGGACCTGATGTCACTGCAAAAATGTAGGACCTACTTCTGTTTACTATGATAGAAAGGAATGTGAAGAATGTACAAACATGAGACATAGAAATCATAACAGTATTCTAGTTTATCATACCAGATAGCACTATGCTTTCTGTGTGTTGAAAGGAAACTTTCAAAAGCAATGAAAATGCTTTATAGATAGATATTGGCCAGATTCTATCGCAGCACCAAAAAGGAAGGGAAAAAAGTTTCATTTCTTAGCACGTGCATGAATACATCTGTACAAACACATTTGTGTGTAAAATGTAGTTACATGCCTTAAAGAGAATTCTTCTACCTGTTCAGAAAGTGCTATCATTCTATTGCATGTCGGGCATTTGGTGGTTCTTTTTCAGAAGCCACATTTTTAAAATTCTCAGTATAAACCTGGAAGAAGACAAATACGTGTCCTGTCAGAACTTACTTCTGTGTTTTGAGACATGCTTCTTATCAGTGTCACTGCTTACAAACAAGACAGGGGAAGTCTCAAAAGCTATTTTCAGTAGAATTTGTGTGCACAGGTGAAGAATTCTGAATACAGTTTGTCACGGGCAGAGTGTGGAATTTGTGCATAACTCTGACTTCCACAGCCAACTTTATGTGATGTTGAAAATTCCAAATACATATGACTTCAATGAAAGTAGTTTTATACATTTTTGAGGTTGGCAGTGGCTCAATCAACTAACCATTCTTACAGATAATCATAGTGGCTAGAACACACTGGTGTTATTCCACGTCGCTCACCAACCACGTAAGGTTTGGCTGAGAGATGACTGCTCACAGTAAGCCATCCTCAATTCTTTCCACACAATTTGAGGCTCTTGAATGTACCAGGTCTCACCAGGATAAAGGAATCTGACTGTAAGTAGGAACAGACACAGAGGATATCAAGATACCCAGCTTTAAGCAGGGCTCACTCAGTTCAGCCTCCTCCATCTCATTTTCCGAACGAGTCCTGGATTTGACTCTCTTAACCACTGAGATTACGAGCACAGGAATAAGCCACTGTGGGCATCAATTTGTCAAACTTCAAATCCTTGAAATATGAAAATGAATAGTACTTACCTCAGATGAAATATTCCATAGGAAGCTGGGAGTGCCAACGGAATAATAGCTGTCACAAAGCTTTTAACTCCTTGGAGGAAAGAGTATCTCTATTTCCATTCTTTTTTGTTTAAAGTATTGTTTTATTTAACATGATTTATTTATTTATTTTAAATTTTACCAGAGAGGGACAAAGTGAGAAATAGAGAGAGAAAAAGTGAGAAAGTAAGTCACCTGGTTTGGGGGTCAAACTGTGGTCGACTTTTTGAGAGTCCAATATCCTTAACCACCATGCCACCTGCTAGCCTCCTCTGTTTTCATTCTTGTGTGCTACTTTTTACTGTGGTCATTTTGGTCACATTTAAGGAAGTGTATTAATAAGCCCCAATTCTTTAGTCTTCTGATTATTTTTATAATAGTAGATTTGATAAAGACTCATTGAATTTTCGGAATACCTGACATATGGTTACCCTTGACTTTCTCTGTGTCTGGCCTGCCTGAGTACTCAAGTAGGCAGGAAATACTTCAATGAAACATACAATGAGTTACTCTTTACTTTTATGTGGAGTATACCTAGGTAGGAAGGAACCAAGAAAGGAAGAAAGGAATGGTAGAGTAAGAACAAATGTCACATTTGTTTACTTTCTATTTGCAAAACAACTCAATAGGTAAAGATTAACAATGCTCCTAGTTGGTTCAACTATGAAAAGTTACTCCTCTTACAGGAGGAGACAGAGAGGGTGATGCTAAACTATTGGCTCATTAGAAAAGTCATAATGGGGAACCAGCAGTTAGCATAATGGCTATGTCGTTGGACTCCCACGTACCTGGGAGGTGATTTCTTGCTTTCTGTCTCTATGTCTCTCTCTGTCTGTCTGGCGAGCGCATGCGCCCTACAGTGAAAATCTCTCCAAAAAAAAAAAGTCCATAATGCATTTTTGCATAAAAAATACACTACATACCTTTTAGAAATGACTTCCTAGATATCCGGCAATATATGACTAAATGTAAAGCTCAGGAGAATGGACGTTAAGCAGCCCACATTTCATCCTCGCTTCAGCCTCTCTCTCCTGTACTTTGTAAGGAAAGGGCAAGAAGAGAGAGAATCTTCAGATTCAAGAGATATTAAACTGAGGGCCGGGGTTTTCCCTCTGATCCCTACAGGAAGCAGGTGCTAACTCTTACTGCATCTAGTGAGGATGCTACCAAGAAAACCACTTATAAATATGGGGAGCACCTGTCCGAAGGGAGGACTGCTATCTAGGTAGGAACTTATTTATTTATTTTTTCTGCACCTATCTGACCTATGGAAAAGTGATTTGGAGCAAGATACCTGAACACAGAGAGGGGCCAGATGTGAGGCAGACAATATGTCTCTACACTTTTTGTTTTGTCCAATGGATGGCTGAGTACCTTCTGGGTACACTATAGCAGATTGCTATGATTTAAATATCTCTCAAAATTCTGGTGTTGCCAGTGTAATAACATTAAAAGGTAGAGCCTTTAAAAAGTAATTGGGGAGGCTAGCAAGTGGCGTGGTAGTTAAGATACTGGATTCCCAAATGGATGACCACTGTTCATAGTCCCAAACCTGGTGGCTTTCTCTCTCTGTGCCTGTCTCTTGGTTAAAATTAAATAATAATAATGAGTAAATTAAATTTAATTTTATAAAAATGGTCATTGGACCTTGAGAGCTGCTTTCTCATTAATGGGACGAAGCCCCTTTTAAAAGATGCTTTACACAGCCTTAGTTTAACTGGCCTTATGTCTTCTTTTTTGTTTTTAAGATCTTTTCCATAGGATGCAAGCACTGGCCAGAGACAGAGAGAAATAGTTAGAGAGAAATTGAGAAATCACCCACCCACACACACATACAGATGGGTGCATTGCAATCTCATCTTCTCCATTTTCCTCTTGGGATTTTGGGCATATACACACACGTGCCCAGCATGATTTTCAAACCTCCAGGTCTGGAATTCAAATCGAAGTTGGCCAGTGGAGTCCAGAGGCTTAACCACCACACCACCTGCTAGCCCCACCCTTCTGTCTTCTGCTATGTGAGGACACAGCAAGAAAATCTTTACCAGACTCAATGCCAATGCCATGATCTTGGACTTCCCAGCCTAATGACCCATAAGAAATATATTTCTGTTCTTTGAAAAGTAGTCATGCTGCGGTATCCTGTTGCAGTACTATGAGCAGACTAAGATACAAATAGCCAGCAGCTGTTCTCTGGCTGCTCATTCACCCACATTGTGGGCTACCTGGTGACGGGACTGCATCATCAAAGGCTATGCACGATCCCACCGAAGGACAGAAACTGAAGAATGAGTGGGCTCCAAAAGGCTCTTCCATACAGAATCTCTACCGAAACTGTGCTTGAAAAAGCTCATGCTTAAGTGCCAAGACAATGCTAGCATTTGAAATAAACAGCCAGGCTGGAGATGTGAATATTCAATTTGCCGAGATTGGACTTTTGGTAGCACAATTGTGTAGCTAAACTCTGAGATTAGCACAAGTAATTGATAATGATTATAAAGCAAACAACAAAATAAAAAAAACAAACGAGCTGGGAAGATTCATATAGCTCACGTGAAGATGGAGATAAGTGATTGTGTACCACATTCGTACCACTGTTTTCAAGGCACAAAATAAATTGCTTTAACAGGAGCTATCCAAGGTCATGACCTCTCAAAGCACCTGAGTACTGGGGTTTACTAACTCTTCTCTTTATTTTGATGTCCCAGTGTCCTGATCCTTTCCTTTCAGTCCCGATGTTTGGTTAATGTACACGAGTGTTTTAAGATAAAGTGATAAAATGGCTGGTGTACATGATACCAGCAAGCACACTGGTTTTATAACTCATTTTGCTTAAATATTATTTTTGCTCCTAGGCAACTTAAAAATGAAGACCAGATTTTCGCCAAAGCAGTGACTGAGCCATAGTGATGTCACTTGCTCATCTGATTCCTATTAGAACATTCAAAGAATTCACAGCTGCACCCTTTCTGCCATCCTTTCCAGTTGTCTTTGAGTCCAGAATGTTCAGTTCTCTCTGTGGCAAACCAGTTTGAAAGGAATCAGGACTTCAGGGGTGAGGTGGAGGGGGGAAAGGAAAGGGAAAGCCAGCATGCCAATTGCTATTAAATAAATGAGAAACTGTTGAGAAATAGGGGTTTTTACCACAATGTGATTGCACTTACCGCTGGAATGTCTTTAAAGGGTGTATTTAAGAACACATTTTTGCTTCACGTTCATGTCAAAAATCTGGCCTGTCCTCTATCATGATCAAGTGAGGGGAGGAAAGGAGAAGCAGAGAAATAACAGGGGAAGGTCTGAAATTAGCAGCAATGAGTTCTGTAAAGATGTCTGACTGTCTTTCCTAGTCAGCAAGCAATCGTCAATAAAAGGGCCACACAGAGCATACGCATGCACAGTCTTTACGATTATGCCACTTTCTACACAGTCTACTGCCACGCCAAAGAAATTATGTCAACCCTCATACACGTATAATTTGATTAAACATCATTAACCAAACTGCTTATTCTCTGCAAATAAGAGACATTTAATTCTCTTAGATTAAGACATGGATTATTTTACTTGCCCCATCTTTAAAAAGAAAGAAAATAGTAAAAACAACAAACAAACAAACAAACAAAACCCAAATGGTATTCATGTACATCAAATATATTTTTGTTTATGATATGCACATGTGCCAGACATTATTTAAAACCCCAGTCCTAGAAACCTACCCCTCTGGATATAATTTCTGACAGTAATATTGAGTGAGAAAGTAGTCATTTCCTATTGCAAGTGATATAGAAATTCTTATAAAGAACATGCCTATTTTTGTAAATAAAACAAGATGCGGTTCTGCAAAATTGACTCCTCTTTATGGCTGAGGAAATTAACCACAGATTCAGGAGTCCCAGAAAGAAAAGTGGGCTAGTGATAACTGATCTGATTTGTGTGAAAATTATATGATCTATGTAGACAGATGCAACTGGAAGGATACTGTGACTAATTTGATAACACAAATAAATGTGTATTTTTCACATGCAAGAGCCTCAGAATAAACATTGTGATTTAGTGAAGCATGACCAAATCCTTCATGAGGTCCATCTGACTTTACTGTTTCTGAAGTACCATTCTGTGTAATATGGAAACGATACTGCCTTCCCCTGATTGGTAAAGCACTTTCCACTAACTGCACCTCTCCAGTAAATATGAGGCCAAGCAGGAAATGGCACACAATGTTGGCTGGAATATCTTCTGCAAGTCTTCATCACAGTTTCCAGCCAACATTGTTATCAGAAATAACAATTATCTCAGAGAACTGAGATAATTCTCTACACAGTTGGCGCAGTCTGGGCTTCCATCTTTCGAAATTTGCAGTGACGATTATTGTGCAGAGGTGGGTGGTACATAAGTTTTAAACTTTGCAAAATGTACACATTCTAGTTTCAAAATAAAATAGAAGGCAATTGGGACCAGCAGTTAGCGTAATGGCTATGTCGCTGGACTCCCACGTAGTCAACCACGGTTCGAGTCCCGGACCGGGTGGTTTAAAACACACTGGGCACGTGTGCGTGCGTGCCCAAGATCCCGAGAGGAGAAAGGAAGAGAAAGGATTGAGGCGTGGCCTTCCTCCCTGGGGAATGATTTCTTGCTTTCTGTCTCTCTATCTCTCTCTGTCTGTCTGGTGAGCCCACACGGCCTATGGCAAAAACCTCTCAAAAAAAAAAAAAAATAGAAGACAATTTCCAAACCCATTTTGTATTCACAAACATGACTAGAGGTTACCATTTCTTTGACTAAGAAGCAGATTTTCTCATGTTCACTTATATGACCAACTAGGTCTGACCCTTAGGTTATTAAATTTTAAAAGATATGCATATTTTGCCTATAACCCAATAAATTTATTATAAAATTCTAAAAATGTTGCTAGAAAATATTTTATTTTCCTTGCATTGGATTTTCACAAGGAGCCTGTCTTCCCACCACACTTTTTAAAAGCAAATCTGGACAACAAAATCTGAACAACTTTCTTACAACATGAAAGACACACAGCATAACTGTTAATAGTATAAACTCCTGAGTCAGATTTCTACTACTTTCAAGGCTAAGTTGTTTCTTTGTTTTGTTTTGTTTTAAGATTCTTGCTATAGAGGGTGTGTCTACACACCAGAGAGACAGAGGGAGACAGAAAGACAGAAATCGAGAAATCTCCCAAAGGGGATGGCCACACTGCAATCATGTCTTGTTCATTCTCCTCCTGGTATCTTAGGTATGCATGCACACATGCTTGGCATGAGTTTGTAGCCACTGGGTCCAAGACTCAAACTGTGATTGGCCATGTTGGAGTCCAGAGATGTAACCACTACACCATCTGCTGGTCTTGAAGACTTACTTTTTTAAAAAGTAGTTTTAGGTTCACCACAACCTTGAGAAGAAGGTACTGAGATTTCCCACTTGCCCCCTACCCCTCATATGCATAGAGTCTGCCATTAAGGTTGGGTATTTCAACCTTTTTAGTTCTTAAATTTCCTCACTTACTAAAAGAGATGATAGTTAATAGCTTCTTGTTATGAGACTAATGAGTATTTATTATTATGACACTAATGAGTATTAAGGGGTTATGAGAAATAATTTCTATTTGTAAAAAAAATTACTATAATGTTTGACACACATAAATGTTACCTAAGCACTTGTCAAATCATTGAATGATGCATTTAATTAATTTTATTGATAGCTAAAATGTTTGCTTTTAAATGTCCTCTTTTTTTAAACAAGAAGACATGCAAATTGTAGACTATCCAATCAATACATGTTACCAGTATTTTCTTCGATATAGAACAAGTATTGAGTCACACGTGTAGGTGTAAGACTCTTTCGAGTGGTATGTGGCTGGAATGATTTCCTCCAAGGTCAGATGATGATACAATGCTTACTTAGCAATTTTATAACTTTTTTATGCTTCCACTTGTTGTCTTTCACATATCTAGTCATTTAACTAAACCTAATCAACCAAAATATAATATCAATGCTGTTACAAATAGTTTTTAATTCTCTGAGTCCAGAACATCATCTTAATTCATCTTTTCATTAGGAACAGAGTTGGTACAGAGAAGAGGCTGTATTTGGCTTCTGTTACCGCTGTTGTTACTGTTATGGGTATTTATTCACTCTGCAGAGTATTTCCATTGTAAAATTTTAAGGTTTCCAACACATTGACCAATTAAAAATTTTCCTTATATTCCTAATAAACATTTAAAAAATATTTGATCATCTCTTTTATTTTTTCCCCCTACTGGTTTCTCTTAAATACTTTATAGCTTGAAAATACATTAAGATTATTGTAGACAAATGTAAATAATGCTATTCATTTAAATGCAAATAAAGGTATTTTATGTAATAACTAAAGGAAAGGTAGAGAGGAAACCTCTGCCAGAAGTTTAAAGGAAACCAGTATTAGAAAAGCATGTGAAATTATTATAGCTGTACTGCACTGGCTTTTGGAGCAAGGCAATTTGATATTGAATTCCAGTCTTTCTAACTGTGATACCATGGGCTCGAAACTTTTATTTCCCCATCTGTAAAATGGTAATAAAAGCATCTGCCACATAGGAATACTGAGGGAATTAAGAGCAGCTTAGCTTAGAGACTGGCACACAGACAAAGGGAATTCTTAGTTTAGGTAGCTGTTAAATTAATCAAGACATCCAATCATACATTATAAGCCCCTTGAGGACAAGTACCATATACTCTACCAAACATACAGAGCACTCAATAAAATAATCATTGATTGGCAGGCAAGGCAAACAGCTGCTTCCAAAAAGATTACAGAATAAATCAACTGGATTTATGGATAATTCATGAAACATAGACCTTGCCCAAGCAACATCAGCTTTGAGGACCACAGTTGCTGAACTTCAGTCTTACTCGTGGAATGGAATCATTTTCCTTCATCAAGGTAAACATTCATTCTTAACACCACTAAAGAAAGAAAGAGAAAGAAACACAGCTATCAGTTTACAACAATGCTCAAATCGTTATTGATCAATACTTTGAAAACTTTTTCTGAATGTGTCTCTTCCTACTACTAACCAACAAAGCTTGTTTCACTATCCAAAGAACTTTCCAAGCTTCAGGTAATATAAACAATTCTTATTGCTTTTTTTCCTCCTTCTCTT
>NW_006159760.1:50645-124188 GCF_000334495.1 Tupaia belangeri chinensis
TATATATATATATATACATACATACATACATATATATATTGTAAAAGCCAAGAATGGGTTCCAGAAATCTCTGACACTTGGCTTATTGGATTTGCATGAAGCACAAATTGGATGAGCAGAGCTGTGCTTTAATAGACACATCCTATAGGGGAAAATCTGTTTGTTTCATATAAGTGGAACACATTTATTATTTTCTGATGCCTTTATTTGCAGAGCTGGACCTAACTTGAACATTATGTATATATTACTAATTGAGAATTCCATGTTCATTCTCTAACAAGCTGTTGAACCAGAAAGTGAATCATAGCATTATTTGGGAATCTAAAAAGTTTAAACCTCAAGATGTAAAGTAGACAATTCTAAGGAAAGTGTATTAGGTTTTTATTTATTAAAATTACCCCAAATAACACACATGTTAGAGTGTCAGTAAACAGGGGTTATCAAATATTGCCGAAGTTTCTGCTCTAGGATATTTCTCAGATTATAATGCTGGAAATAATGCCAGAATATATGACTTCCGTGGTAATTGGCTTTGTTCCACTTTTTGAAAAAAAAACCCTGACTCTTAAAATTAAATCCATATTAATATTTATTTAATTTTCAGAAAAGTAAACTTAAAAATTAATATAACTTTTTTTCAGAAACCGATTTATTTGTTTTCTTGAAAGCTTTGTTTGTTCTTATGTTATCAGATTGCAGGATATCTATCACTAGAATTTCTATTCTTTTTGTTTAAACAATGTTTGGTAAGAGAGAAAAAAATCGTGAGTTAGAAAAAATGTGATAATAAGCACAGATAATAAACATTTAAACTGAAAACTAAATGTTGGAGCTATTGATCAGTTTATCTAAGGACTGTGTTTGATCAGTTCATTAATTTAAAAATGGATACACATTTTGAAAAAGTTTTTTTCAACTAAAGCTTCCAAATTAAAACATTTAATTCAACAATAAAAAAATATGAACAGTCCAATTAGAAAGTGGGCAAACCACCTGAACAAATACCTCACCAAAGAAAGTATACCAATGACAAGCATATGAAAGGATGTTTAACAGCCCATGTCATTAGGGAATTCATTGTAGGTCAAAACAATAACCAGTGAGAAACTACTACACATCTGTTAGAATGGCCAAAATACTAAACACTGACAACACCAAATGTTGGCAAGGAAAAAGATCAAACTCATCTTCATTGTTGGGAATGCCAAATGGGCTGACAATTTCCTACAAGACTAAACATACCCTTACCATATGAACTAACAATTGCAAATGCTGGTCTTTACCAAAATGAAATGGCAACTTAGGTTCACAGAAAAGCCTGCACAGAGATATTTATATCAGCTTTATTAAAAATGGTCAAAACTTGGGGGCAATTAGGATACCCTTCAGTAGGTGATTAGATAAACTTGGATATATCCATACAATGTAATATCATTGAGTCTTAAAAAGAAGTAAGCTATCAAGCCATAAATGCATAAAGGAAGTCAACTTGGTATTATTCAATGAAAGAAGCCAATCTACAAAGACTGCCTATTATATGATTCCATTTATACTACATATTGGAAAGTTGCAAAACTATAGTAACAGTAAAAAAGATCAGTGATTATTAGAAATTGCAGGAGAAAAGAGATTAATACATAGAGCATGGAGGATTTTCAGAGCAGTGAAAATATTTTATTTGAATCTCTAATGTTGTAAACATGCCATTCACCATTTTTCAAGACTCATAAAATATATTGTCCAAGGCCAAAAATGAATTTTAATATAAACTATAGATTTTGAGTGGCAATGATGTGTCAATGTATGTATGGATTCTAACAAACATACCACTCTGGATGAGGAATGTTGATAGTGGAGTAGTCCCTGCATGGCTGGGGTCATAGGACATAAGAGAAATTTCTATACTTACAGCTCAATTGCACTATGAATTTAAAATTGCTCTAAAGATTCGTATGTTTTTAGCAAATTAATACTCAGCATAAAATAATGTGAAAAAGACAACAGAAAGAAGGTAATTCTGAACATTCTGTGTATTATAGGAGCTCAAAGCTCTTATAAAATGGTATATCAAATTAAGCATCTGCCTAATCAATACAATTTAAATATTCATTCATAGCTTATTTATTCACCAAATATTGATGCCTGCTTATGATGAATCAAATAAGATATTACCTTGGCCCTTAGGGACTTTATAATGCTGGGGAACCTTAATGAACCACTAAGCAATCATGAAAGAGCATAGTAAGAGGCCAAGAGGTGGCATGGTGGTTAAGGTGCCTAATTCCCATATGGCAGCCTGACAATCACCTTGGGATAGTATGCATGCATGCCTGAAATCCCAAGAGAAAAATGGAAGAAAAGGGATTGTGGAGTAGCCAACTCCCCTGAGCAATTTCTCTGGTGAGTTCATGTGCCCTAAGGTAAAAACCTAAAAAGGTAAGAGAAAGAAAGAAAAAAAGAAAAAGAAAAAAGAAAGAAAGAGAAAAGAATGTAGCAAGTTTTATTTAAATGCACATGTGCTTAGAATATAGTATAGGGAAATATGCATATCAGGCTCTACCACAATGCAGAGATCAGGGAAGCTTATCTGGAGGCTATGACACAACTGAGTTGTAACTATTAAGAACAGTGCCCAGGGGACAGAGGGTAGCATAGTAGTAAAAGACAATGATCTGTGAGGCTGACCCACATGGAAGGTTCCTAGTCATGTCTAGAGACCTCCATGAGAACATGGAGCAAACACATAACCAGGATATAGCTCTATGATCTAGGAGTGGATCATAGCATTGAGACCCTGTTGAGAATGATATCTTTCTCTCTCATGGAGTAAATGATTAAATAAACTTAAATTCTTTTTTTTTTAAATTATAATATGAAACCTTCCATGATAATCTCACCCCTGAGTCAAAAGTACGCCCTTACAGATCTTGATGAAGAGAATATCAGCTAGCAGAGACCCCTGGGTTAACTCTATGTACCCCCTTTTTATAGGATTTATTTGGTTGTTGCTTTTGTTTATGATTTCCAAAATAGTCTCTTGCAAAAGTCATGAATGAATGAGAAATGAAAAATTAGATAAGGAACTTTTGGAAATTCTATGCTGACCAACCAAGCAGGAGTTAGATATTGAGTTTAGTCTCTTTTAGAAGTTTTAATTGAGTGTACCATTTTACAAAGTTATGGAGGCAAGCATTTATAGGTACAGAGTTTACAAATGATTTAGAATAGCTGGGTTAAAATCACCTAATATAGAGACTGCCTCTTAGACCGATGGTGGATCTAAAGTTCATTGAAATAATGAATAATCAGCCAAGGCTAGGTAAAGACAAATGGCTGCTTTTGTATCTAAATAATCTTACCGAATATCTGGCCTGAATGAGTTCCATTACTATAAACGGTACCTGGGGTGGTATTGGTGGTGGGGATATTAACATGTGCCATTGACCCAGAAATCATGTTTGCTCTGAACACTCAACTTTATTTCTATCATCTTTTGTGAATTCTAAATATTTACTTCTATAATAGTTTGTGTTTTTATTTCTATAATATTTTGTATATTCTAAATATTTATTTCTATAATATTTTGTCTAATTATTTCTATGGTTATATTCTAAATATTTATTTCTATAATATTTTTTGTACTTATTTCTATGGAATTTTGTGTATTTATTTCTATAGTATTTTGTGTATTCTAAAGCATTTATATCTCACTTATTGACATTTCCCTTTCGTTGCTATCTCTCCTTTTCTGAGATGCACTTTATTTGCTGATTCCAGAGTTACTAATCTCCCCATGGTTTTGTCATAGAAATCTGAATCTTTGTGAATGCCATACAAGAGGCACTCTCTGCTTTATTTTCTTTTATTTATTTTTAGTTCTTTTAAAATATGGAAACCTTTTTTTCTTCTACTTCATAAGTTCCATCTTTTATATGTGCAGGAATAAGTGTTTGCACTAAAATAAAAATGACAGATAAATATGCTATTATCCAAATTTGCATAATTAGTTTAACTAAGTATAATTCATTCACTTTTGAAAATGTCCATACTTAGTCTAAGTGTGTAATACTGCCAGGATATTTTTTCCCCTCTCCTCCGGGGTTAAGTCTCTGCTTTGCATCTCATCTCAGACACGTAATTAGTTGTAGCAGGTATATTATCGTGGTCTCACAGCCTACATCATCCAAATCTTCTTTAAACATCATTTTAGCAAAGTAAACCCAGGAAATTCTGTTCACCTTACTTAAATGCTTGTAACTTTAGTATTTTTACAATTCTTTTAGGCTCAGCACAGATGGGATTTTTTAAATGAAAACCAGATGAAAGTAAACAGCAATCTCACCATTGAAACCTTAAGGTAGAGAGACACAGGCCTAGCTCTGTGCTGTAACAAGATCTGCTTTTGCAGCGAAAGTGTGTTTCCAATAACTGCACAGTTACCTTTCATTAGAGACGCAAATCAGCATTTTATTTTTCCTTTTATAATTTGACATGGTAAAAGGAGAAGTGGGCTTTCAAATCTCTAATCTGTGTCGGTGGAGATGAAGCTTTTTAGCACTCTGCCTCTGTGGGGGTTTTTGGATCTTTGTTCATTTTGCAAATCCTGTTTAACATACAATTAAATAATAATGTAAATATGTGACATAATCTCCCCTGGCTACAAACTTTCACTGACCCTGGTGATTTCCTCCCCTTGGGGTTTTAAATTTGATTTCTATTGCCCTTCCTTACTGAAACATATACACATGTCCTTTTCAGTTGCAATTTGTTAAAAAGTCATTTAATTTATATCCTCTTTTAAATTGACTTAAAATAATTCTTAAAGGAACAAAAAAGAAGAGCATTCCTTTACAAAAGAATCATCCAAACTCTGTTGTCAATTTGTTTTGGATTTATTTGTATTTTTTAACTATTTCACTTTATGCCTAGGTCATCCCCAAAGTAGCTTCTAAATGGTGCACTTTAAAATCATTTGAGAAGCTTTAAAGTCTTAAAGCTCCATCACCACATGATCTGATTTAAGTAGTTAGGACTGGGTCCTGGGCATTTGCAAGTTTTAAAAGTTTCTTCATCTATCCTAATATACAGCGTATGTTGAGAATCACAGCCTAGGATTTTTTTTTTTTTCTGAAGGGTGTGTGTTTGTGTGTGTATTACAAGGATATTTGTGTGTGTGTGTTTGTGTGTGTGTGTGTGTGTGTGTGTGTGTGTGTGTGTGTGTATTATAAGGATTTGGGTCCTTCTTAGAACTCCAGAAAAATAAAGGAGTGAATCAAGACAGAAAAGAATGTGAATTCTATCACAGACACATTCTCAGATCTTGGGAGGAATCTTTAGCAGTAATAACTGAGCTTAGCATCGTATCCTATTTCTAAGAATGGACATGGGAAATGAAGATATATCTGCATTAAAACGACTTGAGTGTCTCTGAAGTACACTTATCTGATCTCTCATCAGCATTTAGTACAAACATTTTAAAATGAGAGGACTGTATGTCTTCATCCCATCAACCCTACCTTCTGTGGCACAATTAGAGCAGACCTTTGGCAGGGCAAAGATTGAAAACAACTATTGGTTGGTATAACCTCCTAAGGTCATCTCTCTGGAGCATCTACATTTCTTCTCTTTCAGGTGGTCTTCCTTCTTTCTATCAGTTTAGAATCCAAAGACAAGGGTCTGCACAGTCAGCCAGGCATGATTCGAATTCATGGTGTGGAATTTGTTTTATATCATTTCGGAAAACTTAAGCAGAAAGAAAACATGCTTTCCAAACCTAGAAATGAGGCAATACATACCTCAGTTTCTTGAATAATTATTATTCCACTCAGTGGTCTTTCACTCCTGTAACAGGATAAAAAATGTTATTTATAATAGAGTCATGTTTTTATCACTAAGGGAATGGCTAAATTTTTTTTTGGTTCCAAATAATTGGAAAATTCCTTTTTAAGTAATATGGATGCTATAAATTTTTAAGAACTTCACCAGAAAAAAGTATTTGTGGTCTATCTTTCATATTTTTTCAAAATCCCAGACTAGTAAATTTATGTGTTAGATTTGTTAAAATAATCTATGACCAATATAACACATTTTAATTCCAGTAAGTCATCTTCTCTAAAGTATTTTCTTTCTCACTTCACATTATTAGTTCTTTATGTCAAGATGAAAATGACCAAACAAATATTTTTGGAACATTTAAGATCATTTGTTTTTAAAAGAAACTTTGAAAAGAGTGAAGAAAGCTTTGCTACTAATATATAAACCCAGAGGTAAGAAACGTAGGATTCTGAGTATTTATGTTCCTTTTAATTACTTTGATACAGAGATGGGTTAAGTTCAGACAAGTTCTAGAGGGAACAGTAAATATGATTAAAAGGAAAATTAACAGATAGATTAGGGGAATTTAATATGTTTAATGTACCATGGCTAAAAGACTTACTATAGAGGAGATTTGAAACCAGTGGAGAATATGTAAATAACCTAAAGGAGAAAATATAACTTTAATTTAAAAGGGTCTATGGTGGAATAAAAGTTTCAGTGAGATCAAATTTAGAAATAGAAAATATGTCCAGAAAAATCATGGAAAGACAGGAAATAGAAAAAAAAATAAAGGGAATAAGAAGACATTTGGAAAAATTATGCTTGTGGTCTCCTCTTAGATTTCAAAAGCAAACATTCCGGAACATGTGTTTTTATCAAGAAGAAACGGTTAAGGGAAAGGACAAGATTTAGAGTCTTTGATCCTAGTTTGAATTCTTGATCTACTATGTAGGGTATGGCCTGAGGCCCATTGTTAACAATCTCATTTATCAAAACCACATTTATCATTTATTATTTTCATGGATGTCATGGAAACAACAGAATACTATTCCCCCTGTATACGGCTTTGTGAATCATGGAGGTGCATTTGAATATAAGTAGAACTTTACTACTCAAAGTGAGGTTCTGGATTTTAACAGGGTTCCCAAGCTGTTTAAAATTTCATAGGCATCTTCTCTTTGGAGAAGTACAGGTTTAAGATGGTAGGATTGAGCAATGGGAGAAGTCCTTACTATAGAAAACAGTCCATTTTAGTTCAAACCAAAGTTGCTTGAGCAAAATCCAGGAAAAAAAAAATCTTTGAGGCTTCTTGCTTCTCTTTCTTTCCTTTTTTAAAAAATATATTTTTAGAGAGAGATCTTTGCTATAGGGCACATGTGCTTGCTATAGAGACTGAGAGACAGAAAGTGAAAAATCACCCCGCGGGGGGGATGGTGACTCCACAATCCCTTCTCCTCCATTCTGCTCTCAAGATTTTGGGTACACAAGGAACCAGCAATTAGCGTAATGGCTATGTCGCTGGACTCCCACGTAGTCGACCGCGGTTCGTGTCCCGGACCCGGTGGCTTAAAATTCACGCCGGGCGCGTGTGCGTACGTGCCCAAGATCCCGAGGAGAATGGAGGAGAAGGGATTGTGGCATGACCATCCCCTCTGGGGAATGATTTCTCGCTTTCTGTCTATGTCTCTCTCTGTCGCGAAGAGCACCGCCCCTTAAAAAAAAACCTCCCAAAAAAAAAAAAAAAAAAAAAAAGATTTGGGTACACACACACACTTGCCCAGTGTGTTTTAAGCCACCTGGTGTGGGACTTAAACTGAGATTGACTATGTGGGAGTCCAGTGACATAATCATTATGCCATCTGCTGATGGCTTAAGGATGCCAAGGCTTCCTTCTTTTCATACGCAAGAATGAGAATCATTCTTAATGACTTTCATGATAGATGTGTGTGTAAAAATCATTTGTGAGGGATGTTTCAAATTGTTTACTGATATGAGTTAATTTAATGATTCATATTTTGCTATATGGATGCTTAGTTTATTTCAATAATATTTATTCTCTTGCCACTTGACCTAGTTCCTTGAACTGAGCAAAGGTGGAAATTGCCTACACACCACAGCTTATCTTCACAGGTCCCATATAATGTGAGCTACGGTTTGTGTTAAGTGTTGGTTATGGTTTGAATATGTCCCCAAAAGTTCTTATGTTGGAAATTTAATCCCCAATTCAACACTGTTTGGAGGTGGGACCTAATCAAAGGAGAATATGTGATAAGGACTCTGCCCTAATAAATGGATGAACATCTTTTTGTTTGTTTGTTTTGTTTTTGACTTGCTACAGGGCACATGCACTCCCCAGAGAGAGACAGAGAGATAGAAAGAGAGGGGGAGGGAAAATGTACTTCTCAGTGGGTGTGGTCATGCCACAATCCTTTTTCCATTTCCTATCCTGTCAGGATTATGGGTACACACACACACACACACACACACACACACACACACACACACACATACACTGCATTCCTCAAGGAGCTGGGGTCAGGACCCGAACCCCGAAGTTGGTCATATGATATCTGCCTTCCCCTACTCATCAGGCTATAAAGTCAGCCCTAAACAATTGTCTTTATAGCAGGTGCAGATTAGTGGTCGTGGGAGTGGGCTTCCTATGAAAGCGAATTTAGCTCCCTCTTACTCCTGCTTTCTCCCGTGAGTGCTCTCCTGCCTCATACCTTCCACCAGGGAGTGACACAGCAGAAGGCTTTCACCAGTCGTGGCCCCTTCATCTTCGATTTTCCAGTCTCCAGAACCATGAGCTAAATGAATGTTTACTTTCTGTAGACTACCCAGTCTTTGGTTTTCTGTTATAGTAACACAAAATAGACTACAACAATACCATCTGTCACAGTGCACTACCAGAAAAAAAATGACTGAAAATGTTTAGAGTGGACTACTTTGGAATTATCCTTAAGCTCTGGGGAAAAAAAAAAAATCTAAAGTGTGGAATCAGAGCTTAGAAAACCATATAGGGAAATTAAACATTCTAATTTCAACTCTTTTCTACTTGAATACCATTCTAAAAATGCTCATTCTTTTTCTCTCTTTGATTTATTTCAATGTGTCACTAATACATAATTTATAAATAATCAGCAGGGCTTTATTCTTCATGAGAGCTGCTAGCCATGCGAAAACAGTGGCATGAAGGAGAGAAGCAATTAGCCTCACCCGCCCATTGCATGGTCAAACACCTGGATATGACTGTGGGACATAGGAACAGGCAGGTGTGCAGCCTCTGTAGCCATACGTGTTGATACATGTGTGCCTGCTATGGGCAACAATCAGAAAGTACTTGCTAATACTGATATAAAGAATTAAGGAGTCAATGAAGCAATGAAGGCTGATTTTAGGAAGCCTGAGCAAAGAGTTGTTTGACATATGGATAGAGTAGGATATGCCTTATTTGGAAAATGTCCACCAGACAATGGCATCTAGACACTGAGGATGACAGATGGGTTAAACTGGCCTTTGCTTGAATTCAATATTCATGTCTTTCCTAAATAAGCCATGTCTGTCATCTGCAGTCCTGTCCCTCATTTCCACTTATTGTCTGGTTCTAACCCTGAAGATGGTCACATGGATTTTGGCATGGGAATATTTTATTGATCTTTGTTCCCTATTCTAGACATTGTTAATCAAAGCCTACTTTAATTCAGGCTAGAGCTTGCCCATCATTCAGAAATTATTCCAGATTTACATGTTTGAAAAAATAGCCTGCTCGGATTTAATGTACATTCTAGAAACTTTACCTGTTTAAAGTGTAGAGTTCAGTGCTTGTTAGGATATCTACAGAGTTCTTTGGCAATCTCCATGATCTAATTTTAGAACATTTTCATTATCTACAAAAGCGACCTTGCACCCATTAGCAATCATTTCCTACTCTACCACCTCCCAGTTTTAGGCAAGTGCTAATGTACTTTCTGTCTCTAGAGATTGGCTTATAATCCTTGATAGCTGGTTTAACCTGAAAAGATTTCTTTCTTTTTATCTCCAAATTGCTCACCAAGTAATCTCTAATTTCTTAGTATGAAGTTCTTAACCTTGCATTATGGTCTGAGATATCAGCAATCAGAAAGTTTTCTTTATCTTTTTTTTTTCTTTTTGTATATGTGTATTATTCAAAGTCCAATAAATTATTCTCATATATATTTTTTTTTATTCTGTGCAGGAGAATTTGCTTCTTTTTTTTTTTTTTCATTGGCAGAGAGTGTGTGCACTTGCCCAAAAGAAAGGAAGAAGCATTTTCTCTATGGGGCATGGTCACATTACAATCCCTTTTTCATTTCTCCACCCATCAGAAATTGGGGCACACGTGCACAAATGCCTGTTGCATTTTTCAAGTTGCTGGGGCTGAGACTTGAACTGTGGTTGACCACGTAAGATTCAGGTCCTCCAATCATTAGGCTCCTTGACCAGACCTGTGCGTGGTTTACTTCTATCTTTTAGCAGTGAGAGGACGGAAGGAGGAGCAAAACCAAGAAAACATGGAGTATGAATGACCTGACTTCTTTTCCACCTCTTAATTTGCATTGGATCCATGCACTCTAAGAATATCAGGATATGAAGTGCCAGCCCTGGTCTTTGATTGGCCAAACTTGCCTCTTGGATCCCAAGGCCAGGTCACAGGTAGGAATAGCGGTGATGTAGAATTAAATAACTTTTTTTTTTTTTCTTAGAGAGGTTTTTGCTATAGGGCGCGTGCACTCGCCAGACAGACAGAGAGAGACAGAGAGACAGAAAGCAAGAAATCACCCCCCGGGGGGATGGCCACATCACAATCCCTCCTCCATTTTCTTCTCGTGATCTTGGGCACACACACACGCACCTGGCGTGAGTTTTAAGCCACCGGGTCCGGGACATGAACCACGGTCCACTACATGGGAGTCCAGCGACATAGCCATTACGCTAACTGCTGGTCTCTAGAATTGAATAATTTCTTCAGACTTCAAATGAATACAAACATGTAGTGATTTGGGATGGATCATTTTAGCATAACTAAATTTTTATACAACTATTGAGCAACTTAACCTTGATAGGGAGAACAATTAAAATGACTACATGGATCTAATAAAAATGCAATTACTGAATACCTATTGTATACATATAAGGGTGTTTTATTAAAAGTGACAGAAACAGACTTAAGAAAACAAAGAGAATGAGCTAATTATTTATTGAAGCACAAATGAGTGTTTACAGAATTGATGGATGAGGTAAAAATGTACGTTCCCCCAAAGTGGACAGGCACTAGGAAATAGAAATCTTGGAGTAAGGAATTAAGGAATTAATAAGGGATACTTTAGGTTGCTGTAGTCAAGTTGAATAAAGTTCAGTATGGTCTGTATGTACCTTCTTTTTCTGGGGATGGCTACGCTGCAATCCCTTCTCCTCCTTTCTCCTCTGGGGATCTTGGGCACACACACACGGCACACGTGCCCAGCATGAGTTTAAGCCACCAGGTCCAGGACTCCAAACGTGGTAGACTACATGGGAGTCCAGTGACATAGCCAGTAGGCTAACTGCTGGTCCCTGTATGTACCTTCTTTTGAGTCAAATTCCAGGGAGAGAGTGAGTAGTTGATTGAAGTGTTTTGGTCACATTTTTATCCCTCAGCCAAATTCTTTGCTGTACCTGGATTGACTCATCACTAAGACTGCATTCAAAGACAAGAGGCAACCTTTCCTCAAGTAAATATGAGATGCTGTTTCTGGAATTAGGGAGAATGAATGCCAGACAGTTCATAGTCAACATATTACTTATGTTTTTAAAATTTGCATAGTACTTACTCTGATCTGGCACTGTTCCAAGTACTTTACAATTAGTTTTACATTAAATCCTCATAATAATCCTGTGTGGTAGGCATTATTCTTATCAATTCCATTTTATAGGCCCAGAATGGTAAAGTACCTTCCCTGAACTCCCACAGCTAATAAGAGAGAAGTGAGATTTGAATACAATCCAGCTCCCGAATCCATGTGCTCAACCTCCACCATGCTGCCTCTCTCTGAGCACAATTTGGGGATATAATTTCATTGCTTCTCATAAGAACCCTGTGAGATGATGAATCCTTATTTCTGAAATAAAAAGACCCAGATCCAAGAAGCTAAGAATTTGAATAAGACTGCAAGACTCCAGTACTCATAGGCTTCTCACCATATGCCTTTCTTTACTTTTCATAGACCTGTGGGCATTTTATTCTATTAATGGCTTAAAATACCATCTACATACTTAAAAGCTGCCTTCAGATCACTACATGGTATTATTCTCTGTAAGTTTAAAGGCAGTGTTTTCCTTTTACAGTTGTGTTCATTTTTTCCAATAAGAAGGCAAATATCAAATCTCTAAAGAATGCTATATGAATAAGATAGATCCTGCAGAAACTGAATCATGATGCCATTTGCTTCTTGCCTCTAACTCTCCCTCTCTTGATCTGCCTTCAGTTCTACAAAAGCAGCATTCCTTATTTCAAGGTAACCAAGCCCCAATGACCAAGCACATTATCAAAATCCCCAGTAGAGCCGAGATCTTTCTGTTAGCCAGTCTATCCAAGATCTGAGAGAATTTCCTATTTTCTAACTGAATATAAAAATGATAGTCTAAGTATGCATTTTGTTTGTATCATATAACTTTTTTTTTTTTTGAGAGGTTTTCACTATAGGGCGTGTGCGCTCGCCAGACAGACAGAGAGAGACATAGAAACAGAAAGCGAGAAATCACCCCCCAGGGGGAATGGTCACACCGCAATCCCTTCTCCTCCATTCTCCTCTCGCGATCTTGGGCATGTACGCACACGCGCCTGGCGTGAGTTTTAAGCCACCGGGTCCGGGATGCGAACCTTGGTAGACTGTGTGGGAGTCCAGCGACATAGCCATTATGCTAACTGCTGGTTCCCGTATCATATAACTTTAAAGTCTAAATGCAGACATTAAGTCCTACTCTGAATATTTTCAGCTGGGAGGTATCTTCACAGGATTTTTATTTGTTGTGTGTGTGTAGAGAATCGTATCATCTGAAGCTTCAAATCAGACTTAATTCATTGAACAGCAATTTGACCACACTCTTAGCATCATTTCTAGCAGGTACAATTTTCTTAATTTTTTTTTTTAATTTTTGCTTTACAGTGTATGTGCTTGCTAGAGAGAGACTGAAAGAGGGAGGAGAGAGAGAGAATGAAAGAGAGAAAGTAGGAAATTATACAGTTATACTCCCCCCCAGCGGGGAAGGTCAGGCCATCCTTTCTCCATGCTCCTCTTGGGATTTTGGCACACTTGAATATGTGCCCAGTATGTTTTTCAAGTCGCTGGGTCTGGAATTTGAATAGCTCAGTTGTCTGTGTAGGATCAGGCTGCCTTAATCACCACCAACTGGCTGGCCTGATACAATATTCTTTTCAACAAGAATATAAACTAACTCTGTTCTTCAGGAGCTGAGTGACATGTGACAGTGGCATACCATCCCAGGGACATAGAGTCCAGGTTATGGATGACCTCAAGGGTACTGGCTGTGTGGTTCCAAAATTCCCTTTGACTGAGGTGACAGTGCACAGTGGTTAAGTGTGGCCTCCTCACAGATAGCTGGGGGAGGATTACATGAGGTCACATATGCCTTAGAATCCAGAAAGCAACTGCTATATTAGGTACCATGAGTTTCATGAGAAAGATAGGATTGCCAGTATACAGTGGATAGCAATTATTGCAAAAATAAAATGATTTTATGGCTCTATACTGAGTTGAGTTTCTTCAAAAATAAGCATTATTTTTTAAATTGCTTGAAAGCATCTTGAAAACAATGACACCATGTCTTCTTGTTGCAAGAGAGAACGATTGATCAAGAGGTAGATGGCCTGTTATTTCATAATTAATGTTAAAGTATATCTTAAGAATGGGGCCTTATCTCATAGGAGTGATATTCTTTTTCTTTTCTTGAGAATTTTGCTATAGGGTGTGTACATTTGCCAGAGAGGCAAATAGAAAGAGAGAAAGTGAGAAATCACCTCCCAAGGGGGATGGTCATGACTTAATCCCTTTATCTCCATTCTCATCCCTGGATTTTCTACAAACATGCACATTCCCAGTGTGAGATTCAAGCCTCCAAGTCCAGGACCTGAACTGTGGTTGGCCATGTGGGAGTCCAATGCCTGAACCACTATGCTACTTGCTGGACCTAGGATTGATATTCTTATGAGAAGAGAAAGAAAGAGGCCAGAGTTTCTTTCTCTTATGGCCCCTGTTTATGGACACGTTGAGAGTGAAACTGTCTGCAAGTGACTTGATCTTTGTTTTCCAGCCTCCAGGACTGTGAGAAAAGAAATGCATGTTGTGTAAACCATGCACCCTGTGGTCATTTGTTACAGTAGCCCAAGCTGGCTAATACACCATGACTATTAATGTTTATAATTGACCAGGATTTGTGGTTCACACCAGATGGGAGGATACCAATAGGCAAATAGATGTAGGACAGAAGCTGCAGAAAAGGATCATTCTTTAATAAGTTTTAAGTGAGCTGACTCACACGAAAGTGAAAAGACGGAATTGGCCTTTGGTTATAGGATAACACCTCCACCTTGAGTTGAGAAGAGAAGAGAATGGAGATGGAGTAGTTTTTGTTCTGTAGGAAGATGAAGTCTGGAAGGCACTTTCCCCAGGTAGAACAAGGAGTTGAAAGGGCTGAAGATGGAAAATTCCAGTGTAGAGAAACTCTAGGTAGATGTCCACCCTAACATGGGCCCATCTTCTATTTTCTCAAGCATCACAATTTTAAATAGAATCACATCTTGTGACCTTTTGTCTCTGGTACTTACCACCAATGTTTTCTTTATGGACTCAAGCCAGATATGTGTAGAGTAGAAGCATAACATGGTGTCTCTACCAAAGGAAAAGACAGATGGGTGATTTTATCTGATCACCATTCAAGCTTTCCAATCCAAAAGAGAGTAAGACCTCAGTAAATTTTAATATAATTTTTTTTAAAAAGCACTTGTTTTCTTCTTTATCTTTCTTTGGAGCAGGTGAGTATTTTGAGTTCATTTGACATGTCACTTATACTCACCACTGCTACTTTCTTGTCCCCAGATTTTCCTTCTGTTACCCAAAATGTAATTCCTCTGTTCATCGTGAATGGGTGGTTTTAATGACAGGCAGCAATGCTACTGATCATTCAGTGTAACCACAGATTTTCTAAGAAAGAACTAAAGACTCTTCTCTGTACCTCTAGTTTAAATAATTTCTTTTTTTCTTATCAGTAACTTAGAGGATATAATTTAGACCTCAAAATTCTTGGGTGATAGTGTAACATTATCATTTCTTTAATATCACCTAAGTCACAATGTAACTGTTTTATCAATCTGGTGCCTTTCTGTACCTAGGAATGCGATACTATCTTGACAATATGCCTCTTTCAAATATGAAGCTCCCAGGGCCCCTTGAACAGTATAATGAGTGAAATACTACTTTTATGGTTTCCAGCCAAGATTGAAAGCCGCAGTGCTAAAATGCCATGAAACAGCACTTGCAAGATTTCCAGAACAGTCTTGGCAACCAAACTGCCTGAGGAGTTTGGATATGAACTTGAATGCCAGCTTGAATATGTTTCCCTTAAACAAAGAAAAACTTGGAGTTCCAGCCATCAACCACAGTAATAAATAAATACATATAAAGCATCAAATTAGGTGATGTATTTATATGGTACAAAGACAATGAGGCAATGGCCACAAGAATAACCATATTGATCTGTTTGTGAAATTCATAAGAAAGTAAAAATAGCTGTATTGAAACAGGTGCTTCCGATCTCTGATTCAGCTCCCACCTAATACGTTATTATCCCACTTCTCGATAGATCTTCCTATACCATAGCTGTGGTCATTTTCCTGACCTATTTAAAATGTTTCAATTGCTTCCTGATGTCTACTAAATAAAACCGGCATTTGAGACCCTTTGACATTTGGCCCCACATTATTTTCTAACTACCATATCTGGCCAAACTCTTTCACACTTCAAACTTCATCAATCCTAGGATTGCAAGTTTAAAAATGGTTCCTTTAGTAATCTTCTTGAAATACCTATCACTTTACTTTTCAACCACAAAGTCATCCCAGATACTCAAGCCAAAGCCTCCTTTAGAACATGGGGTCCAAACCCCAAACCTTTCAGAATCCAGGTTTAATGGGTGATAGACAAAAGAAAAGCTTCCAAGTTGTCTTATTCATCTCGAGTTGCTCTTACAAATGTTCTAGGCTGGATGGTATAAACAATGGAAATTTATTTCCTATAGCTTTGAAGGCTGAACCCTCAAGATCTGGGCTCCAGCATGGTCAGGTTCCGGTGAAGGTCTTTTGTAGAGAGATGCCTTCTTGTTATATGTTCACTTCACTTAGAAGAGGAAGGAGTTGGGGGCCTGCAGATGGTGTAATGGTTATGTTGCTGGACTCCCCATGCAGTTGACTGCAATTCAAGTCCCGGACCCAGCAGCTTAAACGCACGCTAGCTATATGTATGTGCATGCCCAAAATCCTGAGAGGAGAATGGAGGAGAAGGGATTGCAGTGTGGCCATCCCCCTGAGGTCTGGTTTCTCACTTTCTGTCTCTCTGTCTCTCTGTCTCTCTCTCTCTGTTTCTTCAGAGAGTGCACATGCCCTGTAGCAAAAATCTCTGTCTAAAAAAAAAAAAAAGAGAAAGGGAGAGAGAAAGAGATAGGGGTAGAGAGGGAGAGAGAGAGAGAGAGAGAGGAAGCTCTAGTCTCTTCTGTTTCCTATAAGGAAACAAATTCCATAATGAGGGCTCTACCCTTAGGACCGAGTCTAACATGATCATCTCTCAAAAGCACCACTTCCAAATGCCATGACATTGGGGATTACAGTTTCAACATATGGGTTTTGAGGGGTCCTAAGCATTAATTCTACAGCAATGGCAATTAAGAAATAACATGGTGGGCCAGTGAGTGGCATAGTAGTTAAGGAGGCTGGATTCCCACATGATTGACAATGGTTTGAGTGCCAGACCCAGTGGTTTGAAACTCACATGGAGCATGTGTGTGTGCATGCCCAAAATCCCAAGAGGAGAGTAGAAGAGAAGTCACCTTCTCCCTGAGGGTTGATTTCTTACTTTCCCTCTCTCTGACTCTCTCCTCTCAGGTGAGCACATGCATCCTATGGCAAAAACTAAACAAAAATAAATGACATGATGTTGATAACAGAATGACGGAAAAGACGAGGACTGACCATCAGAGGGACTGCTGCTCCCAGCTCTTGTCTTGTGCAAATGACAGGGCAAGTGATCATTTTCTTTCAAGGGAAGACTAAATATTTGGTCATTTATGTGAAATCTAGTATTTTAAATCTGTGAAAAAAAATCTAATAAAAAAGATGGACTATGGTGACTTGGACTATGTCATTTTACCTAAGCTGCAGCCACATATTTCAAAATGCCCTTCCCTGCATGTCTCTGAGTCACGGAAGGCCATCAGGGACATTTGTGTGATATTTGGAAGTTAGACTAAATCAGAGCCATTTTTGCTCTCTGAGAATCAGCCCTCTAGCCAGTCTGGCTTGATAAGCCCCTGACCCACGAGCTCCTGCTATTGGTGTGAGGCAGTGTTCAGATTCCCAGCTCCTCCTACTCATACCAGATCTTACAAAGTTTCACTGAGCCTTTGCCCAGATGCCTGTGTTGATCTGTGTCAAAGGCACCACTTACCACAAAGGTTATCTGTATTGACAGGGTGTGGAGTGACAGACAGACTCAGGTTTCAGTTTCTCTTGTGGGTTCCAGTTCATCAGCAAGGACGAGAGTGTCTCCTCATTCTAGACCCCTTCAGTTTCCACTTTCTTCTCCAAATACTCACCTAGCAAGCAATTTACATCAAGTTCAGATCTAATACCAGGTGCAGGGACAACAGCCCCACCAGCTTTCATGATTACTCAAGGTCTGATCTCCGTAAAAAATGCCTCATTGTCGAGACCAGCAGTTAGCATAATGGCTATGTCGCTGGACTCCCATGTAGTTGACCGCTGTTTGCGTCCTGGACCCGGTGGCTTGAGACTCACACCAGGCGCGTGTGTGTGCATGCCCAAGATCCCAAGAGGAGAATGGAGAAGAAGGGATTGTGGCGTGGCCATCCCCCCTGGGAGGTGATTTCTTGCTTTCTGTCTCTCTCTCTCTCTCTGTCTGTCTGGCGAGCTCATGCGCCCTATAGGAAAAACCTCTCAAAAAAAAAAAAAAAAAAAGCCTCATTGTATATAACTCAGAGGGCTCCACTCCTCTGATGAAATCCTGATCGATTCGTGAGCAAACACGGCTGTGAGCTGAAATTTGCTTAGTAGAAGCCAGAGACCATCCTTCCTCTCAAATAATATCAAATATTTCCTCAATTGGAAATAACCTCTATTTCCTCAATTGGAAATAACCTCTTTTACTAAAAATTCAGTTATGCATAGCATTTAACATATTATAAAGATTATTAAAACATACACATGTTTTATCTTTCTTAATATATTTCATTTTATTTACACCTCCTCATTTCTTCTCTCCTTTTTTTTGTCAAAAATCATGTCATGGGACCAGCAGTTGGTGTAATGGCTATGCCGCTGGACTCCCATGTAATCGACCATAGTTTAAGTCTAGGACCTAGTGGCTTAAACTCACGCTGGGCACGTGTGTGTGTGTCCCCAAGATCCTGAGAGGAGAATGGAAGAGAAGGGATTGCAGCATGGTGGTCCCCCCAGGGAGGTGAGTTCTCGCTTTTTTGTCTTTCTGTCTCTCTCTGTCTTTCTGGTGAGTGCACGTGCCCTGTAGCAAAAACTTCTCAAAAAAAAAAAAAAAATTCGTAAGTCAAGAATAGCTACTATGTCTCCAGCATCTGCCAACTATGTTAGAAGATATTTTGCTAATGGCATGTCATAACATTTTCACTAATTGTCCCACTAACCTTGCTGATAAGATATTGGAGTAATTCTGCTGCTTTGGCTACAACACACAAATTCTGTGACTAAAAAGGGCTAAAGTAATAATACTATTTATTCCCTTCCATAACTATAAGCTCAGAGACAGACAGGTTTGGAAGCTGTTCTATGATGTGTTCAGTCTCTAGGCTCTCCATTCCTTTGTCTGTTAGCTTCCCCTGAAGAACAAGAAGAGGGCTGCAGCTGCTTTCTAAGGTTTCCTTTACCCACAAGGTGGCTTTCTTGCACAGAATCCAAGACATGCCCGAACTGGTTATGTACACGTGACTCATTAGGTCCAGAGGAAGCATCCCTGCATCTTTTGATTCCAGATGTGCATGACATAAAGCAAGACCCCGGGTCTTGTTTTTCTTAGGTGTGTGTCCAGCATTATTCTTCTGTACCCACCTCTGGACACTTCGTATCAACTCCTTCACATGGTTGCTTTGAAGCCTGTTTTTTAGCCATGAAACTGGAGTGACATAGCTCACCACTCTGCCATAAAGGGGGGTGGGAGTGACACCCACAGTGTATCACAGTGTATTTCTCTTTAAAGAGTTCTCTTTATAATCTTCAGCCATTTTCTCAAACTTTCTAATCACTTGGAGGCTAGAAGTGTTGGTTACCAATGTGTGACAGAACTTTTTTTTTCCCTACTGCTTTCCAAGGCCTGTGTAGGTCCACACAAAGGAGATGTAGGTTCCTCTAGTTCCCTTCGTACTTCACATAAAACTGACACCAAATAAATCACTTACTTTATTATTATTATTTTTTATTTGCTAGAGGATGCATGTGCTCACCAGATGCAGAGAAAGAGAGAAAGAGAGAGCAGGAGAGGAAAAGTGAGACTTAGGGAAGTTCGTGCCGTAATCTCTTCTTATTCATTTCTCCTTTTGAGATTTTTGGGCACACATGCACATACACCCATGGTGTTTTTCAAGTCACCAAGTCCAGTACTACATCTGTGTAGCCAGCCATCTGGGATCTAGCTGCCTTAACTACATGACAGTGGCTGGCCCCAAAAGTCACATTTTAATGTATTTATAAATGCAACATAAATTCCAGTAAGCTAGTTTGTTACACATTTGTCATAGCCAGAGCAGTTTTTCTCTAATATGGCTAATCTAAGTATTATTATAGATGATAATGGGGGGATTATGCCTATTCATCTTCTTACTTATCAAAACATATGGTTCTTTTTTACCCAGTCAACAGATGATTTCAATTATAAAGCAACGTGCAAATAGAAAGTACATTCAAGATTTTCAGTACAGATTCGATACTGAAATATTTACCTGATTCAAATAATAATAATAATAATAGACATGTTTTTAGAGTCTACTATATTTCGATTGATTTTTATGCATTTTTTTCCAGTTATGCCATAGATTCTATAAGATGAGGATTACTATCTCCATTTTAAAAGAAGGAATATTAGTCTCATCAGGTTTCCAGACCCTTCCTATGGTTCCTGTATCTATTCAATGATAGTGAGGATTTGATAATCTGTGTTTGATTTCAAAACCAGTATTTTTCATTGTACCTACTGCTTGACCTTTTAGTCTTTATGCATTGAAAATAATAAGAATTGTAAAACCTCCTGTAGTTTACATTTATGTAACACATTGATTTTTAAGGTGTTCTTAAGTTATGTTTTGGGATGCCTCCTAATTGTGAGAGTAACTAACTGAGGAAGACATCAATTAATTAATTTACTCATGTGCTCAGGCAAACTAACAGGAGCTGGTTGTAAGGAATTAGGTATAATAGTATATGTGTAGGCTACTAGATGAAAGACAGATAGTTAAATCTGGACTTGTGATATACCTTTTAATCATCCTCTTTTGTGTTCTAAATTCTTATCTATAAATTAGGATGCTTTTTGCACTACCTACTGGATATTGTAAAAGATCTAATAATTTAAGCTATGTAATTCACTGAGCACAGGTGTCCAGGAAAGTTTAGGTCTTATGCAGATTCTCCTTGACTTATGATGGGGTTACATCCTGATAAACCCATCATAAGTTGAAAATACCTATAAGTCAAAAATGCATTTAATACACCCAACCTACGAAACATCTTGGCTTAGCCTAGTCTTCCTTAAACGTGCTCAGAACACTTATGTCGGTTTACAGTTGGGCCAAATCATTTAACACAAAACCCATTTTATATTAAAGTGCTGACTATCTTCTTAATTTATTGAATACTATATTGAAAGTGAAAAACACGGTTGCATAGGTACTCAAAGTACAGTTTCTACCGACTGCCTATTGCTTTCACATCATTGGAGAGTCAAAAATAAGTCAGAGATTATCTGTATTACTACATAAGTGTTTGTGATGACTGTTTCAGAGGAACTAATACACCTACCTCTACCTAGCTATAAGAAATTGTCAAGGAAAAAAACACATGGATATTGTATAGAGTAGGTACACGGATATATTTCCTGGAGTCTACCTCAAATATTCTTACAGTTGATTATGACAATAGATTTGATTTTTCCAGCGCTCGTTGCCAGCATTCAGGTAGCTGCAGGTTTGAATCAGACTTTCTGCTACCATTTTTTCCTAATGATATATGATACTTTTGGTAATTAACGATAGGGAAACAAAAAAACACACTCAACCTGCTACAACAGTGTTTGGAAGACCTGAGATGTGACTGAGAGCAGCCATCAACAATGAAGTAAAAACCTCTAGCTTCAAGGATTTTGAACCTAGTGTATTTTTCTTTCTTAATGGATATGTCTAATATGGTCCATTCCTTTTTTTCATCTGTAAACCCACTATTCTGCAAAATTTATAGCACTTTTATGCATTATTTTTTGTTACACATAGAGTAGATTTTTGGGGGCAGTAATTATACAATTTGCATTTTTAAGAAGTAAATTGCAATCAAGAAAAAATTATCATACAAATTGCTGTGTATGTAATATGGTATCTGCAGAATCTAGTGTTTACTTTGGTGGGTGCACTGCCCCTGGAACAAAAACTTCTCAAAAAAAAAAAAAAAATTCGTAAGTCAAGAATAGCTACTATGTCTCCAGCATCTGCCAACTATGTTAGAAGATATTTTGCTAATGGCATGTCATAACATTTTCACTAATTGTCCCACTAACCTTGCTGATAAGATATTGGAGTAATTCTGCTGCTTTGGCTACAACACACAAATTCTGTGACTAAAAAGGGCTAAAGTAATAATACTATTTATTCCCTTCCATAACTATAAGCTCAGAGACAGACAGGTTTGGAAGCTGTTCTATGATGTGTTCAGTCTCTAGGCTCTCCATTCCTTTGTCTGTTAGCTTCCCCTGAAGAACAAGAAGAGGGCTGCAGCTGCTTTCTAAGGTTTCCTTTACCCACAAGGTGGCTTTCTTGCACAGAATCCAAGACATGCCCGAACTGGTTATGTACACGTGACTCATTAGGTCCAGAGGAAGCATCCCTGCATCTTTTGATTCCAGATGTGCATGACATAAAGCAAGACCCCGGGTCTTGTTTTTCTTAGGTGTGTGTCCAGCATTATTCTTCTGTACCCACCTCTGGACACTTCGTATCAACTCCTTCACATGGTTGCTTTGAAGCCTGTTTTTTAGCCATGAAACTGGAGTGACATAGCTCACCACTCTGCCATAAAGGGGGGTGGGAGTGACACCCACAGTGTATCACAGTGTATTTCTCTTTAAAGAGTTCTCTTTATAATCTTCAGCCATTTTCTCAAACTTTCTAATCACTTGGAGGCTAGAAGTGTTGGTTACCAATGTGTGACAGAACTTTTTTTTTCCCTACTGCTTTCCAAGGCCTGTGTAGGTCCACACAAAGGAGATGTAGGTTCCTCTAGTTCCCTTCGTACTTCACATAAAACTGACACCAAATAAATCACTTACTTTATTATTATTATTTTTTATTTGCTAGAGGATGCATGTGCTCACCAGATGCAGAGAAAGAGAGAAAGAGAGAGCAGGAGAGGAAAAGTGAGACTTAGGGAAGTTCGTGCCGTAATCTCTTCTTATTCATTTCTCCTTTTGAGATTTTTGGGCACACATGCACATACACCCATGGTGTTTTTCAAGTCACCAAGTCCAGTACTACATCTGTGTAGCCAGCCATCTGGGATCTAGCTGCCTTAACTACATGACAGTGGCTGGCCCCAAAAGTCACATTTTAATGTATTTATAAATGCAACATAAATTCCAGTAAGCTAGTTTGTTACACATTTGTCATAGCCAGAGCAGTTTTTCTCTAATATGGCTAATCTAAGTATTATTATAGATGATAATGGGGGGATTATGCCTATTCATCTTCTTACTTATCAAAACATATGGTTCTTTTTTACCCAGTCAACAGATGATTTCAATTATAAAGCAACGTGCAAATAGAAAGTACATTCAAGATTTTCAGTACAGATTCGATACTGAAATATTTACCTGATTCAAATAATAATAATAATAATAGACATGTTTTTAGAGTCTACTATATTTCGATTGATTTTTATGCATTTTTTTCCAGTTATGCCATAGATTCTATAAGATGAGGATTACTATCTCCATTTTAAAAGAAGGAATATTAGTCTCATCAGGTTTCCAGACCCTTCCTATGGTTCCTGTATCTATTCAATGATAGTGAGGATTTGATAATCTGTGTTTGATTTCAAAACCAGTATTTTTCATTGTACCTACTGCTTGACCTTTTAGTCTTTATGCATTGAAAATAATAAGAATTGTAAAACCTCCTGTAGTTTACATTTATGTAACACATTGATTTTTAAGGTGTTCTTAAGTTATGTTTTGGGATGCCTCCTAATTGTGAGAGTAACTAACTGAGGAAGACATCAATTAATTAATTTACTCATGTGCTCAGGCAAACTAACAGGAGCTGGTTGTAAGGAATTAGGTATAATAGTATATGTGTAGGCTACTAGATGAAAGACAGATAGTTAAATCTGGACTTGTGATATACCTTTTAATCATCCTCTTTTGTGTTCTAAATTCTTATCTATAAATTAGGATGCTTTTTGCACTACCTACTGGATATTGTAAAAGATCTAATAATTTAAGCTATGTAATTCACTGAGCACAGGTGTCCAGGAAAGTTTAGGTCTTATGCAGATTCTCCTTGACTTATGATGGGGTTACATCCTGATAAACCCATCATAAGTTGAAAATACCTATAAGTCAAAAATGCATTTAATACACCCAACCTACGAAACATCTTGGCTTAGCCTAGTCTTCCTTAAACGTGCTCAGAACACTTATGTCGGTTTACAGTTGGGCCAAATCATTTAACACAAAACCCATTTTATATTAAAGTGCTGACTATCTTCTTAATTTATTGAATACTATATTGAAAGTGAAAAACACGGTTGCATAGGTACTCAAAGTACAGTTTCTACCGACTGCCTATTGCTTTCACATCATTGGAGAGTCAAAAATAAGTCAGAGATTATCTGTATTACTACATAAGTGTTTGTGATGACTGTTTCAGAGGAACTAATACACCTACCTCTACCTAGCTATAAGAAATTGTCAAGGAAAAAAACACATGGATATTGTATAGAGTAGGTACACGGATATATTTCCTGGAGTCTACCTCAAATATTCTTACAGTTGATTATGACAATAGATTTGATTTTTCCAGCGCTCGTTGCCAGCATTCAGGTAGCTGCAGGTTTGAATCAGACTTTCTGCTACCATTTTTTCCTAATGATATATGATACTTTTGGTAATTAACGATAGGGAAACAAAAAAACACACTCAACCTGCTACAACAGTGTTTGGAAGACCTGAGATGTGACTGAGAGCAGCCATCAACAATGAAGTAAAAACCTCTAGCTTCAAGGATTTTGAACCTAGTGTATTTTTCTTTCTTAATGGATATGTCTAATATGGTCCATTCCTTTTTTTCATCTGTAAACCCACTATTCTGCAAAATTTATAGCACTTTTATGCATTATTTTTTGTTACACATAGAGTAGATTTTTGGGGGCAGTAATTATACAATTTGCATTTTTAAGAAGTAAATTGCAATCAAGAAAAAATTATCATACAAATTGCTGTGTATGTAATATGGTATCTGCAGAATCTAGTGTTTACTTCTCTGATGTGCATACTAGATCTGTCTGAGAAAAACAGCCAGGAAAGAAGAAAAAGTAAACACTTGCCAAAGAGATGAATGAGATATAGTTTTCCTCTGATGAATTTATTCAATTTTTTGATTTAAAATTTGAAATCATAAAGTCTTTTTCCACATTATGATTAGAAGGAAATTTGTCCCAACCAGCTTAACATAGTCTCACACCTTTCCTTTTTCTTTTTATTTTTTTCCCCCTATGTTTATCTGTTTCTGTTTGAAAGTACTTGTGGAATTCGCTGATTCTGAGAATCGTATCATATATTTAATCTTAGATACTTTCATGTAACAATTGACAAAAAAAAAAGTTATGTTAACTCTGGGACTGAAAGGTAGATAAGCAAAGCGATGAATAGTTCCTAACGATGGTAAAATAAAAACAAAAGTGGGACTAGCAGTTGGCGTAAAGGCTATGTTGCTGGATTCCCACGTAGTCGACTGCAGTTCAAGTCCTGGACCCAGTGACTTAAACTCACACTGGGCATGTGTGCGTGCGTGCCCAAGATCCCAAGAGGAGAATGGAGGAGAAGGGACTGCAGCATGGCTATCCCCACTGGGGGGCGATTTCTTGTTTTCTGTCTCTCTGTCTTTGTGGTGAGCACATGCTCCCTATAGCAAAAACCTCTAGGAAAACAAACACACAAAAACAAAACCAAAAACAACGAAAAGAAATACAAAAGTTTCAGAATAATAGCAAAATAAAAAAGAAACATTAAATTTCCAATAAAGTGAACTAATTTCAAGAAAAACAAAACTAGTCTTGAATAAGTGTTTTCCTGGGCTCAACTGTATATGCAGAATTCTTTATTTTCTTCATGAAAATATTATCTCATACTCTATCTATCTTGTGTAGAAAAAGGGTGTTTAGTCACATAAATATTGCACTTGGGATTATGTTTTTTGGTTGAATGACAAATCTTTTGTGCAGTCAACTGACAGTCAATTACCTGTTTTTATTTATCTACACACTAGTGTCAACGTCATTCTCATGGCTTTTTGACCTCCCTGTTTTTTTGTCTTAAAGAAATCAGGTAATTTTTTTTATCTGAGTTGATTCATTTTGAATTGCTTTCATCTTGGATTCAGTAATTTTTTTTTTACATAATTTTTAAAACTAATTGTTTTCTTGATTATTTTCTTTTACTGTGGCATGGAATTGATGGTATAAGAAATGGAGAAATGGAGAAGAGATTGTGGCATGACCATTTTCCATGGAGGCAGGGCTGTTTTTTCACTTTCTCTCTCTCTCTGATTTCTCTCTGGCAAGCCACAGGCTTTCTGGCAATTTTTGAAAAAAAATAATGAGTTTCATCTTGTTATATATAATTGTTTGAATTCCACATTGACTTTCAAAACTTTGCAGAGCCAGGAAATGGTAATACAGCTGAACCCACATGGGCAAGGTCCTGGGTGCACAGGGTCGTGTCATGGAGACAGTGCTGGGGTGTCTGCTTTTTCATCCCTCTTTCTCTCATGAAATAAATAAGTAAATAAGTAAACATTAAAACATAAAAAATAAGAGGTATATAGTACAATACACATGGGAGGAATTTTTCAAAAAGTCATTGAATTGCCTATTCAGAAATCAACTTAAAAAGTGCCAGCTTGGGACCAGCAGCTAGCGTAATGGCTATGTCGCTGGACTCCCATATAGTCGACTGTGGTTCGCGTCCCAGATCCGGTGACTTAAACTCACGCCGGGTGCGTGTGCGTGCGTGCCTAAAATCCCGAGAGGAGAATGGAGGAGAAGGGATTGCGGTGTGGCCATCCCCCCTGGGGTTTCTCGCTTTCTGTCTCTCTGTCTCTCTCTGTCTGTCAGGTGAGTGCACGCTCCCTTTAGCAAAAACCTCTAAAAAAAACAAAAAAACAAAAAAAACAAAACTCATGCCGGGCGCGTGTGCGTGCATGCCCAAGATCCTGAGAGGAGAACAGAGGAGAAGGGATTGCAGCATTGCATCCCCCCCTGGGGTGGGGGGATTTCTCGCTTTCTGTCTCTTTGTCTGTCCTGCAAGAGGTATGTCCCCTAAAAAAAAAAAAAAAAAAAAAAAAAAAAAAACCTCTCCAAAAAAAAAGTGCCAGCTTATGAACAGGTCTTGCTACAAATGGGTCATGATGTTATTTGCATGTCAGAAGGTATGTACTGAGTAGAGATTTTACTGTAAAACATTTGGTTATTAAAATGAAAATTGAGTGTTGCTTGTTAGAGGAGTGAATGTGTATAGGAGGGAATATGATGGGGACCAGCAGTTGGCACAATGGTTATGTCTGCTACAAGGACTCCCATGTAGTAGACCGTGGTTCGAGTCCCGGACCCAGTGGCTTAAACTCACACCAAGCAAGTGTGCGTGCGTGTGTGCCCAAGATCCCGAGAGGAGAATGGAGGAGGAGGGATGGGGCGTGGCAATTCCCCCCGGGGGGGATTTCTTACTTTAAGTCTCTCTGTTTTTCTGGCAAGCACATGCACCTCTAAAAAAAATAGAGAGAGAGAGAGAAGGAATATGATGAACAGAGTCCTAAGGAGTCTGAATACTGTTTCCTTTTTTTTTTTTTTTAGAGAGAGAGATTGTTGGTATAGGGCATGTGCACTTCCCAGAGACACAGAAAGTGAGAAATCACCCCCCAGGGGGAATGGCCATGCCATAATCCCATCTCTGCTCCTCTCTCCTTTTGTGATTTTGGGCATGCATGCACATGTGGCTCGGCATGTTTTAAGCTACCAGCTTCAGGATTTGAACCTTGGCCAACTTGTGGGAGTCCAGCGATGTTACCATTATACCATCTGTTGATCCCAGTTTTCTTGATGTTTGTTGATGAAAGCATCATTAGGATTTTTCTTTCACAGTTCTTCATTCTTCATTTTCTATTCTCAGTAAGAGTTAAAAGTGGAAAAGCATGATGAAAAAGTAACACGTATTGGAAAAGTTTCAAGTGAATTCTAATAGGCAGCTTGATATGTATTTAATTCTGAAGAAAGAAACTGCCTGTAGCGGTTTAAATGTGAAACACTCACCATTTCATTGTGGCAATGATTTTTTTCATGCATGCATATGAGTTGCCCTGAATGAGTGGAATGTAATACCTACAAGGTTAATTATATGTGCTCGAATGTAAGCGTTCAGCATTCTCAGAATGCCTAGTTAATTCAGGTCTCACTCAGGCATCTGTACTATCTTTTCAACCACATTGTTTTCCAAGGTGTGGAGTTCACTTAGGGATAACATCCTCTGAACCTTTTCAGTAAAATCAAAGGGTATTTGAGATGCATGGTCAGTCAACATCTAACATAAAATCTTAAGCCTCAGGTTTTGAAAAGAACAATGTGGATTAATGAGAGTTGTTTTTTTATAGAGCTAATACAATTACTTGTCAAAAGAGACAAAGAAGAGAGTTACTGTTGGTATTCTGGTCAAAACTGTGTTGATCCATCATGAAAATTGAAACTACTCTAGAGAATGGATGGTTTTTGACTTATTTGTGGTCTTAGTGAAGGGGATGAAGTCACTGCGAAGATGCATGGATCATAAAGCAAAATCAATATGGACACTGTTAAAGAAAAGCATTTTATTTTTATGTCAATTGAAATGGAAAAAAAATTGTTCCTACAAAGAAAGACAAAACATTGTTACTCATGAATTTTTATTTGGCTTATTTTTTTTAAGCATAGCTTCAGTTTGTTCATTTTGAGAATTACAGGCTATGACAGCACAAATATATGTTTTTTTTACTTTTATCATCCTATTAAAACAGATATTTACACACATACGTCCATCTCATCCTGGAGATTGGTATAATATCTACGTCAGAATTTGGAGGTAAGGCTAAATATTTTCGTCTTTCCTGTCTCCTCACACAAAATGTAAAACAAACAAACAAAAAGCATGAGCAAGCAGAAAGAGCTGCTTGCATCCAAGAATATGAACTAAAACGGGTACCTAAAACCAATCATTCCAAGTTATTTGAGGGAAATATCACCATTAGTCCATAATATGACTCCAAGTGACAACTCCAGGAACAATTTCCCCAAAATATTAGTGTCTATAACATTTAAATGTATGAGAGTACTTCAAAAATTTCATGAAAAAGTGGAATTAAAGTATGAGTTTATTTTGGTGCAATTTTTAAAAAAGCAATACATTATTTTTTCATAATATGCATTTTCATAGTCTTTTGGAAGATTGCTCAAGTGTACATCTGAGAGATGCAGATACACACACACACACACACACACATACATGTATATATCTTGTTAAATAGAATAGCATGAATTATTTTGAACTAGAAACAATGAAAATGTTCACTGTTTTCCAGAAATGAAGCTAATGCAACATCGTTCCTTATGCCCAAATAATAAACTCTTTTGAGTCTCTGTATTGATCCAATCCAGGAAGGGAAAAGGGGAATGATAAAGTTAGCCACAATTATGTCTAGTCATTATAATTTCCTAAATCATGAGTATTCTAGTGCATCATTTCAAGTAAAACTTTGGAGCACTTCCATGCAACAAGGAATGAGTTTCTATACAGGAGTCTATTTCATTTCTTTTTCCCAGTACAGTATATCTATAAATCCACCAATGTCACCTTGTGGTAAAGAGATGATATGCATTCTGAATCACATATTCAAATTCAAGCTTCTACATTTGTGAGCTTTATTTTCTTGATTGTAATCTCTCTGGCCTTATTTTATCATCTGCAGAACAAACACAGTTATAGTCATGTGCCTACTGCTTGGAAGAGCTGTCAAAGTAAGCTACACATAAGAACTTTATACATTGTTAAACAACACACAGTGTAAGAAGTTTCTACTGCTGCAATCATTAGTGATCAATTACATCAATTGGTTAGAGCCTACTGCTTCTGAAGCCAACAACTTTGGTTCATTTCCATAGAGAAGAGGTTTGCTCTTGAGCATCTCAATAGTTTCTTCTGGCTCTCTATCAGAGGAATACTGCTGTCCTTAATGGAATCAAGTATGAATACGCTGAGGACTAAATGCAAATGTTCTGGCCCACTCGAAAATACAACTTAGGGTGTGTGCTCCCTTTAATAGGTATTCAAGAGCATAACAATTTTCTGTAAAACTAAGCTTCTTGAGAATGATAATACCCTAACATTAGATGTGATCTAAACTCATTAGATCATCTAGTTAAATGATTATGATTTACACACGTGCACACAAAGATATGGATTACAACACTCATTTCCAGAGCTGCTGCTAAGTCCATATGTAGAATTTATGACTAACCTCCTTAACTAGGTTCTTTTCTTTAGATTTTACTTTATTTTATATTTTATTCTTGTTATAGAGCACGTGTCCTCATTGGAGAGGAGAGAGACAGAGAGTTATAATAGAGGGAAAGTAAGAAATCACCTCTGGTGGGGATGGCCATGCTGCAATCCCTTTCCCTCTCCTCCTTTCAGGACTTTGGGCACACATGCACACATGCCCAAACTGATTTTCAAGCTGGTGGGTCCAGGTCTCAAATTGTGGTTGACCATGTGGGAGTCCAGTGCCTTAATCACTATCCTGCCTACTGGCCCCTAACCAGTTATTTTTAAATTTCCATTTATTTTCAACATGAATCTCAGTCTGTGGGTTTTTTTTACTACAAGATGGTTCAACTTTTGTTTCAAAAGTTTTAGATCTCTTGTTGACCCTGCTTACATAGGGTTGCTATAGCATATTATTATCTCTTAGCACAGAACATTAAATAGTTCTGGAATAGTATATATTAAAATTTAAGTTGCACCCACATTCTTTCCTGTCTCCACTATACAGTAGCAATCCCATCTCACCTTGATGGTCAAAATCAATCCTATCATACAACCCTGTTAAAACTTTTTTGTTCTGTTCATCTGTTGTCATGAGAAGCTTCAAACGACAAGTGGTAATTTAGTTTCTAATTTAATAGAATTAGGTCCTTCTGTGTCCACTGAGGGGCAGTTCTCTCTCTCGTGAAATAAAAGCAGACATTCTGAGGGAAGATCATTATATATAATAGGAAGAGGTGGCACTCCTACTTCCTTGGCTCCTGTGTCTATTAATACGACTGTGGAGAAAACAGCACAGAAATCAGTTGTGTTTTAGAACATGTGACCTTTTTTCACAGGTGTTGTCTGACAATCATGCAATCGCAGAGACATAAAAAGTCATTCTGTTACTTTGTAGGTAGGGTCAGCAGCTTCGCAGATGTGGATGCACTAAGAGAAAAAGCACCAATATACATCAATATCCTGCCATTGCTTATTCATTCTTTTACTTGTTTCTGTGTTTTATTGTTTGCTGATATAGAGTTCCTAAGTCAATAGCAACATTGTGTGGCATGCTATTATTGGTTTTTTTTTTTTGGTTGTGTTGTGTTGTTTGTTTGTTTCTTTAGGTTTAGCCTTAGAGCATGTGTACTTTCTGGAGAGAGATTGTGAGAGGGGACATGAGAACTCACTTCCCAAGGGGGATGGCCACACTGTGATCCCTTCTCCTCCAACTTCCTCCCAGGATCTTGGGCACGTATGTACATGTGTTCAGGTGATTTTCAAGCCACAGGGTCTGGGACTCAAACCACAGTCACAATTGTTGTTTTAAAGTATGTAGTTTACCTTGTAGGTGAAAAAAAAGCAAAACTAAATCCAGAATATGACTCTTTCACTAGGAATAAACTATTGAGTTCATGATGGTGGAAAGGGTCATAGATTGTCTGGTCTCAGATGATGCCAAGTGAGATCTCAGTTTTTGTATTCTTTTGGAAAGTAAATCAGTCAGTACTTGCATTGGGTGGGTGAGTCTTTTCATGGGGATCAAAGTAGTTGAATCTATGTTATTGTAAGGGTTAATATATTCATGATCTAATTAAGCAATTTCCAGCATAATTGGAAATGATATTAGTTGATATTACTAAGAAGGTCATTTTATCCCCCAGATTATTGGAAGCATTTATTAAAATGGAGTCATTTTTGTAAAGATTCCTATAGGACACAAACTTTCAGAAACTATGGATTAATATTGAGAGATCTACTTACACAAATTTTTCTAAATCTCATGTCATCAGCTTTACTCTTAGGTCCCTAATCATCCTGCCAGAATGAACAAACAAACAAAAAACAAAAAGAAAATATTTGCAATCATTTAAGATGTTCAACCAAGTCAGGGAATGGTATTATAAATTGAGAAGAGTAGCCACTTTTGCCATCAAAGAATTTTAACAGAGAATTGACTTTTTGTATTTCCAGTTCTCTAAGACATCGTATCAGTCACCTTCTTAACAATATAGGCCAAATTCCCCTGAGCAGTATCTTAAATTTCAAATGAGAGGCCACTGTGAGTTCAATTAGCACAATTACTTGACATCCATCACAAGGAAACTTTGTGTCTTGGTTTTAGCTGTCTTAGCACAGAGGCCTCAAGTGATAAGGAACTCCTTCAAAGAAGTCACAGGGGTTTTCTGTGTACATATTACCACCCTTCCTCTATAATAAGGGAATTTGAACTTACTAGTCTATTTATTTAAGTTGTCCAGTCCCACTGTCTCACTGGAGTAAATCATTCTAACTTGTGGTCTTTTTTTTTCTCCCAACCAACTTATCGATCTATTATTGATGTATAAAACCCACCCTGAAGTTTTGAGTTCTGTTTCTCATGTCCATCTAAAACCCTCTGAAGCTTGCCTTCTAGGGGAACTTCCTTCCAGGGGATCACTGATAATAATACCACTGGTTTCCCATTTGGCGTTGTGTGATCTCTTGAGTTGCTGGACACCCATCCCTTATTTTAGTTTAAAAACTTAAAAAAAATCTTAAAATTGTTAGATTTAAATTTTGTTTGACTTTAGGTTTTTTTTTTTTTTTTTTGAGAGATTTTTCACTGTAGGGCGCGTGCGCTCGCCAGACAGACAGAGAGAGACATAGAGACAGAAAGCGAGAAATCACCCCCCAGGGGGGATGGTCACGCTGCAATCCCTTCTCCTCCATTCTCCTCTTGGGATCTTGGGAACGCACGCACACGCGCCCGGCGTGAGTTTTAAGCCACCGGGTCCGGGACACGAACCGCGGTCGACTACGTGGGAGTCCAGCGACATAGCCATTACGCTAACTGCTGGTTCCCAGTTTGACTTTAGTTTTAACCAGTCTCAATGAACAGATGCCAAATTGTCTTCATTTCTATGAATATTTTTGACTTGCAATTTGTTCCATTTTCTATGTTGGCATTCTTGGATACATCAAAGAGAAAAAGTACTTAACAAAAGAATATGGGTAACTTACAGATCATCCAAGAATGTCACAGAATTAGGCATAAGATATAGGCAGGAATTAAAAAACAAAAACAAAAACAAAAAACAATAAAAACAAACAAACAGCAACAACAAAAAACAATGGTAGTAGGCGGGAACACAGCGAAATCAAGCCACCAACCAGTCTAATGCCAATAATGTTGATCACTGGCTATTAAAACTTGCACTCTCTTTTTTTCTGGAGAGGTTTTTGGTATAGGGCGCGTGTGCTCACCAGACAGACAGAGAGAGACAGAGAGACAGAAAGCGAGAAATCACCCCCCAGGGGGGATGGCCACGCCGCAATCCCTTCTCCTCCGTTCTCCTCTCGGGATCTTGGGAACGCACGCACACGCTCACGCACACACACGTGAGTTTTAAGCCACCGGGTCCGGGACTTGAACCGCGGTCCACTACGTGGGAATCCAGTGACATAGCCATTACGCTAACTGCTGGTCCCTTGCACTCTCTTTTTAAGTTGACTTATGTATTTCTTCCATGAGATAGAAAGAGAGAATGAGGGAGATAGAAGCATCCCTCAGAGCATCCATGCCTCGATCCAGCCCCAACTGCAGTCAGCCCAGATCACATGCATGCACACACTCAGCATGCTCAGCATCATCACTGTGCCAGCATCTGGCCCTGTGCTACTTTCATCTCCCCACTGGTTTCTAGATATTGCTATTGTAATTTTGATCCTGCTGGTCAAAATTGTTACTTCTAGAATGGTGGCAGGCTCCTCCATTTCTGCTTTTTGGCAAACGCCCAACCTGGGGCCTGCAGGTAGAGCATTTTCTTCCCAAGAGTGATTAGAAACTTCAGTATCTGGTACATTGCATTTCCACAGTACTAGGTAATCTGTGCCTTCCCACCATTTCCCATAGGATTATAGACATTTATAAATAGATTAACTTGTGGTCACTTAAGCAGTATATATACTAAAACTGGAATGAAACAGAAAAGATTAGAATGGCCCCTGCGCAAGGGTAATATGCAAATTTGTGAAGCATTATATATTTTGGGAGCCAGCAGGTGGCATGGTGGTTAAGGTGCTAGATTTTCACATGGTCAACACATTTTGAGTCCTGGACCTGCTGGTTTGGTTTCTCACTTTCTGTTTCTCTCTTGCCCTCTCTCTACCTCTCTGTCTCTCTTTGGTGTGCACACTTACCCTATAACAAATTAAAAATAAGAATAATTAATAAAATTAAATAAGTAATTATTTTAAAAAAACATCTAAGCATCCGTTCTTGTCTGTTTTCTTTTGATCACCACCTGCAAATATCTTCATTCCAGTCCTCTATTTGAGTTAGGAATGACCATTTGAAATGTTTATAGTCAATGAGACATATGCTGAATTATGTCAATGAATTTCTGAGCATGCTTTGTTTCTCCAGGGACTAAAGATAGTCTCATTTGGTTTTATCCTTCCTCCTCTTGCCCTGCTATGAACATGGGTACGGAGGTCTAGAGTTGTAGCTATCATTTTTTGACTGTGACAAGAGTTGGAAAATAATGAAGATGCAAGCATTGATAACATTGAGCCCCTGAGCCACTGAGTCAATGCCAGAGAAAACAAGACCCAGGCCTCTCATAATGTAAGAAGAATGAAATCCTATTTGTTCAGACCTTTGTACACAAGTTTTCTATTACTCAAAGCTCAACACATTCTAACTAGAGTAGGTAATTCTCCAGATCCGAGAAAGCTCAAAATAAATAAATTAAAATAAAATAAATGAAAGTCACTCCTGTGTTTTTTTTTTTTTAGAGGGTTTTGCAGTAGAGCATGTGTGCTCACCATAAAGAGAGAAACAGAGATATAGAAAGCTAGAAATCACCCCTAAAGAGGGGATGGCCATGCCACAATCCCTTCTCCTCCATTCTCCTCTTGGAATCTTGGGCATGCACGCACATGAGCCTGCAGTGAGTTTAAGCCATTCACTGAGTCCAGGACTCGAACCGTGGTAACTACATGGAAGTCCAGTGACATAGCCATTATACCAACTGCTGGTGCCTAGTCACTCTTATTTTTACACACTAAATAAAAGTAACCAGACTCCGATTTCCAAACATTCAAATCTTAAACAGGCATTAAGAGTATTTAGAAATTTGGGCACTTGATATGTGAGTTAATGACAACTTCTTCTAAATATTTTTGGAAGTCTGATTCACAATATATGTATTTTTTATATTGAATTTGTATAGGCTAACAGAGTGCTAATAGTTTGCATTTCTTAAATTTACTATTTATTTCAAGATGAAACACAGCTATTGCTTCATGTTTTCTCATAGCAAATAAGTAAGTAAGACAAAATGTACTTAACAGGTTTTTAAAAAATCTAAACCCATACACAATGGTAGAATGATGACAATAGCAGTCCACCTGTGTGACACTCAGCTAAGCTAATCACAGATTCCCGCACTCTATGTAACAATGGCCAATCTATAAACCTTGTAAAATTCAAATGCTACAAAAGAAACTTGAAATACTGTTGTTTGTTTTGTGACTGAACATTCTAGCTCTTTGCTATCATTGCAGCAATGTTTAGCAGGGTAAATTCCTGTTGGGATCAGACAGGGACAAAAGTTAGCTCGATAGCAGAGAGCCCTCGTACATTGAGAGTGGTGCATAAGGAGAGCTGGGATCTTTTATCAAAGTAAAGGCCAGCCAAGCCCAGCTGACTGTGGCATGCTGTGGCACAGCACTGGATAGATCTTCCCATTTTCAATAAAAGCTGAAAATCCTGACTTTGTGAAGTTGCTTAATGCTTTCTAATTTGACTCAAATAGTATTTAGTTTCTATCTGGATTTTGGGAGAGAGAGAAAGGAAAATTGAGTGAGAGAAAGAATTAGGCACCTCCAGTAGAATCTTTCACTGCAACTCTAGCCTTTGGGAGCTTGGATTGCAGGCAAGCAGGTGTACCCAGTATGAACAGGGACATTTTCAGAGGCAAACCTGGTACCTTCTCATATGCGTCCACCATCACAGAGCACTGTATTATCACTGTGCCACTGTCTGGTCCCTAAAACTATGAAACACTTAGAAAAAAATCATATGTGTAAATCTTTGTGACCTTTATTTAGTCAACAATTTCTATGACAACAAATGTGCAAGACATGGGGCCAGCAGGTGGTGTGGTGGTTATGGTACTGGACAGTCACATGGCCAACTGAGGTTTGAGTCTCAGACCCAGTGGCTTGAAAAATACACTGGCCACGTGTGCATGCATACCCAAAATCCTGAGAAGATAATAGAGGGAAAGGGATTTGTGGTGTAGCTCTTCTCCTTGATCCCCTAAGATGAGTGATTTCTTACTTTCCTTCAGTCTCTCTCTGGTAAGTGAATGCACCCTATGGAGAAAAAAAAAAAATCCACCAAAATAAGCAATCAACAACAGCAACAAAATTAGAGAAATTAAAATAAAATGCATAAAATTTAAAAATTCTTGTGCCTCAAGAACAAATTGAGCAAATGAAGAAGTATTTGCAAATTCTAGCTTAATAGGAAACTTATAATTCCAAAATATAGAATGTAGAATAACACTTATGACTCAGCAATCAGAAGATGAACAGTCATTGATGGGATAATTAAGTAGATGTATCCCACATGGCCAATGGAGTGTTTTAATTCCCAGACTCAGTGGTTGGAAAAATAAGCTGGGGGGAACCAGCAGTTAGCGTAATGGCTATGACGCTGGACTCCCATGTAGTCGACCGCGGTTCGTGTCCCGGACCCGGTGGCTTAAAAAAACTCACGCCGGGCGCGTGTGCGTGCGTGCCCAAGATCCCGAGAGGAGAATGGAGGAGAAGGGATTGTGGCGTGACCATCCCCCCTGGGGGGTGATTTCTCGCTTTCTGTCTCTATGTCTCTCTCTGTCTGTCTGGCAAGCGCACGCGCCCTACAGTGAAAATCTCTCCAAAAAAATAAAAAAATAAAAAAAATAAGCTGGGCACATGTGCATGTGTGCCCAAAATCCCAAGAGGAGAAAAAGGAGAAGAAATTGTAGTATGATCATTCCTTTCAGGGTGATTCCTTACTTTCTCTCTCTCTGTCTTCTGGCAAGCATATATACCCAATAACAATTTTTTAAAAGATTAAAAAATAGACAAGGAATTTGAATAGGTATTTCTCTAATGAAGATATTAAAAATGACAAATAAGCACATGAAGAAATACTCAATGACAGCAGTCATTAGGAAAATTGAAATTAAAACTGTAATGAGATATCATAGCCTACTTCCTAGAACAGCTAGACAATAACAAGAGATGCCAAGGATGGAGTAATGGGAACACTTACATATTGTTGCTGGTTGAGTTGCAAAATGGTATAGTCACTACAGAAATTGGTTTTGATAGTTCCTCAAATTATTATATATAGATTCATTATATGACTCGGATATTATACTTCTAGGTATATATCTGGGGATTAAAACATATTTTCACCAAAATAAAAAAGAACCAAAACTGTACATTAGTTCACAGCAGCATTATAGCTAATAGCCAAGAAGTGTAGAAAACACAAATGCCTATCAACTGATAAATAGATAAATCAAAAGCGGCATATCCATTCAATGGCTATTTCTTCATTCACCAATCAGAAGAAATGAAGGATACATGCAACAACATAGATGAGGATTGGAAACATTATGCCAAGTGAGAAGAGCCATTCAGAAAAGGCCGCAATTGTGTGGTTCCATTTATCAGAAATATCCAGGAAAGAAAACAGAATAGTATGTGCCAGAGATTAGAGCAGTGGGTAATCAATTGCACAACTGTTAGTGAGTACAAGATTTCCTTGTGGAGTGATAAAGATATTTTAAAATTAGAGAGTAATGATGGTTGTACAACTCTATAACTATAAAAAAAAAGTCATTAAAGTGGGGCCAGCAGGTAGCATGGTGGTTAAGGTACTGAACTCCCACATGGGTGACTGCAGTTTGAATCCCAGATCCAGCAGTTTGAAACTCATGCCTAGTGCATGTGTGTATGAGCCAAAACTCCAAAGTGAGGAATGGAGGAAAAGGAATTGCAGCGTAGCCATTCCCCCCACTTGGAGGGAGGGGAGGAGGGTTCTCACTTTTCTTCTCAGTGGCCAGTGACATCTGCATTGCTAGTGATGCAAATGGGGCTAGTTATCTGACATGCATTCACTGTAGATATAAAAGGAGATTATGATGGAAGAATGAATATAGATAGTAAACTATTAAGGAGTGGATAAAACTGTAGACTATGCAGCTCAGTTAGATATGCAGAAAAGCTCTTTCTTTTAAAATAATTTTTATTTATAGAGAAATTTTTGCTATAGGGGCTCACCAGAAAGACAAAGAGATACAGAGTGAGAGAAAGTGAGAAATCACCCACCAGGGGGAATGGCCACATTGGAATCCTTTCTCCTCCACTCTCCTTTTGAGATTTCAGGCATGTATGCACCTGTGCCCACCTTGAGTTTCAAGTCACCAGGTCCAGGACTCAAACTGTGGGCATCCATGTGGGAGTCCAGTGATGTAACCACACCATCTGCTGGCTCTCAAAAAAAACATTTGATATGATTGTGTTTATGTCTCATGAGTAGCACTACAGAGAAGAACCTGAAGGATCAATGTTCTGTTTTCATGTGAATTCATTGATGTATGACTGTTTTCATCAACATATTCTATTTATTCTTTCATCCCATGTCTATACATCTCACACGATCCAGTCAACAATAAGATAGAAACTGATCAAATAGTACATTAACAGTAAAGTATACCTGAGCAACTTCAAATGCCTTCCTAAAATGCAAAAACCACATGCCATATTAGATATATTCTTTTAATATTTATTATCTTATTAATTTTTGCAGAATTATGAACTTAGTATAACATGATTTATTGGCTATAATCTCATGCTGCTTGTTTTCCATGATTCCATTATCTTTGTTCTGAATTATGACTTTATTCATTATTTGTCTTTCATTTCAATAAATAATTAGATTTACTTCACTGCAAGTCTACAGGGTCATTTATTCCAAATGACTTCTTCAAAAAATTATATATAGATTTATTGTCCTACAATTATGTTATTAACCTATCTTTTTTTTTTTACATAAACCAAAATTTCAAAGAAGGTCATACGACACTTACAATATCTGTTATTTGTTACTTTCAGATAAAAAAATGTTATTTGTGCTTATCAGGCTTTTTATTTTTAATTTAATTAATTTATTTATCTTTGGTTTGTTGTAAGGCATGTATATCCACTGAGGAGAGACAGAAGGACAGAAGGAGAGAAGCAGAAAGCGCCTCCCAGAGGAGATGGCCGTGCCACAGTCCCTTCTCTTCCATTTCCCTCTGAAGACTTTGGCACAGGCACCCATTGTGTTTCTCAAGTCCAGGACTCAAATCATGCAGTCAGTTACCCCAACCACCTCATCACCAACTGGCCCCTATCTGGCTTTTTCTGACTTTCATTCTTGAAATATTTCTTTATAGATCTAGGAGACTACTCTGAGAATATAAAGACTTTGGTAACTGATTAGATAAATGAGACAATATAGTTTTAAATAAAATAAAATAATGTTAATATCACATATGCTGTTTCTCCTTCTTCTTCTCCTCATTGTTCAGTTGTATATTCAAACCAGATCACATGTGAAATAATTTCTTCTGTGTGCGTGTGTGTGTTTATTGCTAGAGGGTGTGTGCACTTACCAGAGAGACAGAGACAGAGAGGGACAAATAACCCCTCAATGGGGTGCAGTCACATCACATCACTTCTCCATTTCTCCATCCTGTCAGGATTTAGAGCACACCTGTGCAAGTATTTGGAATGTTTCTCAAGCTGCCAGGCCAGGATTCGAACTTCAGTCGGCCACGTGGGGTTTGCATTCTTTAAAACACTAAACAGCAGGGCTATTCCATGAAATCTCTTTGAAACATCCTTTGTATGTCACTTTATTTATTTATTTATTTTATTTTCCACATGGAATCTGATACACGAGCATTAAAATTAGAAGCTGACAAAATCAAGATCAGAAGATAACACATGTATAAAACCTTTACAGAATTACAAAGATTGGCAAGAACAAAAACAGATGATATTGCATAAAGGACCTACCCATAAAACAAATTCATTCCAAACCCTTAACAGTATGGACAAATGCTCTTTTAAACTTAAGTGTGTAAAACAGAGAGTTGAGTCAAGACATGATGCCACTGATTATGGAAACATTAACACTGATAATTATATCGGTTGACTATTCCAGAGATGGAAAGAAGCTTAGAGATGATCAAGTTTTAGCCCTTCACTTTACAGACAAATAACTTTCTTGATTTGTGTCTTAGAGTTTCCTCTAAGGAACATGATGAGATGCTTTTCATGCAACACAGTCCTACCAGGTGCCGATGTGAGTTTTGGTTGATGGAATGCCAAACCCCTCTAGAGTACATTACCAAAGGTGACACACTTTGGGTCATCAGAACCGCCTTTTCCTAAGGTAGTTCAGGTAGTAGATAGTCTTTGGATTCTACCATTAATGAAAAAATGGAGCCTAACAAAGACTATAATGTTCCTGAAATAATATACATTGGAGAATATTCTTTTACCTTGTGGAGACTGTTTAACACACTTAAACTAGAGATTTCAAAAAATTCATGAAATATACGTATTATGATGAAACTATGCATAGATTTCTAATGTTTTTGCACCCAAATAAGTTCATACTTCGATTCCATTTTCCACAAATATTTTGAAGTCTTCTAGTGTACTGCTTGTCATGTGCAGGAACTGTTATAATGACTTACAAATCTTTACTCATATAATCCTCAAAACAAATCTGCAAGGTAGGTATTAATATCACCATAGCAATTTGGCAGATGAAGAAACTGAGGCCACAGGAGATAAATAACTAATACATGGCAGACCTGTGATGATACAGCACCGTTAGACGGATACCCAAGTGCCCCTGCTGGTGGATGCTGGAGTTGCCTCTATAGATCTGTCCAACACTACCCTCTGTCTCTCTTGGAAATGAACTGATGGCCAGAGGAGATAAAAAGCCTGAGGACATTATCTCATGTCTTTGTACCCGTGTGAACATATCTACTGGTACAAAGTTTCTCAAACATGCCTATTCATATCTCCAGCCCCAGCTAATCTAATTGGGCTTTTCCCAATCCTTCCCCCAACTCAATGCTGGTTATTAACAAGTAGCAAAATGCCATGAAAGGTTTTTCTCTAAATTCAGTCATAAACTTAAAAATGCTAGAGAACATAGACAGTGATTTCATGATCGCTAGCACGTAGATTAATTAGCTCATACTTCACTCACTGTGAGAGATGCATTTACACTTGCAAAAATGCTCTCCATTAGACTCTGAGATCCTGAAGTGTAAGGATTATTTATATATTTATTAATGTGTTTTTTTTTTTTGAGAGATTTTTGCTATAAGGCACATGTAGTGGAGAGACAGAAACAGAAAGCGAGAAATAACCTTACCATGGAGGATGGTCACACTGCAAACCCTTGTCTTCCATTTTCCTGGGATTTGGGGCCGGCCACACAAACACCCCAGTATGAGTTTTAAGTTACTGGGTCCAGGATTCAAACCATGGTCGACTACATGGGAGTCCAGCAATGTAACCGTTATGCCATCTGTCGGTTCCAGAGTGATTGATTTATTAATATTTGTATTCTAAGGACATAGCAAAGTGACTCATATCAAATAGATGGTGCTGAACTGCCTGATGGAAGAAAGAAAAGAAGGATTGAAAGAAGGAAGGAAGGAATTATTAACATCTTTGCTAACAGTTATAATTCCTGCATTGATGGGAGCGGTTTTCCTATTTACTTTTAGAATTTTTCAAAATTCCCTTTTTTACTACTGGTACTTTCAAATAAACAATTGGTCATATAGGTAATGAATGCGTTCTTATTGTTAGGTCACATATTCTATTAAGACACAGTACTGCCAAAAATATTTTGACTCTATTCATTTAGTTGCAGAGAATTCTTTGTTTAATGTTTGCTAAACTGGAATATCTTTCTATCAATCAAGATGGGAATAGCTTAATATTAACAGAATACCAGTGATCACACTGTTATACACATGGAAGAGAATAAAGGTGAATTCTTGAAAGCTCTATTTCATTGCTTCTCAAAAAAAATAAAAGAAAAAATAAAAGAAAATACTTGCAGAAAGCAGTAACATTTTTCACTCTTGGGACCAGCAGATGGCGCGGTGGTTAAGGCGCTGGAAACTCCCACATGGCCCACCACGGTTTGCGTCCTGGACCTGGTGGCTTGCTTTCTCACTTTCTCTCTTTCTCTCTTTCTCTCTCTCTCTCTCTGTGTGTGTGTGTGTGTGTGTGTGTGTGGTCAAATTAAAACAAATGAATAAATTAATAAATAAAAAAAATTTTCACTCGTTGTACAGTTTCCACAAATACATAGGTGAAGCTCTAGTTTGTGGTCCCCATGTTTTGGTCTGATTCTCTATTTGCATCACTAGCAATGCAGATGTCATTAGCCACTGAATAACCTCAGCTTAACCACACTGCTGCCGGCCACCTGCAGGCTCAGCAGAATGCGAAAGCCATCCAAGAGATTCAGGCACAGGGGCTGGTGGAATATATAATGCTTTTAAGAAAATAATTGCCCATCATTTAATGCATCATTTTTCTTTCTAGCAAATACTATTCCTCAACCTAAGGGATATTAATTCGCAAATTAGAATGATTCCCTCTCATTCATAACTTCCCCAAGCTAAAACCTAGTCATTGTAAAGATTATGATTTAGTGGGTTAGTGGTTACTTACACACACACATGCACACACATGCACTGACGCTACACCACCATGAATACAGGGTTGAAAGGAGTGCACTGACACCGTAGATATAAGAACCCAGACCATCAATTGCTCTTTTTAAATAACAAAAGTGCTTATCATTTCATTGAAAAATTATTTCTTGCCATTCTGTCAATCTCCTTGCAATGAGATTTTTTTCTTTTAATTACTTTGCATCTTCCTTTCAACTAACTAACTCCTTGTATCTTTGGCAGCTCAATACTTGCTCGCTAACTGTAGGTGACTTGGAAAAGAGGAAAAGTGCTATGAGATAGATAATTTTCCACAGGTAAGTGTCATAACCTGAACTATAATAAAATAAAATAAATTAAAATAAAATAAATACAATGTCTTAGATGTCTTTTGCTGTGCTTTATATTATCAAATAATGGCAGTACTACAACATCTTTACCTGCATCATGCACAAAATGATGAAGTTTATATCTACATAGAATTTTGTTATAGTTAGTATGCAGAAGATTTCTGAAACCAGGGAATTGTTGCTTTCTGCACAGCATCCTTTCCCATGTATCAAGGCACATTTATTAGAACAAGAAGATGAAGCATTCAAAACTGTCTCAAAGTCTAGACCAAGTCCAACTGTCTGTACCAAAGTCAATTGAGTTCTCATAAAGACTAGTGAAAAACTTCATAAAACTCTCTTCCATTCTTCCCTGCCTTCCTTCCTAAATGTCCTGTTCCAGGGACTGGATTAATTGATGGGAATGAGATATTGAGCTATATAGATGAGGCTTGGCCTCTAGGTAACTCTCAGGAGACTAATTTAATTGTGATTTACTGAAAAGTAAATATGTAATTGCAGAGGACTGTGCTCTCTCATTGGCTGTCATGTGGGCAAAGCCAGGCATGATAAGGCTGAGGGGAAGTTCTTCTGGCATTCTTCACACTACCTTGTTGGCATGAGTACCTTGTCACCTTCACAGAAGTCACTGGCTACAGAACTAGGACTCAGAATCTCACGTCAGTGTCCATTAACATAGACCAGGTGCATTTGCTGCTGCTGTGTATGTCACCCGAGGCATGACTGTTTTACTACGATGTCAGCACATTTGACCTGAAATGGTGGTTTTATCACTTAATTGGGTTGGCTCTTTCTTAACCTACAGAATTCGATGGAGTCCTGGAGCAATAACTTTTTGTGGCCTGCAAAAGGAAGGATTTCTTAAACAGTCTTTGGTTAAAGATCATGAGGAAAAAGTGAGGGGCCAGATGATACAGATAGCTGACTGACCACTTATTAACACCAGCTTCAATCCTATTATACATGAAGATTCTGTCCAACCCTCCAATGGCCACACATGGGACATGCACTGTTGCTGAACTAACCCCAAATAGTTTCTAGGAGTGAATTTAGTGATCGGTTGCCTTTCTTCAGGCCCCATCCAAGACATCTGCACAGGAACACTGTATTTTATCACACAGATAAAGTAGCTCAGACAATGCTGTGAAGGTTTATGTTGCTGCTCAAGTCAGAGGAAGCCAGTTTCTATAAAGTAGATGTTTTAATAACCAGGTTACCAGGAACAGCAGGTAGCATGGTGGTTAAGGCATTGTACTTCTACATGGCTGACTTACAGGTTTAAAAATCACACTGGGAGCATGTGCATGCATGCCAAAAATCCCAAGAGGAGAATAGAGGACAAGGGACCGTGGCATGGCCATCTCCCTGGGGTATTATTTCTCACTTTCCTTCTGTTTCTCTCTAGTAAGTACACATACCCTATGGCAAAAAAAAAAAAAAAAAAAAAAAAAAAAAAAAAAGAGGAAAGAAACCAAAAACACAGAATTGCACTCATGAATCATTCACCTGTTGTAATATTAAGTGTCTAATATGCATTATCTTATTAAATCCCTAAGCAGCTCTATACAGCAGGTATTATATTCCTGTTTTACAGATCTAAAGCTTGGAAGAACAGAAAGAACAAAGGATTAGTCTCTAAACAACATAGCTAACAGGTGATTACCCTAGGTTTAAGCTTCCATTGGTTGCTTTCACAGTTTGATTTTTTTATTACTATATAGAGCTGCTTCCCTGAAGAGATATTTAAGACACGGCTTCTCCATCAGGGAAGTAACGATCCTGTTACAGAAATAGGACTTCTAATTAGACGTAAATCAACATATGCTTACTGAATACCTCTGTGGACAAGATACTTTGGGGTTTAAAAACACAATCATGGAATAGTCTCAGACCTTCAAGAAATCAGAAACAGTGTGATCTTGACTTCATCAAAACCGTTCATTTTACTGGTGGGGCCCCAATAGTCTGACTAAGAAAATGCTTTACTCAAAGTCTTTTGGCTCCTTTTGGTCATGGCAGGGTCAGTAGCTGGGAGTAGGGACAGTAGTGATGGTGGTCATACTCATGAGTGTGCAGCAGGAGCATAGGGTCCTGCTCTCAAAAGGATCCCATGCCTGGGGCTTAATGTTTCTCAGCTTATGTCTTGTGATATTTGGCAATTTTACCTTTAAAGTAATACTTTTTAAGGGAAGTCCTAGAGGACAGCAGAGTGTGTGGTAGTGGATGGGAGGCTCCTGAAAAACATGATTCTTTGTCTTACTGACTCTTGCCTCCCCAGGACCTGCTCTCAGTTACCTGCTGCCCACCTCATAAAGCCCTGGGCCCTGCCAGCCATCTCCTCCTTACTCCTGCCTAGCCACTGCTCCTTCCCTCCACCCTTGGCGGGCAGCTGAGTGAGACTATAAGGAGGGTCAGGAAAAAACATGCACCACTTGCAGGATTTCTGGCAGGACCTGGAGGCTATCTTCCTGGCCTCTGGCACACACAGCCCTCCTGCTTCACCATGGACTGCAGCGCTAACCTGGGCCTTGCAGTGGCCAAATGCAAAGTTCAGCTGCTCATTGCTCAGAAGCCAATATTTGAGACACAAGTTTTGGTGGAAAGGAAAAGTAGATCTTGATATTTACAAGAGAAAGATAAAAAAAGGTCCTGGCCCATTGGAACTCCTGAAACCAAAGACTGAACTTTTTCTAAGTTTGATTCCTATTTCCTATGAATGCAAAATAGCAGAGACTCTGGATGGATTGAATCTTATTTATTTATTTATTTATTTATTTATTTATTTATTTATTTATTTTTCCTATAGGGCACACACACTCACTGGAGAGACAGAATGAGACAGAGATACAGAAAGCAAGAAATAAACCTCCAGCAGGAGGCCCACACTGCAATCCCTTCTCCTCCATTCTCCTCTTGGGATTTTGGGCACGTACCCACATACCAGCATGAGTTTCAAGCCCTGAGGTCTGGCCATGTGGGAATCCAGCAGCATAACTGTTATGCCGTCTGTCTATCCCAAATTGAGCTTTTTTTTTTTTTTTAAATCTTCTTTTCTAGAACTACATTTGGGGGTCAGTAAATCTAATGTTGACTTAAACTCCTGAATGCATAAGATGTAATTTTAAAAGATGACATAGGGAACAATAACTTAAACCATAGTGCCATAAAATCTCTAAACCACAGATCAAAAAAATGTGTACACACATTCTGCTTCAACTGAAGGCTGAATGGATTTTCCATATTTCTGTTAGGGATAGGATCATCACATCCTCAGGGCAGGACACATCTGCAAATAGATTCCACCTCCGTTTGCGAACACAGCAAAAGTATGACGCAGCTCCAGAAAATCATGTGTGATTGGATACCCTTTGGTTCTGAATATATCCTCGTCTCTACCTCTTTAGCCAAAAGTAGATCATTTCTGCCTCCACACCAAATCTTTTCTGTTCCTTAGTGCAACCAAGATGCACGCACATACCTGCCTTCTCATCTCAGAAACCAAGATGCTATTGCTGAGGTATAACTGTAATGCCTGGGTTTTCTCTGCTCACTCTCTCTTTCCCAGAATGCTCATTTACGGAGGAACAGGTTTCACTCTCTAAATGATTACTCTATGCCTGGCAGGTGGAGATTGCAGCACTGGTTACATTAATGATTTCTGAGGTGACGCTGAGGCCTCAGAGGCTGCTTGGCAGAACAGCTAGCAGGAAACTAATGAGTATCCCAGCACGACCCTGGGCTATTAAAAGGGGGTGTGTGGGGAGAGGAAGGAGAAGAAGGAATTAGAGACATCAGTTTCTGCTAAGAATATCAGCGAAGGCCTTTAATACAGTTTAGAAAAGAAAATTAATCACTCATAATGATGGAGGTGTTTGCAAATATTTGATTTAATTTCATTTATAAATATTTTTCTACAGAATGATGCATGGTATCAGAGAGGTTGAGAAGCACACACTGAATTGATTGAATCAGGGGATGGACACAAGTGGGGAAAGTGACAGTAATTACAGGAATATGCACTTGGGGAAGTTATTCTTTTTCTAAAGCACTTATAGTAACTTTAGATTAAATATTACAGCTATGCTAGGAAGAATATAGCTTCAAACTCATGATGCTAAAAACTACCAATAAATGTTAAAAATTGTCAGACTGAAACATATTTATGTAAACATTAATCTACTATTAGATTAGCAAGAAAGGGCAACTGAGATATATAATTTTGTAGTCACTGGATTTACATTCATAATTGTTAATCATCTAAGTAAAATCATAACAATAATAATTTAAATGTCAAATAATAAAGACAATAAAAATAAAGTTTTGCTAAAGAAATCTGGTTTTTCTTCTAGAAGATTTAACAGGGAAGAAAGACATTATGAGAAAAAATTACTTATGTTATTTATTTATAGTAAATATAGTCACCTATGTGTAGGAATCAAACAGACAAAACCAAACCTTGGATTATTGGTTATTAGAAGTTACATGTTAAATGATTTGTTCTTTGGTGTAATAGCTTCCTAACTTTTTATCAATTCAGTTCATTTTCTTTGGCCTCAATGGCATCAAATTTAACCTGGGTCTCTGTTTCCCAATTGAGAAACTAATCAACATTAGTGCTTTGAAATTTCTGAATTTTGAATTGATATAATCTGACTACAGACTAACAGATAGAACATTATATAGAGTGATTACTGTGAGACTATTTCACCAAGTAGGAAATCTGGTCCTGGCCCAATTGTCCGGACCATTTTAGCAGAGCCTGATCCTGGGAGGGGAATTGATGGTGACTATCCACTCTACTGACACTATAAGCATGTAGACTCAGGAAGCCACTTTTTACTTTTTTTCTTTCCTTTTTTCTTTCTTTCTTCCTTTTTTTTTAAGTTTTGCTGTAAGTGTGCATGTGCTCACTGGAAAGTGAGAGAGAGAGAGGAGGGAAAGTGAGAAATCACCCCCCTGGGGGATGGTCACAACACAATCCCTTCTCCTTAAGATTTTGGGCACTCATGTAATCGTACCCACTGTGTTTTTGAAGCCATCAAGTCTAGGACTTGAACCACACGGTCAACCATGTGGGATCTAGGCACCTTACCCACCACACCACCAGCTGACTCTGACTACTTAGCTGTTTTTATGATTCACGTTCCTTACCTTATCTTTTTTTAAAAAAGATGGTATAAGGTTGCTTTGGGCTGAAATATCAAAAATATAGGACAATTTGTAAGGTAAAAAGCACTTTACAATCAAATTCTTCTACAAAGAAAGGGCATGGACATAAGATGTGTGACATCTAAGAAACTTGATACTTTAAAAGTTAGAAAATGAAAGAGCCAAGCCTTGCCCCTAGCACTGTGGTTAAGTGTAGTCCATCAGATGCAGGGTCCTGCATGGTGGATGGTGGTTCAAATCCTGGCCCTGATGGCTTGGGGTGGGGGGACAAAAAAAAAATGGGAGACAGAGGGTATCAGAGTGGTGAAATGCAAATGCAACGCTCTGCAAGGCTGACCCATATGTGAAGGTTCCAGGTTCAGGTCCTGAGGCCTCCCAGAGTATGCTCTGACCATGTGTGCCCAAGATCTGGGTCTGGTTGAAGCTAGCAGTGTATCATTGTGTCAAAACCTACTGGGGATTCCTTCTCTCTAAGGAAATACGTAAATAGATCTAAAAAAATAAAAATAAATTAACAAAACAGGATAGATAGGATCAGAATTGATCTCGTTAAGGAGCAGAGCGAGAAATTCCCACCTACAAATTAGATGCAGATTGACATCTCTCCTGCATGATGGTCTCTTGTTTATTGGCTGCTGAATGCAACAGAGTTACATGAGCATGCTGCATTGTTTCCATTCCAAATGCTGCTTCAGAAATTAGAGACTGAGGAGTGATCTCAGCCTCTGGACTCACTCCATTTGGCACAAATCAGTGAACAGAAAAAAATACATATATAGCCCAAAGTTACATACTGACCAAATGCCACTCAAGTGTATCATCACTCTGCTCCCTGCGAGGAGCAAAAACGAACATTACCTCAGGTGCGCAGAACTCTGAGCCATCTTAGCCCAGAATGACTTCTCCTGAAGGCAGGCAGAGCCACAGACTTCACCTAAAAGCATGCCAGAGAATTCCCTTGATCAAACAAGCTGAGATACATTTCTGTTCTGCTAAGTGAACTTGATCCAATTCTAGAAAGACCCTACTTTACTTAGAGAGCTAGATGTGTAAATACATGTATAATACACAACTTCTGGAGCTAAGACAGAAACTCTGTCTTCAGAAAGTAACAAAGACATACCGGTCAATTCCTTTAAAGGGAAGCAGGTAGAGGCAGAAATGAACAGAGGAAATGATTTCATTTCTGATAACCATTTTTACCCTTCTCTTAGATTGTTTTCAACTTCTTTTTTTTTTTTGATTAATGATTTAATACCTCCCATTTCTGAATATGTCAAGAGCACTTTTGCTTCATTTTATGTCATGATTCCATACTATTTATGTTCGTCATTTTATAGATGTATTTTAGGAAATCAATATTATTTAAACCCATTACTATTTAGCAGGCTGATGATTTTGGGGGAAAGAGAAAAGCCATGTGCTCATTTTGCTAAATCCCCCACATTACATATTTAATACCTTTTTTTTTTTTACAAAATAAAATAGTATTTATTTTTACTTTAACGTGTAGGACATTAAGCATGGGTAGAAATAAATTTTGTATAATTACTTGGCTATCTATATTCTTTTTTACATATATTTTTGTATTCACAACCATTAAATACTTTTAAATAGAGGAAATAGCTAGAAGCTTTTCTTCCTTTACTTGAAGATTCCTGTAATTCTAAAAAATTTATGAGGGGGAACATGATCTCATGTCATCAAATACATGACATTCCTGTGTGGAGAAGCAGATATTACGTTCAACTTATACTTTCAGAAAATGTAAGAGTTTAATAAAATGCAAACACTTCTTTCCATTGCTCCTTTGCTATGTCCTTGTGTCGGGAGATTGTGTGAGGTCCACAGTAATGGTGCAATTAACAATACATTGGTCTGTGAACCCACTCTGATTTTTCAGCCTGTCAGCTTATACTTTGACCGCTGATAACGTGACCTTGCAATCCTTATGCAGTCCTGTCACAGTTGAATGCAGACATCTATAAGATTAGGTTCAGGAAATTCAGTCTTCGATGAGTAAAAGAGAGAAAGAGCTCAAAGTCTGAGAGAAGATGAAAAAGCAAAAGCTGTTAATGCTTGGAATGCAAAAAGGAAGCTTACCTCCCATTCCTGTGATTTCGACACCTCCTTTTACAATAATAAATTATGTGCTGGGTCAACTATAGCAGCTGTAGTACATCTAAGATGAGACAAGCATTCCTCGTTTTAACCAGAATACTTCTGTGACTAACTGCTCTGTGGTTTCTGATATTACAGACTGCACGTGAAGAATCCTGAAATAAAACACATATTATAAAGCAGCAATACTTTTGTATTTCTCATTTCATTCTTTAAAAACAATTTTGGCAAATGAAGTTTCTTGACTAAAGAAGTTGCTGTCAACCAATGATACAGAAAAAAGCATAAAATTCTTGAGAAAAAAGAAAAGGAATCTGACCATCTATTTGTCTAGTCTTCTTAATTTAAAATATAAACAGGATTTTGAAAGATGGTATGTCCAGGGTGACATAAAAACATAGATGCAGACCTAAATTTGGCACAAAGATAACTGATTCCTAGCAGTGTCATTTCTACTCTCAACACATTAACACTATTTCTGGCATCCATATCACAGGAAACATTACTGAGTAAATATTATGTGGTAAAAAAATTTGAATAAGACGCCATCTTATTTTAATTGTTTCAGCTCTTGGAAAATTTGAAACCTCTACAATTTTCCATGAAAAACATCATGCTTTTCTCTTTTCTAACCAGGTCCCTAACTAATTAATGAGTAGAACAAGTTATACTCATTTACTGAAATGCTTTGTTGGTTCATGAAATAAGCTCGAGCAAATTTCCATAGATTACTTTTGCGCAGAAGGCTAATGTGAACACATGTTTGAAGTCATTAGTGTCTAGAAGTGTCATTTCATTCTCCTTGTCATTGAAACTATGAGTTCATCTTCCATAATCCAGATACTCCATAAAGAAGCAGCTGAATTTTCTAGCAGGAATTCAGTCACTTTTCTGTTTCTATCATCTGTAGGAAACCCCCATCAATAGTGCCTACCCTGAAGGACCATTCTGCATTTCTTTTTCCAGGTCTATGTGTGGAAGGGTCATTCCTTATTGTCATTTAACGAAAGTGACCAAAATGAATATAGAGAACTCCCCAAGCTCCAGCAGACTTTACGGGAAAGAATCGCCCACTCATAATTCAAGATGGTTTAGGAAGCTGACCTCACCTTCCATCACCACGAGCTTCCAGTCTTCTATGCAATGAAGTGTGACAACAGCTTTAATAGCATGTAAAAACATATTTTATTATGGGGCCATTAATTTGACCTGCCAGCTATGTGATGTTCTCCATATGCTACATGGGAAAGTGCCCTTCTGCTTTGAGATCATTTCTGATGAGCACTAACTTTGCTTTTTAGTATGGAGCTTTAATGGGCACCCTTTTCCCTGCTCTGCCTTTGGCAAAGACCAGCTCATTCCATCATTTCATTTGTGCATGGAAGAGGAGAATGTCATGGACTTACATTCTGCAGTTGTGTGCTTTCTTTTACTACCCAATGATATCTGCCAAGCTTGGGCTACTGAGAGTCTACTCAATGAATTTAAGACCATTATTATTGAGAGAATTATTTTAGCCTACAGAAACAGAAAAAGAAAGGCTCCATTAATTTTACAAATGGGTCTGTGAAAATATGCGTGGGATAAAAGGCATTTGATTATATAGATTGATATGTATTACCTAAGTCGGATCAATAAAATTTGTACACTGGTATAGTAACCTATGTACAAATTTTAATAACCACAAAACTTGTTTATAAAAATATATACTGTAGCATATTAATGTGAATTATGTCATCTCAATACATTTTTGAAATCCAAAGGACTTTTAATCATAGTTTTTGTGGATATCCCAATAATACATCACATTTATTCAATCTGATATTAATAAACAGCATATTAATTGTAAGATTTATACTAAATGGAGTGTGAAGTGAGCAGAAGATGAATACCTAAAGTTTTCTGCTTTTATTTTTTAGAGATTTTTTTGCTATTGGGTGTATATGCTCACCAGAGAAATAGAAAGCAAGAAATTATCCCCTCCGGGGATGGCCACACCACAATTCTACTCCACTCTCCTCTTGGGATTTTGGCCACTCATGCACATGTGTCTGGCATGAGTTTTAAGCTGCCAGGTCTAGGACTCCAACCATGGTCAACTATATGGAAGTCCAACAATGTAACCATTGTGCCATCTGCAGGTCCCAAATTTTCTGCTTTTAATAACCTATCCGTCATGTTGAACATGGAAGTTCTTAATCACTATCTGAGGACTTAATACATATTAAAGATAGGAGAAACAAGCAGATGTATTGCTCTCTAATTGGTTGTTTAAGTGCTATAATACTGAAATTTGCAAAAGGACACGGGATATTCAGAGGAAGAAGAATGAGTCTCTCTCAGCAGGTAACTTTCATGCTTACTCTTTAAAGAGGAGTCTAAATTTCAGAAGGAAGTATGATGCATAGAAGTTATAATGCCAATTCCTGTGGTATAAAGGGATGATAGGTGTTTTATTAGAGTTCATTTTATAGTTGTAATGATTTTACTAGAGCTATGTAAAATGACATTGAGGGAGCTGGATAAGTGACATGTGAAACATGGGATATTTTTGCAACTTTTCTATATGTTTAAAAGTTACTCTAAATATAGATTCAATATAAGATTAACAAGACAGAATTTGGTGTTGCTAATGCCAGAATCCTAAGATGACCCCTAAGATTTGGCATCCTTTGATGTACAGGATCTACACAGTTCATTGGTCTCTAAATGCGATGGATTTTTCCCACTTCGTTATCTTACATTATATCTGATAGTTGACCATAAGGAGATTACCTAGGTGGGCCTGACCTAATCTCATGAGTTATTAAATGTAGACAGGTTTTTCTAGCTAGTTATAGAAGAAAAGCTCTGAGACTCAAAGTATAAAAGAAGGATTCCATGTGTTGTTGCCAGGTTAAAGATGGCGGGATGATGGAGTATAGGCAGCCTATAGAGGCTGGGAGCTCTCCCCAGTTTACAGCCGGCAAGGAGATGGGGATCTGAGTCTCAGAATCACAAGAATCGAATTTTTCCAGCAGCAAGTAGACTTTTCCAAAGAATTAAGTTTCTGTGGTTGTAGTATTGAGAATCGTGTCCCTCCTCTACATACTGAGGCAATGAACATTCCTAGCCTAGATATAGTCACTATAGAAATTAATGTTCTAAAAGCTGGACTACCGGAAACAAAGAGTTTTCCCCAACTGCTAGAAAACAGGTTGGAAGATTTTTCTCTGCAAAGGCTATACAAAGTTCAGGACAAAGAAACAAATCTATCTGGTATTATTTTACAAAAATCTAACTGACTGCTTGAGTTCTCCACCAGTCAAAATTCTTGGCTCAGTGTGTATTTCTGTCTTACAGTTGTGAGGATGAATGGGCAAAATGGATACCAGGATTTCTGAAGAAAGGCTCCATCGAGAAATCAGAGGCTAATACAAAGAAACGGAGGACAGGTTCTCAGAGATGAGGAGAACAAGAGAATTTCAAAATACTAGAATTGATACTGTGAGAGAGAAGAAAGTATTTTTCACTTACAATACAAAATAAAATACTGCTTAGAAAATGAGAAATAGACCTCTTAAAGTTAAAATGTGATAATCATTTAAAAAGTAAAAGATTTGGAAGATGAAAATGTAGGCTTTCCTGAGACCAAAAGATGAATAGTTGGATAACACAAGAGCCCCCAGAGCTCCTTCATCCCTTCCACATGTGAGGGGAAGACAGCTGGGTCAGGTGGTGATGCAGTGATAATGCAAATAGACTCACACGGGAAAGGTCCTGGGTTTGTGTACCAGGGCTTCCCTGACTCTGCCAGATAGCAATGATTGAAACCAGTGGAGACTGGGGGGCATTGCTGCATGAGGACTGTTGGGGGTTACTTTCTCTCTGTCTGTCTTATTAAATAAATAAATACATAAGTGACTTTAAATTAAAAGTAAAGCATTATTGCTTTTTTTTTGGGGGGGGAGGGTTTTTGCTATAGGGCTCGTGCGCTCGCCAGAAAGACAGAGAGAGACAGAGAGACAGAAAGCGAGAAATCATCCCCCAGGGTGGATGGCCACACCACAATCCCTTCTCCTCATATCTCCTTTTGGGATCTTGGGCATGCATGCACACATCCACTGCGAGTTAAACCACCGGGTCCAGGACTCGAACTGTCCTGGCTACATGGGAGTCCAGCGACATAGCCGTTATACTAACTGCTGGTCCCAGTAAAGTATTACTGTTTTTAATGAGAAGACTACTGTCTATGAACCAGGAAGTGGTCCTCCATCAAAATCCAACTATGCTGGTATCCTGATCTGAGGCGCTCAGCCTCCATAATGTGAGAAGTGGCTGTTGTTTATGAACCTCCCAGTCTGTAACAGTTTGTTACATCAACCTGGTTGGACTAGGGCAGCCTCTGACCCAGGGGAACTGTAGTGAAGGGCCAGGACAGGACAGCACCCTGGAGAGTAATCCCTCTGACAAGCAAGCAAGCAAGGGGAGGATTCCCACAGGATGCATCCAGCAAGTGGAGAAGTCACACCTGACTCACTTTTATTGCTGAAAGGAAACAAAGCAATAGTTAAATGAAGCAAAACAAAACAAGTACTGCACAAGAAAGAAAAGATAATAATTATAAACTGCCTGACACAAGAGTGAAAAATAATTTTGTAGTTATCTGATGAAATAGAGATTTGTTAATTACATTTAGAGGAAGCGGGAGTGGAGGAAGATTTTAAAAGAACTAAAATCTTCATCTATCATCCCAGGGAGTCGACAGAGAATGTCTAAAGAATTGAATTGAGAAATAGTGGCATCAGCTCATTATTCAGAAATGTGTTAAATACCAGAATAATAAAGCTAAAAGTAAAGAGAATCCTTGGCCATTGGGGGTGGGACTGAGAACTGTCAAGAAGCGAACAGATTATTGCTATTTTCTGTGTGTGTATGCTAAAATTTGTAGATTTGATTTTAGTTTTCTAAGTGTATCTCTGTACTCCACGACTGAGAAAGAAAGAGGTAGAAACAGAGACACAGCACCCATAACAGGGTCCTAAAGCCATGACCCGCCCCCAGCCTCCGCCAGCACCAGACTGTGAGTATGCTTGATCCACACAGGGAGGTCTCTGGATACAAGCCATGTACCTCCCCATGGAGGTCAGCCTCCACCTCTCACAGCATTGCATTTTCCAACTATGCCACTATCCAGCACCCTTTCTACCTTTATTAAAGTTTATCCACTTATTGCATGACTAAGAGAGAGAGAGAGTGAAAGAAAGAGCTTACTTTTTAAAACAAAGACCATGACAAAATTTTAAAGATGGTTAAAATAGCAAGTAAATAAAATACCATGTAAATCAATCATATTGTGGAAACCAAAGCAAAATAACAGACAGTGAGCCTAAAATTCTGGGTCCTTTGATCACTCTCTTCCAGGGATTCTTTTATCTCTGACCTGTGGTGACTTCTCTCCTCTCTGTAGATCACACATGTTAGGAGGTGCAGCTGTAGCCAATGCTTGCTTCTCCCTAACCCTAAACATGTGTAAAAAGAAAAATCTCTTGGCTCCAGCTTCATGGGCCCTGGCTGAGATGTGACTGGTCTGTGGCTGTGCTTGGAGATCAAAAATCTTTTGCCCAGTTTCTTCATCTATAAAGCCTTTATAATAATGGTTATGATTTGGGATTGTAGTAGTAATCAAAACAATTTGTTAGGTAATGTGCCAGGAGAGTGGTTCCTTGTCAGTGTTCTGATACCAAATGGTCACAACAATTAACATCTTCTCGCTGCAACTCTTGGTGTTTCTATTGCCAGCTTGACCTGGAAGCTTTATCTTCTTGGTGCTGGAAATTACAATGACTAGATTAAATCTATGCCATGATGTAACCATTTGTCAACTCAAAGTGCTGTCAGATCAATGAATAGGTTTTTTATTTATCTATTTTAAATTTTTAAATGCCAAGTTCCTGATTTGGTTGATTTTTCTATTTCATATCAAACTCAGCAGGATCACCTTGTAAAGTTCCCATGCACAAGCAAGGTTCAAAGGTCAGCCATGCTTGAATAGATGATTGTACAAACATCTTTCTCAGTATCCATAGCTGATGGCACATGCTTTTCTCTATAAAGCATGCCGTAAACATGCTTTCTACAGTATCTTACAAAATAAACATTTTTCCTATAACATGTTTTTCATGCTGGCAGGGTTCTTCTCACTAAATTACCCTGACAATGCATGTTTTTCAATTCGGCATTTACTTATGGGAAACTGCCAGTGAATGTATTCCTCTTTGAGAATTACATTCTATTGAATGAATGGATCCTTTTACAGAATACTTGAGGATTCATTATTTAACCATGTACTCTTCTGAATTCAGATGACTTTGTTACATACTACTGTGGACTGAATCTTTTCCCCGCACCCTCTAAATTCATATGTTGGATTCAGGCCTAACAACCAAACTCACCATATTGGAATATAAAGTCTTCAGGACGATAATTCCAGTCAAATGACATCCTGAGGGTGGAGCTCTAATACAATAAAATTGGTGTCTTTATGTAGAGGAAGAGACACATCAGAGTTCTCTCTTTCCATGAGTGCACAGAGAAGCCATGCAAAAACAGTGAGGAGCTGGGGTCTGCAAGCCAGGAAGGCCAGGAAGTGAGCTCTCATCAGAAATGGAATTTGCTGGCACCTTGATCTTAGACTTATAGCCTCAAGAGTATGAAAAAAATAATTTCCATTCTTCAGTCTGTGGTATTCTGTTATGGCAGACTGCATGCCAATATAGTTCCTTCTCTATTAGACAGTAATCTCTAGTGAGAGGGATGCTCTTTTTTCTTAGTATTTCAAATATGTATTATATGCCTGACATAACATAGGCACTCAATGAATATTTTTTGACGGTATTCTTTGAATGTGGTACCCAGCTCATATTTTAGAGAATTTCGTCTCACTGATCATGTGCAGATTGCTCTAGAAGTAGCTCATCAACTTTCCCATGTTCTTAATGGCTCATTGGCTTTTAGAAGAGAGATACTCAATACACATTGATTTATGTAACAGAGAAGATATAAGTGTTGTTAATCAAGATGGAATCATCATACCAGCCTAAAAGAACTAAATGTATACCATCTTCTACAAAAAGTGTTGACTCCCCTTTTTTGTTTTTAAATGTAATGAAAGATGGTGTGTGCTTGCACATGATCTAGGGTGAGTGAGACAAAAAAGGGCCTAGACAAGCTGCAGTCATTTTTTTTTTTTCTGCAGCTCTCCATTCTATAAAGATTCTGAGCATGTATACACAAGTCAAGCATGATTTTCAGGTTACAGGGGCTGGGGTTTGAACCCTGATTGGCCATGTGGAATCCAGGTTCTCCTATACTGTACTGTGGGGTGGCTTGCATTGCCTATTTTTGCATTCTGAAGACCATAAACACATGTGGGTATTGAATTCCATGAAAACAAACTTCCAATTATAATAATTCTCTACATTTCAATAAATTAAAAAAAAACTCTAGGAATGCTCATATAAAGCAACTAATTTAAAGAGGGATTAGCAGAATCTAAGGTTTCTAGAGCTGTGATTTAACAAGCAGAACAAAAATCATTGAAATGCTTGGCTGAGGGTGAACCAAGAGTGGGACAAATAGCATAAAAAGGAATCAGTGGGTTGGATGTCAGTGTTTACTAAAAGCTGAATTAACTCAATGTATGAGATAGTTTGCTCAATAGCAAGTCCAAACTGAAAGACTCAGAAGTCAAGAAGAGACAACTAAGTGTTTGGGGTCAGGGAGTACATAATGTAGCAGAAACTCAGAAATCTGTTTTGGCATTTGATTCCAGTGCACAAATGTTTTGTTTTCTTTCTTCTGAAGCATTAGCCTTCAAGCTAGTTTGTATGTATGATATTCTTCAGTTCAACAGGAGTTGATTATAAGATGTGTAGAGAGAAGAAGCTAAAAGTTGAGGTCCTGTCCTGAATACCATTAGAGTTTGTTGTATTAAGCAATATTTGGCTCAATTAGTTGTGTTATTATTTGGCTCAATTAGTTGTGTTATAAAAGCAGGAATGGGGATATGATACAGCAGAAAAGTAGCAGACAAGTAAACAAAACATAGAACCCGCAATGAAACAGAAGCATTGAGGTTAAAGGGGTAATGGTTATGTTGGGTAGAATAAGAGTAGATTATAAGTACATTTAGACTATAGAGTTGGGAAAAGAACGTCTGTCTCTTTTGGATGGGAGAGCCTTTGTACTAACCTGAAATAATATAATGTGGAAGGTTAGGTAGACGCAAATATTTACAGAGCATGGAATTGAAAGTGTGAAAACCAGAAGTGACACATTTTGTTGGGACTAATATGAGTTGTATGTATACATCATTAGACTGCCTTTAAGGTGTCATAGGCATGTTATTCCTTATCCTCTAGACAATTGAAAGACCCTTCGAGACTGCTTCATAAAGTTTGTGTTCTCAAACCCCAATGGAATCAAACTAAACATCAATAACAGAAATACAAGAACAAAATTCCCAAGCACTTGACATTTAAAAGTAGTGACTGAATGTATAAATAATTATGAATAATAATAATAATAAAAGTACGGTTCTATATAATCTATTGCTCAATGAAGAAATCTTAAAGGTTATGTAAACACATTGAACTAAATGAAAATTAAAATGCAAAATTTGTGAATTATGAGAAAACAAAAATTTATGTCACCAAATATGCATATTAGAAAAAAGGGGACATCTCAAATCAGTAATGTAAGGCACCATGTCTAAAGTCTAGAAAGAAAAAAACAAACTGAGAAAAGAAATAATGAAGAGAAGAAAGAAATGAAATTAAAGACAGAAGAAAATGAAATTAAAGACAGAAGACAAATCAATTAAGGTACTCATTATTTGAAAATAACTATAAAATTGCAAGGACTAACAAAGAAAGGAACAACAAATCATCAGTATTAGAAAGAAATGGAAAATATCTGAGCAAATCCTGCAAATCCCCAAAGCAAAATAAAGGGACATTACAAATCTCTCTCTCTCTCTCTCTCTATATATATATATATAAATTTAAGCAAGTTATGTAAAATGGACCACTTTCATGAAAAACCTGAACTACATAACTGACTGAAAATTAGGTAGATTGTTTAGTTTTGTAGCCAATACAGAAATTGAACTTTTAATATAAAAATTTCTCCCAAAAAGAAACCTCCAGGCTTGCACGGTTTCATTGTAAATTTCTACCAAATATTTAAAGACAAATTTGCAGAAATTCTACAAGCATCTTCATGAAAATACATGAGATGAAAACACTCTACTATTTATTTTCTGAAGCTGGTGTTACTGATATTTTTTTTCAAAAATTGAGTAAAACAAATAAAAATTACTGAAAATATTCACACTGAACGTAGAAGAAAAACCTTTAACAAATATTAGCAAATAGAGTTTGGTAACATATAAAAAGAATTATACACCGCAATTGAGTGGTGTTTGTTATAAGGTTGTGAGCTTAGTTCAATATTCAAATCGATGTAATCTATCAAACAAACAAGCTAAAGAAGAAAAATTAAGCAATAATAGTAGTCAATGTAGGAAAAGCCTTTAACAAAATTCAAGAACCATAAATAATGTGTACTTATAGAAAAATAATAAAAGAGAGGGGCTGGCAGCTGGCGTGGTAGTTAAGGGCACTGGGTTCTCAAATGACTGAATATGATTTGAGTCTCGGACCTGGTAGCTTGCTTTCTCATGTCCTCTCTCTCTCTCTCTCTCTCACTCTGTCCCTCTCTGGTCAAATTAAAATAAATAAATAAAGTTAAATAAAATAATTTTTTAAGAAAAGAAAAATAATAACAGAGAAGAATTTTCTTAACTTGAATAAAAAGCATCCAGAAAAAACCCACAGCTAAAAAGAGAAACTAAAATTGTTTATTTTAGGTGAAAGAGCCGAAGCGAAGCAAGGAGATAGACTCCTTTTTTATTGACAGCATACTGAATTTCTCCGGTAGGATAGATGAGGAAAGTAAATAAGACAATTCAAATTGTTGCATATGGTATGATGTCATTTCTAATACAATGTTCTTGAAACAAAACATTTATAAAAACTAAAAAAATAAGTTAGTAGTTAACAGGAGTTGGGGGGGCAAAGGTGAGAGGGAAGTGTGTTCAGTTATACGAGGGAAACATGGAGAAACCTAGTGGTAGGATTTATCAATGTCGATATCTTTGCTTGGATATTGTGCTATAGCTTCACAACGTGTCATCTTTCCACAAAATCACATAAATTATATACAAGACCTCTATGTATCATTTCTTACAGCTGCATGTGAAACTAACTTTTTCAAAGTGAACATTTTAGTTAAAATGAAGAAAAAGAAGAGGGAAAGCAAGACACCTTCTTTACTTGCTATTGTATTTGATGCTGTGTGCGGATCACACATACTATGCAAACATATCATTGCACAGATTTCAGTTTTGCTATGTATCTTCAGAATTCACAGTATTGTTAGCCCTTCCTGTGGCTTGCAATATTTGTATTATACTGTTAGTTAAAGAAGTACAAACATAAACAGAGTGTCTAAACTCATTTACTTATGGCTTATATAAAGCTATAAAGTCAAAAAAATTATAAATTAAATGCTAGCAAAATTAAACAAACAATAAAATGTGAACTAACGGCATTAGCTTACTGTGACGAATGATATTCTTTGTTGACACTAAGTCAGCAATTACAATGCGAATATAGTTCTGGCTGCTGGAAGGCAATTTATTTGACTTTATTTTAGTTTACTCTTAGTCTTCCAAGCACTACATGGAAGTTCAGTGCTTTTACTATTATTTTGTCCTTTTGACCTAGCAAACAACCTTTATTCATACGATATGCCTTAGTCTTGCTTAATCTTCTTTCAGTTTGAATTCATCATTTATGCATTATGCTTGCCTACGTTTTCTCTGTGTTAAGTCAGCAAGGATATCATCATTATCATAAATACATGTTTTGCCAAGCTCTACAATTAATTAAGTAGAATCTGTGAGACAGCTGAGAAGTTTGGTCCCCCAGATTGGGTCTTTCCTCACTACCTTATAGAGGATACTGTTTGTGTCTCAATAAGTTCAAAGAACCTCACCAAATGCTTGCAGCTTTCAATTAGATTCAAATTTCTCTGATCATCCAATATAAGGATGATAAAACTTTACTGCTAAATAAAAAAAGAGAAAAAAAAAAGAAACACATAAAATGTGAGTCAGTACAAACTCTCTAAACTACACAGATTATGTGCCAGAATGTATAATAAATAAAAAAAAAAAACCTACAAACATTCAAGAAATTGAATGAGGCATCATTTATTTCATTTTAAGATTTGTCTTTCGGTAGTTATCTGTTTATATCACTGTAGGCTACAAAACTACTGAGAGAAAAATGTCTCACAGTTCAGTATCACCCTCTGCAATTTAAAAAAAAAAAATTCCCCTGAACTTTCCATATCTTGTTGCAAAAGATTTGATTATGATGTGCCTTTTTTTTATCATTATTATGTTTAAAAAGTTTAGAGTCACTGTCTTCAGAGCACTAAAAGAGGTTTCTCTGCTGGAAGTGAGGCTAATAAATATGTTGTGTTCATGAAAACTTCTTACATATATATTCTAGTATTTGATGGGAATCTTAAATAAATCTATGTAAGTTCATTTCATTAAAATAGGTATTAGGAACCAAACTGTGGTGCAGTGGTAAAGCAGAACTCTGCAAGACTGACACACATGGGAAGATCCCGGGTTGGTGGCCAGAGACCTCTCTGAGCATGACAGGTATGTGTGTGCCCATGATCAGACTGGCTGAAACTGGGGATGGGTGATGACATGAAGACCAAGTTAGGGGTCCTTTTCTTCTGTCTCTTTGTTCTTTACCTTTATTTACTTCTTTTTAAAATAATTATATTATTTAACTCTATGTATTTATTTATTTATTGAAATCTGACTAGAGAGAGACAGAGTAAGAGAGAGAGAGAAAAAAAAAAACAAGCCTCCAGGATTGAGACTCAAATCATAGTCAGCCATGTGGGAGTCCAGCGCCCTTAACCATCACACCATCTGCAGGCCCCCCACCTTTATTTACTTGTAAAGAAATAAACTTCTGTTTTTAAAAGGAGGTCACTGCATAAACATAATAATAATAGCAGAGTTCATTTTGATCTGCAGTAATTTTTTAATATGATTTTTATATCACTTTTATTATAATGCAGTTGCCTTATGTCAAAAGTTTTTAAATTATCCTCACCTCAAATAAGACATTTGAATAAAAACTAAAGAGTTGGGACCAGCAGTTAGCGTAATGGCTATGTCGCTGGACTCCCACGTAGTTGACCGTGGTTCGCGGCCCAGACCCCGTGGCTTAAAACTCACGCTGGGCGTGTGTGTGTGCTTGCCCCAGATCCCTAGAGGAGAAGGGACTGTGGTGTGGCCATCCCCCGTGGGGGGTGATTTCTCGCTTTCTGTCTCTCTGTCTCTCTGTCTGGCGAGTACACGCGCACTATAGCAAAAACCTCTCTGGAAAAAAAGAAAAAAAAAAACTATAGAGTTAATCATTTGTTCCTTGATATTGAGAAAGATATGTCTTAAATATATTTCTTTTTTTTTTTTGGAGAGGTTTTCACTATAGGGCGCATGCGCTCGCCAGACAGCCAGAGACATAGAGACAGAAAGCGAGAAATCACCCCCCAGGGGGGATGATCACCCCACAATCCCTTCTCCTCCATTCTCCTCTCGGGATCTTGGGCACGCACGCACACGCACCCGGCGTGAGATTTAAGCCACCGGGTCCGGGACGCGAACCGCGGTCGACTACGTGGGAGTCCAGCGACATAGCCATTACGCTAACTGCTGGTTCCCTCTTAAATATATTTCTACATCTAATTTATATTTATTTGATATATGGTAAAGTTTATGTCATATAACTGTACCTTTAGTAGAGAAATCTTTTGCACTTTTGCTATATTTTTTAATTTTATTTTTCCTTCTCCTACTTCTTTTTAATTTTACTTTGGTAGTTTGGTGCAGTTTTTATTTTAACTTGGATGATTCTGAAATGTTACAGAATTTATGTTTTAAAACTGGTTCTATGGAAACTAATTATTGATCTTGGACACAAGAATAACAATTTGGGTAAGTTTCATTTGTAAATTAAATCACAGATACATTTCCATATCCATCCTAATACTTACAACAATATTATTTTATTTATTATATTTATAACACTACATAGTATCAAGAAATAAATGCTACGATAAATAGAAAGTGGATAGAGAAAAGGATGTAAAAAGTTCCTTGAGGGTCCGGCAGGTGACATGGTGCTTAAAGGCACTGGATTCCCACATGGCCAACTGTGATTTGAGTCCTGGACCTAGTGACTTGCTTTCTCATTTTCCTTCTATCACTCTGCCCCTCTCTGGTCAAATTCAAATAAATAAATATAGTTAAATAAAATAATTATTTTAAAAAAAGTCCCTTGGGGCAAGAAATGGCTATAGATGTTCATAATGAAAACAAAACAAAAATCACATCACTTTTCAGATAAATAAACTAGAAAGTGAAATATGATAAAGTTATAGTGTTAGAATATGAGAATATGGTCAACCATATGACACTTGTAAGACTTAGTAAGGAGTTTTCATTTTATTCTAAATTACAATGAGACATTATTCCAAGGCAAACTAGTGATACACTGAAGATTTATTTGTTTGCAGCAAAAGTTAGAGAGCAGTAAGAACTAGCAAAGCCAACTAGGAGGCTATTGCAGTAATCCGAGCAATGGATGACATCGGCTTGAAGTGAAATGGTGCCAAAGGAAAAGGAGTGAAAAATCAACATGAGTTCCCATCGGTTCAAATGGAGGAGTATGAAATCAAGGATGATGATGATAGGTAGTACTTACGTCATTTGTCTAAGCTGAGTGTTGCACAAAACTTTTTTTTTGAGAAAGAGAGATTTTTGCTATAGGGTGCATGCACTTTCTGGAGAGATAGAGAGAGATAGAAAGTGAAAAATCACTTCCACTGGGGATGAACACATTGCAGTTCCTTCTCCCTTGTTCTCCTCTTGGGACTTTGGGCTTGCTTGCACATTTGCCCAGTGTGAGTTTTAAGCCACTAGATCTGGGGCTCAAACTGTGGTTGACTATGTGGGAGTCCAGCAACATAATCATTACTCTATCTGCTGGTCCCAAAACACTTCTAATAAAGCAATTAATTTAGTCTTTTTAGTAACCTAAACATACAGGTGTTACTATCCTAATTTCCATTTTACAAGTTGCTATGAACTCCATCTTTGCTTTCTTTCTAAAATTCATACGCTGAAGCCCTCATCCCCAGTGAGATGATATTAGGAGATGGGACCTTCAGGGTGGTTATATACCCCAGGGGTAAGAAAATAGTCATAACTAAAACTGAGAAACATATTTCTTTCAAGGTCAGAAACAGAAAAAGAACTTGTGAAAAGGCTGAGATAGAAAGACCAAAAAGGTGAGTGGAAAATTGAGAAATAGGTATGTTTCAAAGCCAAGAGAATTTTTTTTTTTACCTTATTTATTTTTTTCCCCCATAGGGTGTCTATGCTCACTGGAGAAAGACAGAGAAAGACAGAGAGCAAGGTAAAGAGAAATCACCCACCAAGATGCATGGCCATGTACCAGTCCCTTCTCTTTCAGTCTCCTCTCAGGATTTGGGGCATGCCTGTATAAATAAATGCCTGGAATGATTTTCAAACCACTGGGAGTGAGACTTGAACCATGAAGTCTGCCATGTGGGATCCAGCACCTTAAACACCATGCCACCTACTGGCCTGAAAAGAGGGTTTTAAGAAATAGAGATTGGCTGATAATGTTGAACATTGCCAAGTAATATCAGGGTACAGAAATATGTGAAGGAATTGGCAACATGACATTAAAAATGGAAGTGACAATCTGATGGAGGCAGAGTTGGAGAGAGAATATAAGGTGAATAAATGAAGACTGCCATATTTTCTTTGTTTAACTCTAAAAGTAATAGAGAGACTGGCTAGTGTGCAGACAGGTGGGAGGAATAGATTAAATATATAAATATATACTTTTCATATGCAACACTTTGGAACATGCATGTATATTTATACAATAAAGAAAGAAGAAAATAAGTAGCTGCAACTATACCAGTTATTATTTATTCGGCCTAAACTTCATGCCTCTTGTTATAAAAACATTCCAGTTCTAAGCCCCACGTCAATGCTGTGAGGTGAATGTTCCATTATTATTATTAGTAGTAGTAGTATTCATTATCATCATCACTATTATTTTCTTTTTCTTTTCTTTTTTTTTTTTTTGGAGAGGTTTTTGCTATAGGGCGCGTGAGCTCACCAGAAAGACAGAGAGAGACAGAGAGATACAAAGCGAGAAATCACCCCCCAGGGGGGATGGCCACGCCACAATCCCTTCTCTTCCATTCTCCTCTTGGGATCTTGGGCACATACGCACACGCGCCCGGTGTGAGTTTAAGCTGCCGGGTCCAGGACTTGAACCACTGTTGACTACTTGGGAGTCCAGTGACATAGTCTACGCTAACTGCTGGTCCCCATCATTATTATTTACAAATGAGATCTTAAGACTTAGCTGGGAAAAATAACCAGTAGTCACCCAGGGAGTGAGGGATAAATGCACGATGATATAAATGCATTCAGGCCCAGTCTCGAGCAAGGACAGCCCTCTCTCCACTTCTCCTTGTCTCTGTAGCTTTTTAAACTCCAGTTGATTTGGAGAGGCTTCATAGAACTCTGAATATTTGCTAACTGCAAAAGCTCTGCCAACTTGAAATTCCATTTGCTGCCAAACAAAAATCTGGCCTGGGGATAATAAAAATGAAGATATGCAATAGACTACAGATTTCAAGTAGCTGCTTTATAATGTATTATCTACATATAACTATAACTAAATTTTCTAGAGCTGGACTCAGCTGCACATGAGAAGTTCTTAATGTCCAGCCTGTTGAGTCCTGCGGTGATGAAATCGTTCTTTTTATTTTCTTCTTATATCCATTCCCAGAATTTCAGGATAAAGAGTTTCCTACATACAAGGAATGCCAACATCATTTCAAGTGCCTCTCTGTGTAGCATGTATACACCCACCCACACACATATACACATATATAAAATACACACACACACACATATTAATATATATATAAGATATTTATATATATAAAACATATATAAAAATATATATTATATATAAATATACATATATGAAAATCATTTTTATTCTTGGCTACTACCACAGAACACACAGCTTTTTAAAGAGGTTATTTCATAGAACTGACAAGCAATGATGATATATACACAGACACAAAACTAATCTCATAATTTTTCCACACAAAAAGATTTCAAGGAATTTCCATTTTATTGGCTTTCAGAATTAGAAGGTTATCTTTCTCCTAATCTTTGGATAGACTCTATTCAATGTATCTCTCCAAATGACAAGAAAATTGTACTCTATTATGTCAAAAATAGTAGGATTCCTCTAGCTGTTTGCTTTTAATAGACCAGTTAGCTTTGTGCAACATAGACTTTATACGGCCCTATAAATAGCTGAAAGAGGAGGAAAAGGATTCTTCTCAGTTCCTCTATTACATGAATCAACAGAAAGCAGAGTTGTCTTCCAATAAGAAGGGCGTCAGTAGATTGCACGTATATAGTTCCGCCTTTGTCGGCAGCTTTTGTGAAGTTCTAGTTGAAGAAGTAAGAGCTCCAGTGACAAAGGTACCCTTAGGAGGATAGTGATTTGATGGAAAGCCAAAGGCATCATTTTATTTTGGAAGAAAAGTAAATTTCTCATGGCTAGGATTTCAGGTTCAATATCTATAGTCTCAAGCAAGGTTGTGAGAAGCCCTTAAGGGAGTTGTCTTAGACTCTCAAACCTTTGAAAGCACACAGCTAACCTGAACTCTGCTCTCCGCAGTGGTAGGACTTGTATTAAATTAGAAGTGCAAGAGAGCTCACATTTTCCCACTGAACTAACAGGAAAGTGAACATATTTGCATGTACTTGTGAGGCTGCGTCTAACTCAAACCTTGCTTCTGAGATTTCTTTTAATTTTAAGGAAGATTTGAAATTATATTTTCAGAAAGGCCATAGAACAGTCACATTGATAGATTCATGTCAATTTCTGCTGTATTAACGACAATAACCCATAAAAATAAAAAATGAAATATCTTGCATATAAAAAAATAATGTGCTTCACCTGCAGTCCTACACTATATTATCTCATCACTTCTGTTTTAGGCAACCAAAATCTGAAATGTTTCTCTCCTTCAACAGCCAAGTTAAAAATAATAGGACCCAGAAGCAGATTACTTTATTAAGTATACATCTAAATTTTACTACAAATTGCATGAAAAAAATAATTTTACTCTCTAGTATATTCAAGATATCCTCTTTGCTAAAATAAAGATTTGTAAAATAATAGCTCAAATAAATCAAACATAATTCTACAAATATCACCTCTTTGAATATCGGTCTAGGAAGGTTTTTTTTATTATTTTTAGTTCTTATTTTACACACAATATATATGTTTTGTACATATTTATTTTCATTTTTTTATTAAAAGAGGAGAGTGTCCAATTTTATTCTGAAAGTATTGATAAGCGTGTTGCCAATGAACCTATTTCTTTACCACCTCTTTCTAAATAATTGGTTAATAAAAAGCAAGCTTAGCAAAAGTGTTTTGCAGGTGACTATTCAGTACTACAGTTGATTTAACTCACTAACTCACATTCTAGTGGAATCTGTAATGACTTTGGGGCAGAGAACTGGTGGATTTGGCTTAGAAAACCAATGACCCTCATTCCTTGTCTCCTCTTATACTATTCATGCAAGTTTCATGACAAAGTAGAAGTCTGGTATATTTAATGCTCTCAGTAAGAAATAGTCTTTGTCCTTTTTAAGGCCCTTTCAAGATTTAATATTCCCTCTATGTAGAAACTAAAGCTCTAGTTGAGATGAAGTAGAAACAGAACTGTATCTCCAGAATTTTATATCCAACAAAGAGTTCTAAAGGTACCTTTAACAGCTCCCCTAGTTCAAACCACACTGGCGTTTTAGTTCGCAAATGCATTCCTATTGTCTGCAGCAGAGCATGATTTGGTGGGTTGGTTAACTCTCTTCCCATTCTCGTTCTTCATAAGTATGCAATGCCCTTGAGGGCCCAAAATACCTAAGACATTTACATGCACACGATAATGAAATAAAAAGTGATGAAACAGAGAGAAAGATTTTTATTTCCTGGAAAAGTAAATGATTCAGTGCTAATGCGTTTAGAAATGGTACATAACTTATTACAGATGTTTAACATGCAAGCAATTCAAGGGGATACTCTCAAAAGAAACCATTATAAAACTTGTCAGAAAAAAATGGCCTTTGTACTGTTTGATTTCTGATAACTGGGACTTATTCTCATTCTTATCCTAATTATAAAAATTAAATAAAATATTCTTTAGAGAAATACACGGGCGTGTGTACACGGGCATGCACCCACCCAGAGCAAGGTACCTACTTTCAGGTGATATTATTTGAAATGGAGTTCTTCAAGTAAAGCTGGCTTCGAAGCCCAGTGCAGAGAAAGTTGTTAAGGACAATGATTCCGGCAGGAAAATAATATGCACTTTCATTTTGAGATGAATTAACACATTCACACCACCAGAAACCTGTTGTTAAATTGCCTCCTTACAGGCAATTGGCTTTTCTGTGGTGGCCTGAGGTTTGAATGCAGAGACAGAGATGCAACGCATAAGTAATGCCACTCTATTTAATATTTATGTCAATAATTAAATATTTTGGACAGTCTCTTGAATTATAGCTCCAATACATCTCAGAAACAATTTCCCACTGACATTAGGTTACAAATAGTTAAGTCGTTCTCCGAAGAAATGCCTGAGTCTGGTTGGTTCATCTCGGCGGAGCATGACGATCAATACTCATATTCTCTCTCTGAGACTACAGGCTGCTGTTCAATGGGCAGTTAACCTTGTAGATCTGACGGCAGGTCTCAAATGAACGTGAATATAAAAATGACAGACTGTAATCTGCATCCTTTATGAGAATCTAATACTGCATACGAACAGGGTGAGGCTGGCGAACTGCAGTCCTCAGCAGCCTGTCCTCACTTATCCCAGAGAGGGGATGGTGTCCTAGCACCGGGATTCGTTTGTCGGTCTGCACTTGGTAGACAGAACCAGGTGCCGATTTGTTACACTGTCGGTGGACTGCATGATAGCTATTAATGTCTAGGGTTGACTTGTAGTGGCTAAATCTTGTTCTGTAGATACACGTACAAGAAACTTGTAAAATCCCTTGTGCTGCAGCTGAATTTATTTTCAAGAAGGCAGGTGTTAAATGGACCTTTGTTTATTTGCACACCCATGCTTTTTTGCACACAGCTTTCTTTCTGTCCAATATGCCTCCCCGCTGGTCTCTCCACCTGTGACATTCCTCATCGAATTTCAAACCCCAGAGAAAAAAGTCTCTTCTGAGAGACCTGAATCCCTTCTTTCCTTTCTTCCATGATTTCTTTGTTGCATGTACCTCTGTATTATGTAATCATATTTTATAAACTATAGGAGCAAGAGCAAATATTTTGGAGTTCAGAGTTTGCTTTGAATCCTAGTTAATCTTTCTACTGCCTGGCTGGCTGACCTATGTTATTTTTCACATCTCGACCACAGTTTTCACTTTTAAAATGGAAAAAAGAACAAGATTTATCTTCATAGTAGTATTGTGGTATCCTGTTGATATTGACGAGACTTCTTTTTTAATTACATAGAGTCCAACACAGAGAAAACACATGGGAAATATGTGTAAGGTAATATCTTTGATGGGACTAGTACACAGTGCATGCATGCTGAGAAAACTCACTTTGCATGCTGTAGAGATGCACAGTGATTTGATTTAAAAATACAATTTAAATTTTGAAAATCTGAAAAAGAAAAAGAAAGAAAAGAGAATGTGCCACCTTCCATCTCTTCCATTCTAACTGTATGGCAACATATGCTGGTAACTAAGGACATGGCAGGACTTTTCAGGTAGAGCTCTTAACTTTCTGGTGCTTCATCCCAATAGAGAATATAAAAACTAATTTATTAAATAAATAAATATGCACTACAGGTTAAGATAACAAATATACTGAAAGAAATAATGTAGGCTAATAAGGAAGGTGGAAAGAACTTTCCATTGTGGCCATTGAGAAAAATGGAATTCTGAGGTGGGGAGGCAAGCTACTTACATCTCACCCAAGACATAAAGAACTAAGGGGCCCCTGGAAAAATATGGAAAAAAAGTTGTGATTAGGGTAGCACAAGTGCAAAGACCCAGACTGGGAAGGTTTCAGGGGATTTTGAGGAGTAATGATAGTAGTTGGTGTCCAGTTAGTGTTTAGCAGTGACGCATTTAGAGGAGGAGGCACGGCTGAGGTTGTTCAGGCCCTGCCCGGGACAGAATTCAGGGTGACACCGGAGCCTGTTCAGTTAACTTGTGGAGTGTTCCAACATGACCTGGATTTGGTTTGTGATCTGAAATTTCACCTTGCAATTCTAGAAAGTCTGCTATTTTCTAAAGGGAAAAAGGTCAGCAAAGAAAGAAGCCTCCTCATAAATTGCATCCATGTGGAGTTTATTCTCATAGCACCACCCTGAGGGGATATGAGGGCAGTAAGGATTAAAATCCATCTCTACTTAGCCACTTTGTCATTGGGAGACCTAGGGTAAATGACCTCTTCAAACCTCAGTTCCTTCAGCTGTGAAAGGGAAATGGTAATCATACCTGTATGATATGGGATCTAGGAGGTTACATGACACAGCTAAGGAGGCTACTTGCTGTACAGTGGTCACCAGTCCTGTCATAACTGTAGTATTTACTGTAGCTGAGACATTTGTGGTAATGAGAGTGCTCTCTGCTTTGTGGCATTTCGGGCTGTATCACACTTCTATTTTTCACTTAGACATCACCTCTCAACCCAACCACCTCCTGGGTGATTCCATGACATTCTGTGTAGGCATTCCCTAGCGAGTGTTATCACACCACTCTTCCCTATGTATGCTCCTATACACAGCCATCACACAGAACAATGATGAACTCCATGTGACTAGGAACTCCCCTTTCTTCATATTTTAACTTCTGCAACCCAAACAGATTCCAACTCGAAGCAGGTACATAATTTATTATTTCTTTTCTTTTTTTATTTCTTAAATTGCTTCCTGAATATGAAAGACAAATAAAGCTGGCTTATTATCCCCTCACAAAACAAAGTTAGGCTAGAAAACGGAGGCAGTGAAGTTTTGAATTAAGGTACAGAAATTCATTCTCACCATCAAAGTTGTTTCCAGGTGAACTTAGTGGCCTCCATGAGGAGTGAGCGTTTGGGCCTGTTTTGGATGACCAGCTGGCAGTGAGGTCCCAGGATGATGGAGCATTCATGGGGATACTGTGGGAGGTTTTCCTCGAGGATGCTTCCAGCTCGAGTCTTCCATTCAACTGTTTTTACAGCAGCATGCACTAATTAAGGACTGAATGTAGAAGTGGATAGCATGAACTGTGGAAAGAGCAAATTAATGTCGTATTTCACAATCCCCAAAGCAAAATGATCCCTCATGGTTTTCTGTACTGTGACGTGTTACAGTTTCTTTGCGAACTGCTTTAGACAGCCTTGTAGGCCTTTTCTTCCTCAGTTTCTAGTAGTGCTGCCTGCAATATGTCCTTAGCAACACTCGTTTAGTAAATGTTATCTTTCAATTTGCCTGGTAATAAATGAGTCAAGGAAGAGGACGAATAACTGCATTTTCATTGACCAATTCAGCAACAGAAAGCGGCCAACTCCTATTGACTGACAGACAGTTATGGAGTGAGTCAGTGACAAAATGATGGAAACATCTGCCATTATCTTCCAGCTCTTATTTTCATCAAATGAGTAAAACTGTACTTTATTGATGGCACGTTTATATTAGAGGAAGCGTACGCTTGAACATTGCCTCATGTTGGCTCCTACAAATATTATTAGAAAATACCCAGCTGTGTTTGGACCTGATGAAGCTATTTATTATTTTAAATCCTTGGAAGGAAGGCGGGATGCCTGCATGTTTTGTCTATGTGGTACAATCTCACTAAAACACATGGTATGTGTACAGGGAAACTCAGTAAGCGAGGGAAATGCTCTAAAACTTCTAATGTTGATGAGCCCTTTTGCTTATTTCAAATAGTATCCCACTCAGTTAGCACAGTCTAAATTATTTCTAAAACATTACCTCAGCAGAGTTTGTTAATGCATTCCTTTATGTCTGCCCACCTTTTAAACACTCAGTTTACACTTAACTTCCCCCTGGTTAACTTCATCTAGCAGATAGGAAAACTTTGTCCTAAGAAGCAGTAAAATGAACCTCACTGTTTAAGCAATTAACTGATATGTGCAGGTTATTTATATAAGGCCATGTTTAAGACACTCTGCCTAAGGTACTGCAGAAATAATATCTGCATAATTAAAAAGTATGTCTTTCACTAGCTTACCTGGCTAGCACTACATATTAAAACTTATTTACTGAGAAGCATCTAATTACACTCATTTGCCGCTTATTTTTTATTGCTGCTAAAGCATTATATAGTGTTCAGCATACTGTTCTATCTCAGCTTTCTACTCCTGTTCTTAATTTTTCTTATCACTTACCAAGCTTTATTTGTAAGTACATAAATGTGGACTAAACATTTTAGTCCCTTGAAAGTGTTTTCAAGACGTGTCTAATTACACTCCTTCATCATCTCTTAAGTAAATGATTTATTTTGCTGCACATACTCATTTTAATTAGGTATTTAGTAGAACATTTTAGTTAAACCTGGACACAATAACTATGACCAAATTAAAAAAAGAAACAAAACTGGATAAGAAAG
>NW_006159760.1:124323-163014 GCF_000334495.1 Tupaia belangeri chinensis
AAGAGTGTGAACTAATATTTCTTCTGCACTTATTTGCATCTGGAATGTAATAGCTGTTATTTCACTCACACTTCAAAACAGTTCTAGGAAGATGTCATGCATAACTTAATGCATTGAGAAGGACATTAAAGAAGTGAAGTGACTTGCCCAATTGCATGCCTGTAGCAAGTTTCAGAAGGGAGGTTTTAGTCTAGTTTGGTCTGCCTTGAAAAGTGCGCCCTTCGGGTTGCTTTACGTTAGTTTTATTCTGCAGGAATTATGGCTTAAGCCATTTTGTCCAAGGAAGTTCAAATTACATGTAATCTGAAAAAAATATCTCTATAGTTGTTTGAGTAGCAAGAAATATCATAAACATAAGTCTTTATGGAAAAAATAAAAAGCAAATCTCTACCTATGAGAGTCCTTTATAAAAAATTAAAATGAAAACCAACAAAATAATGCCTTTTTTGGATATAAATACAATCTTATATTTTGAAACAAACAATTTGGTTTATAATCTTGGGAAAGTAATTGATTGCTAGTATTATTATTTATATTATTTGTTGAGACAAATGGAAGTACGTTTACTATTTTTAACATGGAAAATTGGAATATGCCACAAAATTTCTCAGTTCTTGACTGTAAAAAGTCTTTGACTACCTCCACCTTTTGGAATATATATAAGTAAATCTTGATTTTCTTCGCTTACAAGCTGAAGCATGTATTACATGGCCAACTGTGGATCGAGTCCTGGACCTGGTGAATTGTTCTATCTCTCTCCCTCTGTCTCTCTGCCTCCCTCTGGTCAAAAATTGAAAAATAACGATAATAAATAAGTAATTCTTTTTTTAAAAAAAGTGAATATTAACAAAGCATTTCAATAAAAAATAAGATATCTGGGGAAGCTTATTTACAAAGGTGATATTGAGACTCTACCCCTCCAATGTTCACAGATGGACATTACGAAGGCTCTGAGTTATACCTCTGGATGTAGCACAGAGTGGAGAAAATTTAACTAGCCTAAACTATGGACCCATGGTGTGGTCAAGTGATACTCACAAGTGATGTCTTATAACTGAAGGACTTAATTTCCCCAAACATCATCCCCAAATGTGCCTAAAATATCTATCATAATACTGTGACTTCATGTTTAGCACCATCCTCTTCTGAGAGTTTCCTTTTAAAATGTTGATACTCCAACAATGGAAGTCATATATTAGGTAAATTGCCTTCCTGGCAGTATATTTCTGCTCAGTGTAGGAAGAAAATAAATTATTTTGAAATGAAAGACAGACCACACTAATTGCAAATGTTGCCTACTTCACCACTGTATCTTAAAACCGGTCTCAAACTTAGCTGGCATTCGCATCCATAGATTGAGCTTCATGGCTTATTTCATATTTTAAAATTAGCGTTCACATTGAAAATCTTATAATGAGTAAGCCGGGAATTCTTGATCCAAAACATAATTGAGAAATGAATTCTTATCAATGAATATCAAACCATCTTCTGGGGTTCCCCTTAGCAACATTCTGCCTCTTAGTGGATACAACTTCTGTTTTACTTTTGCCATCAGTGTCTTATAGAGTCATCTTTTCTAGGATCTTTTCAACAAACTTTCATTGATCATCTACTCTAAGCCCTACTGTCTCTAGATACTGGGATTTCAAAGATAGATTTGTTTTTTCTTTAGCCTTGAATGTGTTCAAATTTCTGAGGAGTACCAATGGGACACACAAGATCATATGAAACCCCTATATCACCATATTTTGAGTGAGATATACTGAAAATGTTTTTTCTATCTTTTTACTCATTGTAAATTTTGAAAGGTGTGGAAACTGGAGAATGGAAAAGATTCTTAAAAATGTAGTGTATGAACAGAAACTTTTTATAAATAATTTAAAAAAATAGTTCGTGATTCCTTAGTGGCTAATTTATCTTGATGTACCATTAGGTACCTTCATTCATGGAAAACCACCCAAAGAAATTTTCTTGTGTGACTATAAAAAGATACTCACCATTGTGATCCAGAAAGACTTAAGTCATCATTTATCTAAATGACGATATCTTAGATTTTTAAATAAATGTTTTGTCTTGGTAAATTAGACTGTATGGATGAAGGTACTTCAAATAATGAATGGAAATTTAAAAAAAAAAATCTTTGCACAGGTTTTCCATTAACACAAATGTGCATGAACTTTGAAGAAATGTAATATCTTCTAGCAGAAAGTAAGTGCAAAAGTTTGAGTGCATTTTTTAAAAAGAAATAGTACCTCTTTATTTCACTTAGAAGACTTGTCTTTGTAAATTTCGTTATTTTTTTCTTGTAGAGAATTTTATATAGCTGTCTGAGCAGGTGTTTGTAAATGAGAAGCTGAGTTTGAAGGATCTTAGGAGGGTGATGAAGGCCGCTCTTTATTCCAACCTTGAAGAGACTATGAAAGGGAATAAAACTGGATGAACACTGAAATTGGACTATTGTGTTGCGATGTGATTGTGTCCTTTAGGCCAGAGGGCAAGATCCCAACACTAAGAGCGGGAGTTGAGTTTCTCCTGAAGGAAATGACATTTCCTTCAGTCAATAAAACTTGGAAGAGTTCAAACATGGGACAGGAACTTAGGAATTAAGAATTGAGGAGTAGGTTCTTAAACTTCAAGGAGGGACACACTCTCTTTTGCTCTTCATGCCTGCTCAAGGTTTAGTAAAACCAGACATTCACAAGATGATAATGTCTGGGTTGTGGATAAAAAAGATCCAGAACCTCAGTAATAAAATGACTAAATGTCTTGGCCACATCAAGAAATCACTGACGAGGGACCAGCGGTTAGTGTAATGGCTATGTTGCTGAACTCCCGTGTAGCCGACCGCTGTTCGAGTTTCGGACTCAGTGGCTTAAACTCACGCCGGGTGTGTGTGCATGTGTGCCCAAGATCCCGAGAGGAGAATGAAGGAGAAGGAGTTGCCCCTTGGGGAGTGATTTCTTGCTTTCTGTCTCTCTGTGTCTCTCTGGCGAGTGCACGTGCCCTGTAGCAAAAACGTCTCAAAAAGAAAAAAGAAATCACTGACTTCTGGTTGACAAATGACATGGTAGTGATGTCCTTTGAAAAATCCTTTTGATTGGGTCTCACTGATTGCAGTGACAAAAGCTAAATTGATATTTCAAACAAGTATGACCACAGAGTGACAGTTTTAATGTTTATAAAATTACTTAGTGTCTGGGTTTCTATAGGTACCATGTTGGTGTCACCAGTATGTACACTTCTGCCACTAAATAAGCAAGAGACCGGAAAGAGTTCGTTCCCGAATAATTTGCCACTAGGGGGCAGCAGGAGTTTATTGAATCTGAAGTACAACTAAAGTATTTCCTAAGGTACCAAAGTTCATACTAGGAGTAACAGAATAAGGACATAATCAGTTCTCACCTTTCTTTTTTTTCCAGTGAACATCATTCTGAACTTGCCTTGTAAAATTGGATTTACTAAAAAAAGACATAAGGAGACTTACAAAAACTGACTTTTCCAAAGGGGAAAACAGTGATAGGCGGTATTGGGGTTTAGCCTGACAGGTTAAGGCATCCCAAACTGTGACAGAGAAGCTACATTTCAGTATTTCTGTCTTGTTTTGGGTTATAAAAGTTACCACTGTTCTAGCCAATACTTCCCTATAAATCCTGTTCTATGTCATTTCCACAATTTTTCAAATGACTCAGGCTTTGGGCTTTAATTAAAATAACTGTTTGACCTCAAAGCCTTAAAATCCACTGTACGCAGGAAAAAAAAAAAAAAAAAAAAAAAACAAATAGTGTTGAAAGTACAAAAAAAAAAAAAACAAAAAAAAACAAAAAGTGTTGAAAGTACGTTTTAAGCTTCTATCACCAACATGACCAATTCCTGTCATGTTCTCACAGAACAGCTGTCAGTTACCTCCTAACTCATCTCTCGACGTCCACTCTTATCTAAGTCAAACAGTCAATTCACACCAAAGACAAATTATTTTGTAAAAATCGAATCATGGTGCTTCTTTGGCCTAGACTGTCTGATACTAAAATTCAATCTTCTGCCCATGATCTTTCAAATTCTAGGCGAAATGAACCTTGTCTCTCTTTCTGACCTTATTTCTTATCATTAATTTACTTAGTCCCTTTACTTGCACATGTCTTTTTCAGTCATTACACACATAGCTCTTTATACCTAGGGGCCATTTTACTTGCTATTCTGTTGGCTCAAAAGCTTTCCCCCAGATATTTGCATGACTTGCTCTTTCATATCCATTCTCACTTCAGCTCTTTGCTACACTGGCTTCCCCTATTCAACATTTCTTTTTTTTCTTTTTTAGAAAGAGATTTTTGCTATAGGGTGTGTGCTCACCAGGGAGACAGAGAGTCAGAGAGACAGAAAGAAATCACCCCTGGGGGAGGGAATGACCATGGTGCAATCCCTTCTTCACCATTCTCCTCTTGGGATTTGTGGCATGTACACACATGCACCTGGCATGAGTTTTAAGACACTGAGTTAAGGACTCGAACTGAGATTAACTACATGGGAGCCCAGAGACGTAACCATTACATTATCTGCCAGACCCTGCTATTAGAACTTTCTAAACTAGAACTTCCTAGGATGTTTTACTTGGTGGCTCATAATAAACCATGACCCCTGGAATTCACACACTTACCTAGTCACCTCTATTAAATCTGGGATTCAGTTTAATCCACAGAATAAGAGAAGTGACTCTGCCATTTCCAGGTCCAAACCTTAACTAATAAGAAGAGTTTCTGCTTCTGAGTTAATTCATGTCCTGAGCCACTGGGTCAGAAATCTGGCTGTGATGCAAGAGAGACTGTGGACCAATCCCATGTGGACCAGTGGAGAAGCCGTGGAGGGAGGAACAGTCCAATCACATAGCTGAGCCCAGCCCTCAGCTCACCGGGAAGCTAAAGGCAGTCCCTCGACGTCTCCTAGAAAGCCAGCAGAACCACACAACTGAGCCCAGTTCCAAATACTGACTCAGGAGCAAATATGTTTTTTCAGAGTTTTAGTTCACTAAGTTTTAGGGTCGTTTGTTAAACAGTACTAGATAATTGATAAACTCCCCGTCATTTACTACACCTGGCGACTCATCTGTTTCATGTCATTCATCAGTACTTAACATTTCATTTTGCATATATATTCATATATAAACTATATATATTTTGCATATATATTTATATATACACTATATATAAATCATACATACCTAGATGTGTGTGTGTATGCATGCATATATATATATGTGAATATATACACACATACATACATATATATAAAATGCCATGAGCTCTAAGATGACAGATTGTGTTTTGTTCACTATTATATCCCCAGCATGTTACTTAATGAATGAACTAAGGATTTAGTCTCTAATGATGTTAAATTGTCTTATCTTACAGTCTAAGAAAATGTTTCTGTCATTTGTCCTAACATCCACGCTTTACTAAAGATATTTGTTAATCAGTTTTGTATAGATAGTCTGTTCCTTCTTATTTCTTCTTTATTTCTAAATAGAATAAATGGTTTAATTAGTGAGCCTATAGATTTATAGAAAATTAGAAATGAGAAGAACATCAAAAAGATGCAGTTCAGTGTTTTATATTTACACAGCCATAACACTCTTCATTAAACAAAATATTCTATGGGTTAAATTAAACTAGTTTGGCCTCAAATGGCTGCTTAATTCCACACTAGCATTCCTATGGATAAGCCTAAATCATACATGTTAGGTTGTTTTCCTAAACTGGTTCCTAGGTTCCAGCTAATCACAGCAGCTAGGCTTCAATTCATTACTTTTAAACCGTGTTAATGCAGACAAACTTCGGAATGTCACCAACAAGAATTGTTTCCCTACCTCATCCCTTCACTTTCGTTTTTGTACATCATGTTCCCGTTACTGTACACATTACTTTCGATTTCTGGAACTTAAATACTGTGGGGCCACAAGGCCAGCCAGAGTTTCTTGGAAGATTGTCTACAAACTCCCCAACTTGAATCTTGCTAAGATTTGCTCAATTAGAATTCCACCTGATTAAATTGGTTTATTTTTCTTTTAATAGATGGGATGCAAAATATAAATCATTCAGAGTAGGTGGGTTCCTGGAAGATTTTGAGTTTGAGATCAGCATGGGCAACAGAGCAAGACCCTGTCTGAAAGAGCTGGCTGTGGCTGTGCACGCCTTTATCCCAGCTATGAGAGAGGATGAGGCAGGAGGACCGAGCAGACAGTGTATCTGCTCTGTAAATGGGATATTTTCTTTTCCCTTCCTCGGGGACTCTTTAAGGATGGTCTTCAAAATCATAACATACTAAAAAACGTAGAAAAACCCTTTGCCTCTTTTCAAACCCTAACTTGATACATGAAGAAAAAAGAAACAAAGAGAAGATATAACTTGCCTGAAGCAAATACAGTTGGTTGGGACCAGAATGAGTTCCATTTGATTAAATTCATTGAAGTAATAGTCATTCTCAAGAGCATTTCTTCTGGTAGGATTTGGTGTAGGAACAGGAGACAGATTGGAACATCACTTTAAAGTACAGCTAATAAGCCAATGCAAGAGTCTCTAATTGAGATTATTCAGACTTAAACTCATTGATACACACCTAGCTTGACCTTGCAAGTGGCATATGGTCTGGACAACAATCAGGTGGGTGGTTAAGTCTGTACCCACTGATCCCCGTAACAGAGACTTCAATAGTCATTGAGTATGGACCGAGGACATACAAAGGGCAGCATGAAAGGTGGACAGATTGTGAGTTGGCATATCCTGAAATAGCCACAGGCAAAGTCAAAAGATACATGTGATGAATGACCAATTATAGGTTAGGAAAAAAATAAAAGAAATCTTCAGCATAAAGCATTTTCATTAACATTTACATTAAACTATGGCTTTAAAAACTTTTTTTACAGTTTCTAAAAAAAAAAAACAAAGACTCATAAAAGATTCTCTTAACAAAATGCATTGATTTTAATTTTTTTACCTTGTATAAAATGTATAAGGTCACAAAACTTTATTTTTGAAACTACATTATTTAAGATAACTTAAGAGGCCAGCAGACGGTGTAATGGTTACATTGCTGGATTCTCACGTAGTCAGCATGGTTTGAGTCCCTGACCTGGAGTTGGGGGATGCTTAAAACTCATGCCAGGCGCATGTGTGTGAGTGCCCAAAGTCCCAAGAGAAGAACGAAGGAGAAGGGATTGCAGCATGACCATCCTATCTTGGGGGGAGGTGGAGGTGGAGGTGGGGGGTGGTAGTGGTGGTGGTGGTTTCTCACTTTCTGTCTCTATGTCTCTCTCTATCTCTCTGGCAAGTGCACATGTCCTGTAGCAAAAATCTTTCTCTAAAAAATAGAAAAGATAACTTAAAATACCCATCACCTGACTACAAATTTTGTCATTTTAAATGACAGGACAATTATTTTTTTATCGATTAATTTTGGGGCTAGAAAATGTTCACACACAGACACGCAGATTTTCATTAGAATCTTGCAAGGTGGACTTGGTGTTTTGTTTGTTTAACTGACACCGCAGTTTAGCTGATTTAAACACATTACCCAGTGTCATTCAGTTAAGTAAGTGACAGAACTGGCTTTGCTGTCATGACTGGCTTAGAATCCCAAGCTATTTTTAATAAGCAAATCCATAGACCTGAAATTGAAGGGCCATTAAAATATTTCAAATTTATTTGCTTCCCTTTTCATATGCAAAAATCAAGGTCTAAAATGGCTAAATGATTTTACCGAATATAAATAACATTTGAACCAAAACCAAGAGGAGAATCTTCCACCTCATGCTGTTCAAACAGTAGTTCTCATCTCATTTGCATAGCAAGTGTACATAGGTATAGATTTAAACATGTATAAATCTTAATGGACTTGCTAGCTCTCTGTGCCTTTCCTAGTCATATGAAGATACCACGTTAAGACAGTCATATAAAAACAAAGTCAAAATCTTTCATCTCCTTCGCACCTGAGCTGCAGAAATGTGTGCGTATTCAGTGCTTTTGTCCAGCAGACACACACGGGCATGTCACACTGGCCAGGGTCTACACTAATTGGTTGTTGTTGGCATATTGTTCCCACTGTAATGTATTCTTGTTGCCTCTACCTAGGTTCTATGAAATTAACCATCTATGGAGCTGTCTATTGGCCCTTTTTATTTCTATCTTTTTCTAAAGGAATTATTTTATTTAACTTTATTTATTTTAATTTGATCAGAGGAGAAAGAGAGAGAGAGAGAAAGAGAGAGAGAAAGTGGGAAAGCAAGCCGCCAGGTCCAGGACTCAAACTGCAGTTGGCCTTGTGGGAGTCCAGCACCCTTAACCACCATGCCACCTGCCAGCCCCCTTTTCCTTTCTATCTTTATCTACTCTACGTTTCCAAGAACAGCAGCCATTTCTTTCTCTTAGTCAAAATTCCAAACTGTTGCTTATCTTCCTTAACCAACTACTTCAGCATATGTCCTACCTTTTTTAATCTATATTATTGTTTGTTTATTTATTTTTTTATTTTTGGAGAGGTTTTTGCTATAGGGCACATGCTCTTGTCAGAAAGACAGAGAGAGACAGAGAGATACAGGGCCAGAAATCACCCCCCGGGATTGGCCATACCTCAATCCCTTCTCCTCCATTCTCCTCTCGCGGTCTTGGGCATGCATGCATATGCACCTGGCATGAGTTTAAGCCACTAAGTCTGGGACTCAAACTGCGGTCGACTACATGGGAGTCCAGCGACACAGCCATTACGCTAACTGCTGGCCCCTATTCATATTATTTTTAAAATAATGCTTTTTAATGTAATTCCTAATTTACATAGAATAGCTACCTGTCTTTGAAGGGTATGATATGGCTTTTCGAAATATGTATATGAGTGCTAATCACATCAGCGAAAGGCCCATCTCTACCATTGCCAACATTTTTAACTGCATTTTATCATGCACATGTGAAATATTTTCTGCTGGTTATTTTGAAATACATTGGGTCATCAGAAAAGTCATGATGTATTTTTGCATAGAAAAACATAGTAAAATACATTGCGACTTTTCCAACAACCCAATATGTGGAATTGTCACCCATGTTCTTTACTGTGTTATAATTGTCTATAAGAGAATGACCATGACTATACTTCTTATTTCAGAGAAATTCCTTTACTTGTGATTCTGAATCCAAACCATTCTTACTGTCCCTTAACATTCCTTTACAGTTACTTTCTCTTTTGTATATTTAATATCTTTTCCATTAACTTTTTTTTTTTGTTTTGCAGATTTAAGGATTTTTTTCTTTCATTTAAAAAAATTTTTTTTCACTTCATTTTCTTCCATACATCCAATCACATTATTATTTGTCTTACAAAATGGATATTTCAACAGGTGAACATTTCTCCCCAGTACTGTTGATAAAACTACAAAATATCTTCAACAGATAATACCATACCTCTTTGTGCCATTAATGCTTTGCCTCCCTGTCCCTCCCCAAATGTCCTTCCTCAGACCCTCCTCTTTCACACACACTCTATCTGGTATTTACATCTATATACTGTGTTTCTATATCCTTTAGTCAATTAGTTTCAGTCACAGGGTGCAGACACTCAGTATATATTAAAATGGGACATACAATTCCTCTCCTTCATAGTGACTTGCTTCACTCAGCAGTAAGTCTTCCATATTCATCCACTTCCTGTCAAAAACCAGGGTTTTGTTGTTTTCTATGGCTGAATGTATTCCATTGAGTATCTGTGCCACGATTTTTCTATTCATTCATCTGTTCGTGGGCATTTGGGTTGTTTCCATGACTTGGCAATTGTGAATAGTGCCGCAATAAACATCGATGTGCAAGCACTTTTCCAGTTAAGTATTCTTCTGTCCTTTGGGTAGATACCAAGGAGTAGGATTGCTGGATCATATGGTAGTTCTATTTGTAGATTTTCTATTAACTTTAAAGGTTGTTCATGTGTGTGTTTGTGTGTGTGTAGTTAAAGTGATAACTGAGGGAGAGTAAAGCAATGAATCAGATATTTTTTCCTGCCTCCTCTCTGACAAAAAATGATTTTTTCATTAACATTGTTGGAACTTTATTTATTTGTGTGATTATTTAATTAGTGCCTTTTTTCCAATAGAATGTAGTATCTTCGATGGACAGAGTCATATTAGCTTAAGGTTACACCTGTATTCTCAAAGACCAATCAAATGGTTGGTATTTGGTCATTGCTCAATTAATATAAATGAGTTGAGTGATTTAATGAAAGAGAAAAAGAAGCGGTTTTTCCTAGTAAAATGCAGATATAGGCATTATACTTGCATTGTTAATTATTCAAGAAACCTTGGAGATGGCTATGCCTGTATCCTAAATACCACTCTTAGGGAAATTACTACAAATCCACAGTGGAATAATACATTCCTTTGAAGGGCTAAATGTATTGAGTCACATCTTACCCATCATCAGGACACCAAGTCACTAGGAAGCCCACACACTGGTAGAAGTTGTGGAAAAGAGATGGAAAGACACTGGTGACATTCCAGGGACTATGATTCCTGCAGAAACCATGGACTTAAATTAATAAAGGATGTAGGAACCAAGCAACCAAAGTGGAGTTCAGAATGTGAGTTTGTTTTGGAAGCAGGGTAGGTATCTGGTATCCAGGCAGCAAGGCAGACATTACACAGGACACCAGAGACTCAAAGGAGGCCAGTATTATTACTTTTACAAGATATGTTTATAAATATGAGAGGCATTTTTGGTTGCCACGTAACAGTGGGGTGTTACTGATATTTAGTGGGTTGGGATTATAATGCAAAATGCCTTGCAAAAGCACAGGGAAGTCCTGAACAATGAAAGGTTTCTTTGCTCTAAATACCAAGAGCACCTCCTTGGAGAAATGGTACTAATCAATGAGCTTGGGGACAGGAATTATTTGTTGTTTTTTTCTGGATATTCTAGCAACAAGCATAGTGCCTGACCTAGAGAGAATGCATATTGAAAATCAACTTCAGTTTCTTGCCAGTGATCTAGACAAGAGTCCAGAAATGTGTAAATGGATGTATGAGTTTCTATAGATTCAATGATAGAGATAATAGGAATTTTGTGCCTGAGAAGTGGTGGGAAAGAGGGACTCATTCTCAGTTGTTTAAAAAAAAAAGTGATTAGAATTGTTACATTGTGGAAAGCAGTGGTAACCGCAATTGGAAAGCATCCATAAAACCTGATATTGAGATAAGTTTTAATTTCCATGTATTACTGACTACTTATGCTTGAAGTGGATTGAGTGGGTATTTCCAGGCCTCCAGCCACTGCTACAGAGGGCAGCAGGACCTCAGATGGATCTTGAGAAAATGAAGAGTGTTTTTCTTCCTGCATTTGTGAAAAGGGTAAGAGTTAAGAAACATGGGAGGAAAGGAAAGAATAAATAGGAGAAAATCATCTGCCCCAGTTTTTAAAAGACCCACAAAACCAACTATTGCCCTCTGCAATGGAGACATCCTTCAGTCGGACTCAGAGTAACACTTCTGAGGCAGCAAGGGTAATCGTATTGATTTTGAAGGAATGTCTGGTTAATTTTTCACAAGGCGTAGATCCCTCAAAAATCAATAACTTTCTGCTGTATCTTTATTTCTCTGAATAAACTGTGTCTGTCGGAGAAACTTGATTCTTAAGCTCAATTGAATTCATAAAACATTCACAGACACATAGCACAAAAGAAATGTAAGCTTTCCCTAGGAGTGGTGAGTATTTAACCTCAACATAGGACAAAGGCTCCTTCCCTTTTGATATATTCTTGTCCTTGGACAGGCGTTAGTAGGGACTATGATTTCTGTGATGCAAACGTTTATTTTTCTTCCCCAACGAAAAGAAGGTTCTATAGAAAATATAAAGCATATGTCAGTGAAACAGAGTTTAAGTAAATATCTTTTTAAAAACTTGGGATTATTAGGGTGACTTATCAAGTTTTTATTGTATTTCTATTACCAAGATGAATGCTCAATAGTAAATATTTTTGGAAGAAATAAAAATATGTTTGGGAAAGTACTAAATGCTACTCTATGATAGAACTTAAGAACGTTGTTGAATGATTCCTGTTCTGTCTTTTTTAGAGATAATACCCAGAGAGGGTAAGTGTTCTTCCTAAGGTCACTCAGTAAATGTCTAACTTGTTAGATTGAAAATGCCACTTTGGAAAGAAATCAGTGAACACTCATTTATCAAGCACAAGGAATATGCAAGGTTAAAACTGTGATAATGCCTGGATTGGAATAAATATAAAATGTAAGGACTCAAATAATAGAAACAGGAAGAAAGAGATGAAAAGGCAAATCATAAGAATGTCTTTTCAATGTGAGAAAACTTTTCTACTTTTGACCAAATATCACTGATGATTTATTTTTCTATAGCTCAGCTAACATTTCACAAATAAGACTGACTGATCATTGATAATCAATTTATTTTTTAATTCATTTTTATTTACATTTAATCACTGTACATCTGTACAGGGAAAGAAATGGTTTTTCCCAGCATGAATACAATGCATATTTGTCAAGTCAAAGACATTACCATAAATATCATCAAAGGATAACTTTTCATTTTTGTGAGTATTAGATGCTTTTTTTCCCCTGATATCCTTCCTTCCACTCCCTATTACCCACCTACTTCTATAACCATCTCTAGTATCTGCAGTTGACCTCTCTGCTAGTATAGCTTCCAATCTCTCAATTTTTGTTATGGAGTGCAGACATTAAGTACATATTAAGCAGAGACATACAATTCCAATTTTTTATAATCTGGCTTGCTTTGCTTAGCGTTAAATCCTCCATTTTTGTCCACTTTATTTCAAATGTCAAGGTCTCATTTTTTTTAATGACTGGGTAGTATTCCACAGAGTACTTATTGTATGTTTTTTCAATCCACTCATTTGTTTTTGGACATGTGGGTTGACTCCATCTCCCAACAATTGTGAATAATGCTGCAATAGACATGAATATGCAAATGCTTTTCCTACTGAGGGTTTCCTGTTCTTTGGGTAGATACATAAGAGTAGAATTACAAGGCCTTATGATAGTTCTATTTGTAGGTTTCTGAGGAACCTCTATATTGTTCTCTGCAGTGTTTGTACTAATTTATGTTCCCACCAACAGTGTAGGAGGGTTCCTTTTCCACCATAGCCTTGCCAGGACTTAACATTCCTTTTTTGTTTATTTATTTAAAAAATTAGCTAGATTAATTAAAAATATATGAGAAACAAACCAGGTAAATAAAATCAGCAATGGAACAGGCGATATTATAGCAGACACAATAGAAATACAAAAGATCATCAGAGAATATTATGAGAATTATATGCCAACAAACAAGAAAACCTAGATGAGATGGACAAATTTCTGAACACATATAATTTACCAAGATTGAATTAGGAAGAAACTGAAAGCCTACTTAGACCCATAAGAAGCCACTAGATTGAACCAGTAATGAATAACCTCTCAAAAAGAAAAGCCCAGGTCCAGATGGCTTAACTTCCAAATTCTACAAAACAAAGAATTAACCCCAAATCTCCTCAAACTATTTCTAAAGATACAAAAGGAAAAAATCATTCTATGAAGCTTCCATCACCCTTATCCCCCAAATAAACAAGGTTATAACAAAAAAAAGAAAACTACAGACTAACATCTCTGGTAAAAACAGATGCAAAAATTCTCGACAAGATTCTAGCAAATTGGGCTATCATCTAGGGTAATAACAGGTATAGTATTCCCAACTGGACTGGTGTGAAATGTATTCATGTTGGAAAATTTACTTTTCAAGCTAACTGATATATAGTGATTGAATGTATAAACAAATAAAATAAAATATATTTTTAAAATACTAGCAATTTTTTTTACAATGAAAAATCAAACTATTATGCCATGAGTTTGAACTCTTTGGTGTCTAAAAATCCAACACATTTAAAAATATCTACAGTAAAACATAAATAGGCAATTTATTGGCAAGACAAATAGGTGTTATTTTGAAGATTTACAGGAAGAATTCATAGTTCCCAAGTTAATCCAGTGATTAATCCTACTATTTTTGAGCCTTATCTTTTTATCTCAGCCCTGTGTGCATGTATGTGAGTGTGTGTATGTGAACACATATGGGCTTTACATACATCTCCGTGTGTTTGGAAGTGTTTCAAAGAAGAGCAGAAATACTTAGGATTGCCTCGGATGATGTGTAAAATAAGATACATCTTATTTTTATAGATTTGGGCACTTTCATTTTCTTTGTTTTGGAACCACTTAGGTGCTACTGATTGCTAAGCCTGCTTCATTAAACGAAAGTTGCCTTCACTTTGCGGTCTGCAATGGGATAAGAAACAATATCTACAAACTCTTCTCCCTGATCATGGTGCCCAGTATTCCTTACTACGGTGTTCAGGAGTATTTTAAAATGAGAGAACACTGGGATTCCAACTCTAGTTATCCCCATAGCAATAGGGTAGACACTATAGGCCGACTTTGTCTAGCTTCTGCTGCTTAGTCAAGCCAGTTGTAAAGAATGATGTCCATCTAGCTCTAAGAGATGATGACTTTTCATCTAGATCAAGGCTTCTGTTTTATTCTTGGTCTGATCTGATCAAAACCCACAAGTTCCTTTGTGGATATTTGAATGGATATTTAGATCTAAAACCACCGCAGATGAGCCCTTGAACATTTAGGTGGCTCAGTGCCTCTTGTCTTTTCCTGTTGCTGACTCTGTCTGATGCAGGTCAAGTTGTCCTCCTCTCTCCTGAAACTACACAATTTGGAACATGCAGCCAGGTGATGAAGACAGCATCAGCATCATCCCCATAACAGCTTTGACCCAGAAGTAACACATCCACTTTGGGTCATATTTCACTGGCCATTTATAGAATTAAAAAATTCTAGTAGTTTCTATTCTCTACTGGAGGATTCTTTCAGCCTCACCATGTCTGAGCCTGTACCCAGGGGAAATGACTTGATTCCCATAAGATGCAATTCAAACAAGTGTTAGCATATATGTAACATGGTACTAAAATATAACTCAGCCAGTTGACAATGGGTGTAGCAACTAATTGGCTCAAAAGCCACCAGGGACTAAGTGTTAAATTACTCTATGTAGGTAAGAACTAGGTAGCAGGGAAGGAACTGTAGCTCAAGCTTGACTTTGCTAATGTGATTGTGTTACTGTGTTTTAATATCTCTGTCTGAAAAATGCAGTTCACACCAAAGCACTTACTGAAACTTGCTTCACAGAGATTTGTGAGAAGTAAATGAAATCAAAGTGTTGAGAAAATCATTGGGAAATGTAAACAGCTACACAAATAAAAAATGCTACATTTTTAATGACACTATAAGCATTCTATGATTTCACCATTCACTATTGTTTATGGTTTCCTGATTGGAGTAAAAGTAATGTGATCTGCTAGAACTATCGTTTAGATATCAAATACACTTAAGATAAAATTCACTGTATTTTTTATGGCAAAAGGAAAACACTCAGTTTCTAATTCATGGTCTATTATGGAAATGCTAAAAGAAGTATAATAATTCATAATCAAACTTCTAATTTTGAAAACTAGCTAGTTAAAAATGATTTTTGTGCTGCCACAAACATATATTTTCCCTACCTAATCATGTTGCTAAGAAAATAGATCATTTTGACAAGACTGTTCATGTCAGAGGAAAAATTTTTTAAGATGCATAACTCATTAAAAATAATTTATTTTATTGCAAGAGAATTTACATAGCTATCTTCTTTTAACAAGTTCTTTCCCACTGTAGTATTTCCCTCCTATTTCTTTCTTTTTCTCTTTTTAATAGCATACTCAAGAAGAGCAAAGCTGATATTATGAGAATCTGAATGCTTCAAAATGCATCACTCCACTTAGGATACCTAAGCAGTTACTGAATTTTTGTTTGATTATTGCTATCCCTTTTTCTCTATCTTTTTTTTAAACTCAAAAGATAAGAGTCAACTTTCCTCTGTATGCTTTTAATTTCTCATGAAAATATAAAATTTTCAGTCATATTTAAAAAAGGATCTGCGTAGTAATACCTCAGACAGTAAAGAATCTTCCTCTGGTAATTTCAAAATGGAAACTGTTCTGAAATCTTTTCCTCCAAAATGTCATTACTTGCTTATTTATAAAATAATAACATTTCAATTATGAGGCTACTTTACTAATGACAGCTGCCATCCTTATATAGTATATAGCCTACAGGTTAGTGAAGAAACAAACAAAAAACCCTTTTTTTCTAGCAAATCATTAACATATACTTACTTTTAAAGTGCTTTGAGGGAACCAGCTGCTGGCACAGTGATTAAGGTGACTGGATCCCACATGGGTAACTATGATTCGAGTCTCTGATGGTAGTTTAAAAAACACACCAGTCTGGGCACCAGCAAAGGGCATGGAGGTTAAGGCAGTTGGATCTCACATGACTGACTGACTGGTTTGAGTCTCAGACCCAGAGGCTTGAAAAATCATACCAGGAGCACATGCATGAGAAGAATGGAGAGAAGGGATTGTGGCGCAGCCATCCTGCTGGGGAGTGATTTCTCACTTCCTCTCTCTCTCTCTATCACTTTGTTTGTCTCTCTCTATAGCAAGACTTAAAAGAAAAACCGGCAGGAAAAAAAAAAAAAAAACATGCCATTTCATGTGTATGCACTGACAAAATCCCAAGGGAGTAAGGAGGAGAAGGGAATGTGTCATGGCTATCCCCCCTGGTGGTTCTTTCTCAATTTCTCTCTCTTTCTACACCTCTCTCTCTCTGTCTATACATTGAAAACAGCAAAAAATGTAAATATAAAGGTTTGGGGCCAGCAGGTGACATGGTAGTTAGGGCACTAGACTCTCACATGGTTGACCGTAGTTCAAGTCCCAGACCTGGAGACTTGAAACTCACACCAGGTGCACGTGTGTGTGTGCCCAAAATCCAGAGATAAGAAGGGATTGTGATGTGCCAATCTCTTGTGGGGAGAAATTTCTCACTTTCTGTCTCTCTGGTGAGTGCATTGTCCTAACCCCCCCAAAAAAAAGACCTCTCTAAAAATAATAAATAAATAAATAAATAAATAATAAAATGGTTCTTCAGGGGAAACCTTGGTTAATTTATAAGGATTGTTAATGACCTTTAACATTTATGCCTAGTCTTTCTTCTATAATATGACTTTGGATCATTGAGCATTATAAGATAAAGATGACCTGGGGCCAGTAGGTGGTGTAGTGGTTTGGGTACTGGACTCTTAAATGGTCAACCACGGTTCCAGTCCTAGACTTGGCAACTTAAAACTCACACCGGGTGCATGTGTGTGCATACCCAAAATCCCAAGAGTAGAATAAAAAGAAGGTATTGTGGTGTCACCATCCTCTCTAGGGGATGATTTCTCACTTTCTGTCTCTCTGATGAGCACCCACTCTTTTTTTTTTTTTTTTTTTTTTTCTTTTTTTTTTTGGAGAGATTTTCACTATAGGGCGTGTGCTCTTGCCAGACAGACAGAGAGAGACATAGAGACAGAAAGTGAGAAATCACCCCCCAGGGAGGATGGTCATGCTGCAATCCCTTCTCCTCCATTCTCCTCTCGGGATCTTGGGCACAGATGCACACGCGCCTGGCGTGAGTTATAAGCCACTGGGTCCGGGACACGAACCGCGTTCGACTACGTGAGAATCCAGCGACGTAGCCATTATGCTAACTGCTGGTTCCCAATGAGCACCCACTCTTGAAAGCAAAAATCTCTCTCCAAAAAAAAAAAAGATAATGAGGGCCTAGGAAACAATGTAATTATGTTGTCTTCAATTGGAACAAAATGACCTTTCTTCTTCATGGGGAATAAAAAAGGAATAGTAGGTTAATATTTTTAGTCTCACTCTCACTCCACTGCAGGGTTGCTGTGCATGGAATTCTGTGGTTGCTTAGATTTTCCTGCTGCTCATCATGATATCCCATTGCTGTATGAATCTAGTTTTAAGAAAATATAAAGAGGTAAAATATGTGGAGCTGGAGGAGATCATGAAGATGAAGTGTCATATCTTCGTTGATCGTGGTGGTGGTCTTTGCCTTCTCAGAAACACCTCTTTTAACAATCAAAGCATTGAGTGGAAAGAATTTAAGGCTCAGGTTCTCTAGGTCTATATCTATATTTGGCTTGGCAAAGCAAATATTTTGTCATTTAAGCTCTAACATAGACTTTCCAGATACATTTGGCAGAAGAAAGTGATTTTATCAACCACTCCCTAGAATGTTAGTAATTTTTTTTCTCAGTTATGGTAATGCACTGTTTATAAATACACCTCATCCATTAACAGATTAGTGGATGTGGCAGATTATAAATGGCCACAAAATTTTGGCTACATAACCCATTGAAAGTTGTGGTCTAGGTGCCATTGACTTAACTCTAAGGAGGATATTAAGCTGCTTTCAGCAATAGAACACAGTGGAAGCCATGCTGAACTAGTTTTCTGGCTGAAGATTAAGAACCTTGCTGCTTCCATTTCTTTCTTCTGAGACACTCACTGGACTCTCGAACCCTCCTCTCTTGCCGTAGACTATGTAGAGAGGGACTGAGACCCACTTAAGTCTAGCCATCCAGCCATCCTCCAAACACAAGGCCACAGGAATGGGAGTAAAGCTGTCTTGGACCCTCTAGACCAATAAAGATTCCAATTTAATACTCGATTGATTAAATGAAGAAAAAGAATTGCTCATCTGAGCCCTACACATATTTCTGAAACTCAAAATCAGAGACACAGTAATGAGGTAGCTTTCTTTCCCTCACAATCATTAAGTTTGGGGAGAATTTGCATAGATTATCGAAACAGCATCAACAGTGGGTATCATATAAGTATTTTCTTGAAATCCTGCTTTTCAGATCTGGTGCATGCTGGAAGTTTTGGAATTATTATGTAATAGAAATATAAATGGAGGGCAAAAATATAAATTCCTGAATGATGGAAAAATGAATGAAAGTATGAGGATTTTCCTCTTGCTCAATCATTGGAAGAAAGATGTGATTAAACACTTCCATTTCCAAAGTTTAAGCAAGAAGGAGGTTTGAGATAGAGAAGTTCTTCATCTTATGTGAAATTCTAAGACTAGCACATAAGGTGTATCATCTAAAGTCACCCTTAGCAGATTTTAAACTGCTTGTGAGAAAACAGCACATTTGGTATTGCTCATTTCTAAAGGAGTTAGATTAAATTTATCTTCTATATTAATAAAATAAAGTTGCTTAAATTCTGACAAATTTGATTTTAAGCTAATAAATTCTCAAAGATGAGAAACCTGGAAATAATAGATTCATCTTTTTTTTTTTTCCCATTCCACTCTACAGCAGGGCCATCATGTACAATTATTGCAGAAGCAGACTGTATGCCCTGGGTGTCGCCATGACTATAACTCTGATGTGAAGGGCTTCTCCAGGATTTATGCAATACGTAACCTGCACAACTGTGCACTGTCTTCCCACACAACTCTACACTGGTTTTCTGTTTCCCAGAACAGTTTCGTTAGATGTGATGGAAGCAATTTCTCAACTATGCATTTATTTATCTCTTCTTCAGAAATACTGCCCATCCACTTAGTCCTTTTATTTTATCTTCAAGACTGTTTTTAAGCAAAACTGTTCAACTATGTATGGACAGTGGATTATTTCACTGAGATGAAGAGCAATTAGAAGAGCAATGCCAAAGGTGTGAGCAAACACTGATAAGATTCGCTGCTTCCCAGAGTATTGAGAAAATCATCGCAGAAACAAACTACAGGCAGGGTTTACCTTTGCTCCCTCCTTATGCTTCTGTAGGTCACCAGTAATCTTACTGCTAGCTGCAGTAGTCACTTTCCGGGTCAACTCCCACCTTAGCTCTCATTTGGACCCAATTGTTTACTCTATTCTCTTTGCAACACCTTCCCTCTTTCTGTCGCCTTCCTTCACTGGGTTCTCAGTGATGGTTACCTTCCTAGTTCATCATCTGCCTGTCATATGGCATAACCATTTCTTACTACTTCTCATCAGCTCCATCTCAGTCCTCCTGTCTCAGCCCCCAACATCTCTTTATATTATTGCTTTCATCTCCTAGCTGGTCTCCTGGCTTCCACTCTAGAAGTCTATTTACAACAGGCTCGTCTGACTGATTTTGTTAAACCAGAGCATATACTTCTTCTGTGCAAAAATCCATGAGGAACCCTACTTTCTCTTGTTACTTATGTATTCTCGGTTCTGACCTTCCTCTCTTCATCTATTCTGGCCACTGTGGCCACTTTTGCTTTTACTAGAATACTCAAATATGTTCCCGTGTAAGGACACTTGAGCATACTATTTTCTGCTTTGGAACCTTCATAGAATGTACATTGTTCTCACTTTGGATCCTTCCAAGTCATTATTCCAAGTTACTTTGTGTGAGGAATTCACTGACCACTCCATTTAAAATCCAATACAACACCATTCCTGTTCTCTTGCAACTGTATCCCAATTTTACTTGGGCAACTGGCCTATCACCTTTTAAGAAACAATTTAACTTACTTGTTTTTCTTATTGTTTACTTCATTCCTCTAGAATATAAATTGCATAAGAGAGAGAGAGCTTTTGTCTGTTATATTTGCTAGGGCAGCTCTCGCACCTAGATTAAGACATGACACATAGAGTTTCAGGATGTATTCAAATTAATTAATGGACATGTCAGGGAACTGGATTTTAAGATATCAGAAGAGATGACCAAGTGAAGGAGATTGTAAGTAGCTCAAGATCTTAGAAAATGGTTTGGAATTAAAAGCAGGCATTACATCCCAAAATGGGAGCATTGCTACTGTCATACAAAATTAATGCAGAAAAATGTTTTTAATAATTTTTATAAGAGAGGGTACATTTAGTACTGAAATAATCTCTGTAAATGAGCATAGATTATTTTACAAGCCTAAATTGAGACTTTTTAAAAATTATTGGACATTTTTGTTTATTTTTTAATTTACTTTTAATCACTATATATCTTTATGGTGTATAACATTGCTTTTTCCTGCATGAAAATAAAGCATATCAATCAAGGCAAAGACATTACCATATACATTATCACCAGCAAATAGCTTTTCATTTTTGTGTCAAGCAGATTTTCCCGTTCCCTTCCCTTCTTCCATCCATTATCTTCCCCTATATTACCCCTTTCCTTACTATCTCTAGTATCTATCTCCCTCCCTACTACTATACCTTCCAAACTTTCAGTTTCTGCTATGGAGTGCAGACATTCGCAATGTATTGAGTGGGGACACACAAAGTCTGTTTCATACTCTGCCTTGCTTTGCTTAGCATTAAGTATTCCATATTCACCCATTTTGTATTAAATGTCAAGGTCTCATTTTTTTTTCATGGCTGAGTAGTATTCAATAGAGTACATATGCCACATTTTTTCAATCCATTTGTCTATATTTGGACATTTGGGTTGATTCCATGTCCTAGTAACTGTAGATAATGCTTCAATAAAGATGGATGAGCAAGTGTTTTTCTCACTGAGGGTTTTTCTATCCTTCGAGTAAATACCCAAGGGTGGAATTACTGGGTCGTATGGTAATTCTATTTGTAGGTCTCTGAGGAATTTTCATATTGTTTCCCACAGTGGTTGTAATGATTTGCATTCCCAACAATAATGTAGGAGAGTTCTCTTTTCATCACGCCCTCACCAGCACTTATCATTATTTACCTATTTTTTTTTAAGTTTTAGCCATTCTGACTGGAGTTAAATGATATCTCATTGTGGTTTTGATTTGTATTTCCCTTATGATAAGAGATGTGAGGAGGGGTGTAAGCCACTTGAGTTCTCTGTATATTCTGGCTATCAGTCTCTTTATCTGAGGTATAGTTTGCAAATAAATTATCCCACTCTGAGGGTTGTTTTCTCACTCTAATTATTGTTTCTTTGACTATGCAGAAGCTTCTAGGTCTAATATAATCCCATTTGTTTATTTTAGGAACTATTGTCTGTACTTTAGGGGTATTCTTTAAGAAGTCTTTGCCTATAGCAAGGTATCCAAGAATTTGTCCTGCCTTTTCCAGCAGTATATTTAGAGTTTCCAGTTTTATGTTTAGATCCTCAATCCATTTTGAGTTGGTTTTTGTTAGTGGTGAGAGATAAGTGTCTAGTTTCATTCTTCTGCAGTCTGATATCAGTTGTTTCAGAACTGTTTGTCAAAGAGATTTTCTTTTCCCCACTGATTATCTTATGCCCTTTGTCAAGGATAAGTTGGCTGTATGTTTTGGGTTTTATTTGGGGTTCTCAATTCTGTTCCATAGGTCCACCTGTTGGAAAAGCACACTCACCAGAGAGAGAGAGACAGAAAGCTAGAAATCACCTCCATCCTGGGGGGGATAGCCATGCCGTAATCCCTTCTCCTCATTCTCCTCTCAGGATCTTGGGCACACACGCACACATGCCCAGTATGAGTTTGAAGCCATAAATGTCCAGGACTCAAACTGAGTTATCTCTGTGGGAGTCTGGCGATGCAACTCATGTCATCTGCTGGACCCAAACATGCTGTTTTAATTAGCACAGCTTTGGAAGATGTTTTGAGGTCAGGAATTGAAATACCTCTTACTTTATTACCCTTGCACAATATTGCTTTGGTTATATAGGGCCTTTTATGTTTCCAGACACATTTTATTATTTTTTTCTTTATTTCTGTGAAAAATACCTCTGGAAATTTGATTGGAATTGTATTGAATTTGTAGATTAACTTGAGGAGGATTGACATCTTGATTATATTCATTCTTTCAATCCAGGAACATGGAATGTTTCTCCACTTTTTAGAAAAGGTTTTCATTTTTTTTCCTGGTTTATTTCTAGATGTGTTATTGGTTTTGTGTCTACTGTAAATGTAAACGGGATTGCTTTCTTCATTCTGCCTCAGTTTGCCCATTACTGGTGTATAAAAATGCTATAGATTTTTGTATGTTGATTTTATACCCTGCCACTTTACTAAATTTATTTATCACTTTCAGGAGATTTTTTTGTGAATACTTCTAGATTTTCAATGTATAGCATCATAACCTCGACAGAGATAACGTCACTTTTTCTTTTCCAATTTGACTCCCTTGCCTGACTGCATTAGCTAGAACTTTCAATACTGTGTTAAAAAGGAGTGGAGAAAGTGGTCAGACTTGTCTTCTTCCAGTTTTTAGTGGAAAAACTCAGCTTTTCCCCATTCAGTATGATGTTAGATATGAGTTTGTCATAGATGGCTTTTATTGTGTTCAGGAATGTCCCTTCTATGCTGATTTTGCTGTGGGTATTAATCAGGAAGGGATGTTGTATTTTATCAAATGCTTTTTCTGCATCAATTGATATGATCATATGGTTTTTATCTTTCCTTTTGTTAATGTGATGTATTACATTTATTGTTTTGTGTATGTTGAAATATCCTTACATCCGTATTTATCAAGGATATTGGCCTGAAGTTTTCTTTTTTGTCATGTCCTTGTCTGCTTTTGGAATTAAGGTCATAAAGGCTTTGTAGAATGAATGGGGGGCGGGGTTCCTTCCCTTTGAATCATTAGAAACATTTTGAGGAGAGTAGGGGTTAGTTCTTTAAAATTTTTGCAGAATTCAGAAGTAAAGCCATTGGGACATGGGCTCTTTTTTGGGAGACTATTTATTATTCAATATCATTGCCGTTATGAATCTATTCAGACTTTCAATTTCTTCCTAGTTCAATCTTCATAAGTTATACGTATCCAGACGTTTGTCCATCTCATCTAGGTTTTCCTGTTTGTTGGCCTATAATCGCTCACAGTATTCTTTGGTGATATTTTGTCTTTTGTTATTTCTGTTGTAACAACTCCTGTTTCCTTGCTGATTTGAATTATCTGGTTTCTTTCTCTGTTCTTCATTAATCTAGCTAACAGTGTATCAATTTTGTTTATCTTCTCAAAGAACCAGCTTTTAGTTTTGTTTGTTTTCTGTATAGTTCTTTCATTCCCTATTTCATTGATTTCTGTTTGAATCTTTATTATTTACTTTCTCATGGAACTCTTTGAGGTGTTCTTGCTTATCCAGTTCCCTGAGTTGTATCATTAGGTTGTTTATTTGCCATCTTTCTGCATTTTTTCTCATGGACACTAATTGCTATGAACTTCCCTCTTGTGACTGCTTTTGCTGCGTTCCATAGGTTATAAACACTTTTTTGTTCATTATCATTGGTTTCTATGAGCCTTTTGATTTCATTATTATTTACTTCTGTAGCTGTAAAGTCATTCAGGAGTAGGTTGCCTAGTTTTCATGTGTTTTTGTATTTTTGAGGACTCTTTCTGTTCTTGATTTGAAGTTTCATTCCATCATGGTCTAAAAAGATTCAGGCTATAATTTCTCTACATGTGTTTTTTAAAGGTTTATTTTATTCTCTATCATGTGGTCAATGTTTGAAAATGTTCCATTTGGGGGCAAGAAAAATGTATATTTTGTGGTGGTTGGGTGAAATACTCTGTAGATGTCTGTCAAATTCATTTCGTGTATGGTATTATTTAGATCTTGTGTCTATTTTTTTTGTCTAGATGATTTATCCCAAGGAAACAGTGGGGTGTTGAGATCCTATACCATTATTGTGTTGCAGTCTATCTCTCCCTTGAGATCTAACAAGTCTCTCTTTGATATATTTAAGTGTTCCAGTGTTGGGTGTAAAGATATTTACCAGTGTTATATATTCTTGGTGAACAAGTAATTTTAAAACTATATAATGTCTTTCTTTGTCTTTTCTTACATCGTTCATCTTAAAGTCTAGTATCAGTATTGAAACTCCAACTTTTTTTTTTTTTGAATTCCATTTGCATGAAATAACTTTTTTCAGCCCTCCACTTTCAGTCTATGTATGTCCTTATAACTAGAGTGTGTTTCTTCTGAGCAGTATAAAGATGCTTCTGCTTTTGCATCCATTCAGCCAGCCTGTGGCTTTAATGGGAGAATTTAATCCATTAACATTCAGTGTTATTTTCAGTATTTTCAGACTTATCCCTGTCATTTTTTAGTCATTTTCTCAATTGTTTTTTGTTATCTTATTTCTCTTTGTCTCTCTTTACTTATCCTGATACGATACTCCCCTAAGTACTTCCTGTAGAGCAAGTTTAGTATTGATGAATTATTTTAGTTTTTGTTTATCTAAGAATACTTTTATTTGTTCTCATTTAGAGAATAATCTTACTGGATATAGTATTCTTCGTTGAGCTGTTTTTTTCTTTTAACGTTTTGAATAGATCTTCCCATTCTTTCCTTGCCTGAATTGTTTCAGTTGAGAGGTATGATGTTAACCTGGTGGAATAATCTTTATAAGTAACTTGATGTTTGTCCCTTGCCATTTTTAGAATATTGCTTTTATCTTTGATTTTTTTCCAATCGGGCTTTGATGTTTCAGGGGGAAGATCTTTTCATGTTGATTATATTTGGGGTTCCCGTTTTTTCTTGGGTCTGAATTTCTCCATATTTCTCTATATTTGCAAAATTTCCAGATAATATTTTATGAAAGAGATTTTTATACCTTTAGCTGGTTCTTCACCTTCTGGAATACCCATTATTCAGATATTTAGACATTTCATGGTATCACGACTTTCCCATACGTTGTCCTCTTTTTTTCTTTCTTTCTTTCTTTTTTTTGTTTGGTTGTTTTTTCATTCTTTTTGGTGGTTTGGTCTATGTTGGGGACTTTGTCTTCAAGGTCAAAACTTCTTTCTTTTGCCTGGTCCAATCTGATGTTAATGCATTCTAATTTCTTGTATTGTTTTCTTCATTCCCAGAAGTTCTGTTTGATTCTTTTTTAAGGTGTCTATTTCTTTATGAAATTCCTCTTTCATTTCCTGACTTGATGTTCTTATTACCTAGAACTGATTATCTGCTTTCTCTTCTGTCTCACTGAATTTTGTCACTGTGAATACTTGGAATTCCTTTTCTGACATTTTTGGGTGTCCCTCTGTGCTGTCCACTGTTGGTAAGGGCCTATGATGCTCACCTGAGGGGAGAGTTACCCCCTTGTTTTCTCATATTTCTTTGAGATCTGCACTGATTTTTGTCATCTGTTGAAGTATTCACTTTTTCCTATTCATTAGAGCAGATTCTGTAGTATTAAAAGAAGAAATTTCACCCTTAGCCCCCAAAGGTGTTCCTATTAGAGGGTTGTATCTCCCAGATCAGAGAATTTATGGGTAACTTCAGGTGCTTAGCTCCTCTACCAAACTTTCAGCTCTTGATGAGGTGGTAACAAGTTAAGGAGATCAAAATCAGCAAAGAGGATCAAGCTGTGGCACATTGCATGTGCTGGTATGCCGAAAGTTCCAAAGTTAATTCCAGGGCTTAGGGGTGCACTCAGGAGACCAAACCTTTTTTTTTTTTTTTTCAGTTTGTTCTTTTTACTATTATTTTTTTTATACATTCAATTAACCTTATTTGGTTTACAAAGTGAATATTTCACTATGTGAACATTTCTCCCTAGTCCAGTTGGTTAAACTATAAAATATCTTCAACAGATAATACCACATTTCTTTGTCCCATTAATGCTTTGTCTCCCTATTTTTCTTCTAAATGTAAGGAATCAACAAAAATTCCTGTATATATGAGGAAAGTAAGACTTACACATAGCATCCTACAAAGTTAGACTCTTGATCTCAAGTATCATCTGTAATTTTTCATATCTATTGATCAATTACTTATTAAATAAATTACATGTAACCAGTATAGTTTTTAGGCATTGAATATACTATAGCAACCATACAAACATCTGTCTATCTGTTTTTCTTTTATCTATTTATGAAGGTTCTCAAAAAGATTATGGAAGTGGGCGAGGTGGCCTTGTAGTTAAAATGCTGGACTCCCACTTGCCCAACTACTATTCGAGTCTCAGACGCGGAAACTTGCTTTCTCATTTTCCCTTTCTTTCTGTCTCTCTCTGGTCAAATTTTAAAAACAGCAATAATTATAAATAAAATTAAATAATTATTTTTTAAAAGTTTGTGGAAAAATGAAATTAAAGTATGAATTCATTTTTGTGCAAAAAGTTTTGAAATCCACTCACAGCTTTTTCACAATACACATATGAACTTTTTGAAGACCCCTCATATATATGAGCATATAAAATAAGCATGTATAAATTAAAAATAGAAACATAAATGTAATAACATATTTGAAATATCATGGGGGTGCAAAGGAGAGTGCTGCTCCAGTAGGCAGGAAGGTCTGCATCTGGAAGGATGAATAGAAATTCTTTAGATGGAGACAGGTTGGAGTTCTTTGGAGAGAAAGGAAGCTGCATGTACCAAAACAGAGGAGTTTCTGGGTGTGATCTTTTTCAGAATAAGGAACTATTTTCTTCGCAGAGTCTGGAAGTTAAGTAGTGGAACGACAAAATAAATTGGTAGGAATAAGATTAGAACAGGAGGGATTATTCTGACTTTCACACATTCATTCAATTTTCATGTAAGTAAGTGCTCAAGTCTCTAATGTTTACTGGAAACTCATTAATTTCTAGAAGTCATCTTGGATGTGCTGTAAGTAATTATAAGACTAAAATGTAACTTTGCCTTATATGGTCTGATGGAGAAGCAAGTATAGATTATTATCCTTTGTGATAATTCTAGAAAGGAAAATACACAAGGACATTTCAGGAACAAAAATAATAAACTTGGTAGAGAGTGAGTGGTGGATGGTGGTTGTAAAAAAGAAAAAAAAAGGTTATAAATGATAAACTTTGGTCTACAGAGAAAAACGAATCGAAATCTTTTTTTGTATTGTCTGGAATAGTTCACACACACAGAAAATAATAATAAACTTACGAGAAGACATTACATCTGAGCTAAATAAAAGTCTTCCAGATGAGGGGTATATGTGGTGTGTGTCTGTGCATGTGCTCATGGATGGTGTGGTGTGTGTATGGTGTGTGTAGTGAGTAAGTGTGTGTGACATATATGCCTATATGGTATGTATTTGTGGTATGTGTGGTATATATTACAATATGTGTGGCATGCGTGCATATGTTGTGTGGACTATATGTCTATGGTATGCTGTGCATTCAGTAAGTGTATGTTTGATGTGTGTGAGTATGTTTAGTGTTTGAGTGCTCTGTGTATGGTCTATGTGTGTGTGGTGTATATTTATGTGTGCAGTACATGTTTGTATAGTATGTGTGTGTACTCTGTATGTGGAGGTGTATGTGGGTGTACATGCGAGGGGTAATTGTGGTGTATGTACATTTTGTGTGTGGTTTACATGTGTCTAGTGTGTGTCAGTATGAGTATATATGTGTAGTGTGTATGTGTGTGTATATGGCAAATGTGTGTGCTATGGGTGTATATGATTGAGTTCTGTGTAATGGGTGAATATGTGAGTGTGTGTGTGGTTTGTATATGTGCAGTTTATATGTGTGGTGTGTGTACTCATGTCTTCTCTGTGTGAGGTTTATGTGATACATGTGTGTACACATATGTGTGCATGAACGATAGAAAACGTGGACACGGTATATGGATGTCAGCAGCCCAGAGCTGAGAGAAGAGCATTTGTGGAACTTCCCTGGCTGAGCTTGGATCGGCGGCTAAGAAAGGGTCAGAGCTGGGGAGCAATGATCAAGGCTGGCCAGTGAAACGCCTGCTGTGCCATCCCAAGCTCTCAGGGAAGGGGTTAATTCTGCTTATGAGAACCACGGTAAGGGAATGTTTCTGGTAAGTGAAAGTAACACCTGATGTACTAATGAGAGAGACCCTGCTCTTTGTGGAGGGAAACTGACTTGGGGAGAGCAGTTAATTGGGTGCTGGGCATCAGGAAATTCAAATAAGAAAAGGGCTGAGCTATTTGTATTGGGTATATTAGGAAAATGTTTCTGGATAAATTGTGAAGAAATATCACCTGTACCCTACAGAAAACAGAAATGGTGAAGGTTGTGTACAGTGGCCTGAGCCATAAACTCACCTGCTATTTTAAAAAGTTAAATGCAGAAGGATGAATTGGAAGGTAGAGTCGGTACAATGGAGTCATGGTGACGAGTGTCAATGTGAATGTGAATAACATGATCAGCAATGGGATGAACTGATGAGACAGTGACTCAGTTCTGTGCTGTTAAACATAGATAAGAACTTTTGTGATTTTGAACCTAAAATGAAAATGTCCCAACATAATTGCTCAAATTGCAGATAACATTAAAGGTACCCGCAATCTAACCCAAATCCTAAGGGTCAAACTATTTTGTTACTTATTTAGAATACAGAGAAGATAGAAGGCAATTTAAAATATAATAGGAAACATTTATAATATAGAAAAATGCAATGATAAGGATACACTGAATCCTTAAGCATAAAAATGAAAGACACAGAAATGATTTTGAGATTAATGTAGGTCCTGAAAAAAATACAGAAAGATGCTTCCTAGATTGATTTTATAGTTTAATCTAAAATGAAATTGAGAAGGAAATCAAGTCCAAGTCATTCTTCTGGCATCTTACATCTCCGTCCAAGGTCTCTAACTCTGGGGACAAGAAATCCATGATGATGGATCTGCAAACGTGTCATTCAAGTAGTTGACAGTTGGAGTGGCTGCGGGCATGGGCTGGAAGTGACATTGCTAACCCTTTGCAAGCGTAAGGTGCAAGATAAGAAGAGAACCAAGTCATTCAGTGACACTCTGCCAACTCAGAGATCAATCTTAGCCACCAGCAAGACTGTGCCTGACAGCTGCACTCTGGGGATAATCGAGTAGTAGAAAGTGAGTGTTGGAAAGAAAGCGACCTTAAAGCTGGGTGATGGGTCAGGAAGATAGCTAGTAAAGCATAGAAACAAATAACCTCAAGTTGTTCACTGTTCAAGCAATTGTATTTATTTTATTTATTAAATTAATCATTGGCCATTAATCCATTAGTTCTTCATTGAATTATGATGACATAGAATCAGAAGGGAAAGAAAATTAACATTGAGCACAGTTCACATACTCTGCTATGCTCTAGGCTGGAAGGGTGAGGACAGGAATCTGACAAAACTCTTTTGACTCAGATCTCTTGTACTTAGTAGCTATGCAGCCCTGAATAAATGAATAGCTTCATTGTCTCTGTCATTTCATCTTTGAAATTACTTCACTGTCTCAGTTGTCTCATCTTAGAAATGGGAGATCAAAGAACTGTCTTTTGCAACAAGGATTCACTTGTATTGGAAACTGTGCATTAGGTGAAGAAAGTGAGAGAAGGAGAGTATGACCAAATAATATTAAAGTAAGAGAGAAAAGATTGTTATTCATAATGAAGAAAAGTCTTAGAGATGTGAGATCAGAAGTAAAGAAAGAAAAAACAGAAAATGAAGGTGAAGACGCAAAGTTTTTGTGATAATTTACCTTCTGCTCATCACTCAAAATCTACAATAAAGCTTCAAAAAATCATAAAATAGTGGCTGTTAGTGGATTTCTGTATAACCTGGTGAATAGGTCACTGACAACAAGTGAATCTGGGACTGAACAAGTAGCACATATAGAACCAGTGGGTGAGGCAGAGCAGATTTTGACACTGTGAGTTGGCTGAAATAAGCAGAAGTCAGATGATCTTCTCACTTACCTTGGCTGTGAAAACTAAAAGATCCAGGGACCAGCAGTTAGCGTAATGGCTATGTTGCTGGACTCCCACATAGTCAACCACGTTTCGAGTCCTGGACCCCATGGCTTAAACTCATACCGGGCGCATGTGTATGCATGCCCAAGATCCCAAGAGGAGAATGGAGGAGGCTTAAACTCACACTGGGCGCGTGTGCATGCGTGCTCAAGATCCCAAGAAGAGAATGGAGGAGAAGGGATTGCGGCGTGGCCATCCCCCCTGGGGGTGATTTCTCGCTTTCTATCTCTCTGTCTCTCTCTGTCTGTCTGGCGAGTGCATGCTCCCTATAGCAAAAACCTCACTCAAACAAAACAAAACAAAAAAAACCAACAACAACAACAACAAAAACCTAAAAGATACAAATGGACTTTATAACTGAAGACAAAGGGAAGTCACTAGCTAGCATACAACTTACATTTACTATATGAAACAGAGAGAGGGAACTGACATGCATTGGCCATACCAGAGAACACAGATTAAACAAAAATGGGGGTGCTACCCTCAACTTCCTTTTTCTTCCCTCCAGAAGGATCTCTAGTAGCCATTTGTCCCAGCTCCCCTACCTCCATGCCGGTCTTAGCTCTTCTCCCTTGGAGCACTTGCTCACTCCTCTTCTCATGGTCACCTGTGTTTTCCACATGGAGAAAATATCATCTTCTTTAAAAAATGCAATAATTTTGGATTTGAACTTGGAAGAAAATCTACTCTACTGTGACTTTTAAATTCTTATCCTGCTCTGGACTCTGTGCTTCTCCAGAAGATAATAACTTTCACTGTAAAAAGAAATTGCCAGAACACGTATGTACCCAGCAGAAAGAGACAGAGAAATGGAGAGGGAGACTGAAAGCACCTTCCAATGGGGTGTGGTCAGACCACAAACCCATCTCCTCCCTTTCACCATTCTGTAGGGACATTGGGCATGCATGTATACACACTCAGCATGTTTTTCAAACCACCAGGGCTGGGATTGAGACCATGGTCAGTGACATGAGATCTGGCTCCTCTACTCACTAGACTACAGGGTGACTTCATTCCTACTTTCTGCTCTCACTCACGAACTTTCACTCACATAGTCTGTAGTTCTGGAACAGACTTAGCTCTTTTTTTTGTCCTCACCTGTGAGCAAGTGCTGTTCCATTGGTGAGACAGATTTACTACTCTTCTTCCCATGATCTTTATGCTGTGTAGGTCCTGGCTTAAGTTAGTCTCTAAGAGGCCTCCTTATCTATTTAAACCCATGACTATTCACCACAGCCATTGCTAACCACTTGTTTATTTTATTCATATTACTTTTCACTATTCAGAATTAGTTTATCTGTTACTTCGATGGTTTTTGCCATGAAGGGTTGTTACTATTTGACTTGGTTTGACAGATATCTACATATGAGAGCATGAGGTGATTGAGAGCAAGAACAGAGAGTGTTGGTATTGTTAAACATGGAAATTTGAGTGCCTACAGAAGTATCTGTGATAGAGCATGTGATCAATAAACTTTAGTTTTATGAGTAGATGACTGAATAAGTGAATGAATTGCACTTTAATGGGTGAATAGTATATATCAGAGATATATTAATGTGAAATATATGTAGGCAGTATTGTCTTCTCTTTAATGTGTCACATGCATGGTTTAGCTACTTTCTTAGAAAATGAGCACTATAAGGCTATAAAGGCATCACTCCATCCCTGACTTATAGCTGGAAGCTGGAAGGTACCACACTGCCTTGATACCCACAGGCCACACCTAAGAGCCAAGACAGAAGGCACTGAGCCACAGAGGGCATTCATGACAGGAATGGTGGCAAAAGATGGGTTGATAATCACAGAGCACGATCAACTGCAAAGAGTGGCTCAACTTAGTTCTGATACCTAGGAAGGGCTCCATCTATAGAGCAGAGTGAGGTTCGTTTCTAGAATGGCAAAGCCAAAATGATGACATCAGATTTTGAATAGAGAATTTAAAGGAAACATATCCAAAGGGAGGAAAAATAAATACATAAAAGGAAAAGCTGGGTATGCAGGCTCAGCTACTATAAAAGGTGGTGTTTGTAGGAAAACGAGAGAACAGTCTTTGGCTAGGATAGAAGTCCCCAACCTTCTTGGCAATAGAAACTATTTTCATGGAAGACAATTTTTTCATAGACCAGGTTGGGTGTGGGAGGTGGTTTCAGGATAATTCAAACATATTACATTTATTTGTACTTTATTTCTATTACATTTATTCATACTTTATTTTTATAATTATTCCATTTTGATATATAATGACTTAATTATACAGCTCATCAGAACCAGAACCAGTTAGAGCCCTGAGTTTAATCTTCCTGCAACTAGACAGTCCCTTCCAGAGGATCCTATGAGAATTTAGTGCTGCCACTGACAGGAAGCAGAGCTTAGAGGGCAATGTGAGTGATGGGGAGTGGCTGTAAATACAGATGAAACTTAGCTCACTGGCCTCCTACACATTTCCTACTGTACAGAATAGTTCCTAAAAAACTGTGCAGACCAGGGTTTGGGGATCTCTGGCTAAGGGAAACATAGTGCTTCATAGAAGCCACTGCAACCCCAGGCTGATGCAACAGAGCAGAGAAGCCATCATGAGATAGAAGGGGCCTAGCCTTCTAGAGAGTATATGCAGAGAACAGAAACTGAAACATGATATTCGAATAGCAGGGCCATCATTAATTATGAGTGAAATCACCAAGTTTCTTTCTAAATCTTATGGTTTAGCAGAGAAAAATCCCATGATATTCTGACATGATTCTCAGAAATTGACTAGAAGACTGAAGCCACCAGGAATCCTACACAGCTAAGATGAGGCACTGGTGTGAGCACGTGTGTATTGTAGATTCAAGTCACTTAATATATAGTAACATATTTTCACTCTGATGAAAATGAATGCCAAACAAGCCAAATTAAATATGTAAGTAGCCTAGATACTAAAATGCATATGGACCTCAATTCTTTAAATAAAGTCATAACTAGACACTGCTGGTACCACCTTTGGTTGTATAAGGTAATTTGTTAAAATGGCTCTTCTCCAGTGATCATTAAAAAATAACTAGTAAAACCACTGCCTTGTAGAATCCATGCAATAAGCCTAATTATTAGTAATTATAAGGATAATAATGATTGTATTATTGCATATGTAATTGTGATTTATTTATTCAATCACATTAAAGGCTTTTAAAGCATTTATTATATTACTCAAAAGCAAGTAATATATGCTCATTGTCATATAAGGATGTACATCTGAGAATTTAAATTATTGTAACTGAAAATTTCTGAAAGATTATCTTAAGTGATCTCATTTTACTGTTTTTTAATCTTATTTTATGATAATTTTTATTGCTTCTAATCGTGCTTTTGATGATAAAGGTAAGTTTTTAAATGTCATTAAGACATTTAGATGAATATTGTGGATTTTTATTTAGAAACAGGCAAATTTATACTCCAGTTATAATTAGAATGACTTATTCTGAAAGCACCAGGAAATATAAATGGAAAATACATTTATATAATTTTAGACCATTAAATAACTACAGTTTTCTCTCTCTCTCTTTTCACATAAGTCTATAAATTGCATATTATATATGTTTGTGTATATGGTTCTATTAAATATATGCATGTGTGTACATATATATTATATACATATATACACATATACATATATACATATATACATATATACATATATACATATATACATATATACATATATACATATATACATATATACATATATACATATATACATATATACATATATACATATATACATATATACATATATACATATATACATATATACATATATACATATATACATATATACATATATACATATATATAACATATATATTCATGCACACACATTTATATTTATATATAAAATCTTCATTATACCCCTTTGTACCTGTGTCAACCTCTGTTTTCAAATAAACAATTGCTTTTAAATATTTCTGGGTGGAATAATGACACGTTAGGAGGTATTTTTTATGACTTGAGTAAATAATCTAGTTTTCCATAATGAATACTCCAATGGTTAGGAAAACACTGGAAAGGATTTAAACACAAGCTTGCACAGGTGAAGGGATAATATCATTAAACAACTCTAATCTCTGTCTTTATCTGTTTTTAAACATCTGCCCTCTTTTCTCTTTTATTCCAGACCCCTTAGTCACATACTGCTCTTCTGAGGCATATGAATTAACTCTGAATTCTTCCACATGAAGTTTGCATTCAGTCCAGATGAAATTAAACTGCTCTTTAGAGTACCCGAATGATATTAAACAATCTCTACATGCATTGTGAATTCCAAAATTATCTAGAACTTTGGATAAGAGAGAGTATTTACAAGTTTTCTATTGATTCTCCAAGTTGGAATTCATTTTAAGCACTAATGTAAAATCGAGCTCAATTTCAGCAAGATGAATAAAGTTAAATTAGTTCTCATATTATGTAGTAAATGCAGAAAATTTAAACGACTGCAATTTTCTAGGCTGATTTCAAAATGTGATTCTACAAATAATGGCCAGATGACTTATATTTAAAAGACAAATAGAAGCACAACTTAATCCATTTCATATTGTTTGAAACAGTTAATGATATAGAAAGATGAATGTCAACTTCAAGATTTTTGTTTTTCAATCTGAATTCATATCCAGTGCTCTTAGAAATATTTTACTAAATGGAGAATGCTGTCAAATTTAAATAAGAACCAAATTTAAAAAGAGATCATTTGAAGCAGGCCAACTGAGAACAAAAATTTGCATAAAATCTTAGAGTCCATATCTTAAGCACATCCATTTTCCCAAAATTTAGTCTGCTAATCTGGGAAAAAAGCATGAAGACAAGCATTCAACCTAATTTTCTTTTCTTTCTTTTTTTTTGGGGGGGGAGAGGTTTTTGCTATAGGGAGTGTGCACTTGCCAGACAGACAGAGAGACAGAAAGCAAGAAATCACTCCCCCAGGGAGGATGGACACACCGCAATCCCTTCTCCTCCATTCTCCTCTCAGGATCTTGGGCACGCATGCACATGCGCCCGGCATGAGTTTTAAGCCCCCAGGTCGAGGATTCGAACCACGGTCAGCTACATGGGAGTCCAGCGACATAGACATTATGCTAACTCCTGGTCTCCAGCATTCAATCTTACTTTGAATAGATGTTATATTTGTTTGAATACTTAGCTGGAAGAACTGTAGTGTCTCCTTTGAGATTATCATCACTGCTTAATTAAATTGTATTTGTCTTAGGTGATCTACAGGAATGTTAAAATTTTGCTTATTTAACCAGGTAAAACATAAATGGAACAATGTTACACAAAGCTTTTTATTTTTAATATGGTTCTTTGAGAAATAAGATCTTATAACATGTACCCGTCAAATATTTCTTGAAGAAAAATCTACTGAAGCTTCATTTTCAGAAAAAATCCATGACATGAAGTGTAACGGAGTGAAAGCCCAGCTCCTTAATAACAAAGTTTCATGGATTGCAAGAAAGCGTGCTTAGGGGAGAAAAACAAAAAGGAGTCATGAACTTGGTTGTAATTAAGTCACTGACAGCACATTTTAACAGCATTTATCATGTACATTTTTTTTTATGACTCACTGCAAGTTTTGGCTTGATTTATAGACAGGTTTTTTCCCTTCTGATTCTGTTCATTGACTGCACTTAACGGTGTCATAAAATGTTCACCAAGACATGCTAATTTTCTGTATAAGATATCTTAGTTGATTGTTTAAGTCTTCATTATACATGTGTAAAATTCAGCTCAGTGAATCCATCCGCTGTGAATAAGCATTGGATGAGGTCCATGGTTAAATGCATCAACAGTCATTACTCACTTCTCATATTATTTTAACACTCAAAATAACATAACAGTGTATTTATAAGTTTGGTTTCTTAGTTCTATTTATAGCACACATTTTAATTTTTCATCATGAAACAATTTCTTTTTTTATATGAATTACTGGCCAGTTGACCATCTTCCGTGGAGCACAAACACAAATATCAACTTTTCAGTTCAGAATATATAATAATAGAGACAATGACCGAAAAGGGTAAATATAGTATATTGTTCTCTAATATCCCCTGAAACATTTCTCTTGCCTCTTCATATGTTGGATATTTATACACACAAGCATGTCTTTAAGTATCATACAATATTAAGGCAGACAACATCTGGATAAAAGGTTTAGGGCCATGGCATTTACACTTTTACTAAAAGGACAACATAATTACAATGGAAGCTATATACAGTTGGGTAAATGATTGGGAGTATTCCTATCATTTCACTTCCCTAAAGTATACTATTTTTGGTATTTGCTAAATGAAAAAAAAAGGGGGGTATTTTAGTTCTAAAATATTCCAAATCCATGCTATCAACTCAGAACATATTATCATGGGACTTGAACATACAGAAAAATTGCTTAGAGGAATTATATTATTTTACAGTGGCATAGTGATTGAGGCACTGAGCTCCCACATGGCCCACTATAGTTTGAGTCCCAGACCTGGTGTGTCTTGCTTTCTCACTTTCTCTCTCCCTCTCTCTCTCTCTGTGTGTGTGTGTGCGTGTGTGTATGTCTGGTCAAATTAAAATAAATTCATTTTAAAAAAAAGAACATAAATAATACAGTGATCAATATGGGGATCATTATGTTAATGCCCAACTGAAATACTTTTAACAGATATTGACATTATCAGTGAGAGACCTCCCTGTCTTCCCATTTTTGCCTTAAAACCTCTACCTCAATATCTGCAGCTGCCTGTCGGTGCAGGAGCTGAGTTGCTTTTATTAAGTTCGGAACCACCAGGCTGACATTTTCAGATTAAATCCATGGGAAATAATTACATTTTAACATTCCCAATTTATTATGTCAGGTTTATAATAGCTACAAGATCATCTTACCATTGAAAAGTTTAGAGAGAGAGGAAAAAAGTCCTCAAGTATTCTATTCTACAATAATGCAAAATGATTTTTTATGCTATGTCATTCAACATTCCAATTATTTTCTCAGTGGTGACTGCCTTTACCACCTCCCTCACTGTGCTGTGCCACAAAATATAGGTTCCCCCTTTGTTGAGGTTGTGTTCTTTTCAAATGAATGCTTAGATATTTCTCTATTACAATATTTGTATAGAAAGGTAAACTATGGTAAACCCGTACCTCAGGTTTCTGGTCAATTTCTGACTTATTTACATCACCATTCTGCTTTTGGGTGTCCTCTCCTTTAAATTTTATCTTGTCTACAGTAGAGATCATTCCTCTGCCCCTCATGACCAATCCAGGGGCCAAGTCATCCCTAACCTATATCCATCACATTTGCTTACACTTTTCATATCATCAACCCTTACATCTTTTCAATCCCTACTATTTCTTGTGTTAATTTGTTCTATTCACCCCTGCACTATTATCCTTAGTGAAGACTCTTGCACATGAATTTTTGCAACAGTATGCTAAGTATTGTGTTTCCATCCTTGCCTCCCTTAAATCCATTCATCATCCTTCAGCCATAGTCAACTTCACATCATCAGTGGTTGGCAAACTATGCCCATGGACCACAACACGTAGGCAAGCTGCTTTGGTAAATAAAGATCTATTGTTGGGCCAGCAGGTGATGTGGTGAGTAAGGTGCTGGATTCCTACATGGCTGACCATGATCGAGTCCTGGACCTGGCAGCTTGCTGTCTCACTTTCCCTTTCTCTCTCTCTCTGTCTCATTCTAGGAAAATTTAAAAATAACAATAGAAAATGGAATTAAATAAATAAATAATTCTTTTACAAAATAAGTAAAAATAAAATTCTATTGCAACACAGTTATGCTCATTTGCTTTATATGTTTTTGCTGTCTTTATGCTACAAAGATGCAGTTGAATAATTGGCTCACAAAGCCTAAAATACTGAATTGTCAAAAAGTCATAATGCATTTCTGCATAGAAAAAATATGTCATGACTTTTCGGACAACACAATATTTTTTTAAAACTTTTTTTTTTTTTTGGAGAGGTTTTTGCTATAGGGTGCATGCGCTCGCCAGACAGACAGAGAGAGACAGAGAGACAGAAAGCGAGAAATCACCCCCCAGGGGGGGATGGCCACGCTGCAATCCCTTCTCCTC
>NW_006159760.1:163067-167241 GCF_000334495.1 Tupaia belangeri chinensis
TGGCGACAAATCCCAGCCATGTTTTGAGTCCCAGACCAGACGGCTTTCTTTCTCACTTTCTCTCTCCCTCTCTCTCTGGTGAACATGTGTGCCCTATAATTATTGAAAAATAGTAAGAGTAAAGTTAAATAAAATAATTATTTTAAAAATATTTATTTTATTTATTATTATTTTTAAGTTAGCCATAGGGCACATGTGCATAATCTGCCTTTACAGAACAAGTATGCTGCTCTAAACTATCTAGTCAAAAGTTTTCTATCAAAATCTTTCAATGGCTTTCTGTTGTCCTCAGGACAAAAGTCCCACATCAACCCGTAGTCTCATCTATTAACCCTTCATTGTTCATATCTAGGTCCCAGGTAACATTTTTTCAATTTCTCAGCCCACACTCCTTTGACTCAGAGCTTCCAGTGACCCGTCATTGGTAGTATGAGAAACTGCTTCTCATTTTGCACAATGTGGTATCAATATTTCCTTTTATAGATGATACCCCTTCAATGTAGAAATCTGAGGTATACACCCTAACAGGTCCAGAGGTTTCTGTCCTTGTTCCTACCAAAGCACATATAAAACTGCAATGGACTTACCTAGGTTTATTTTATTTTTGTTTTGTTTTGTTTTGCCTTCATGATAAATTGCCTGTTAAATCATTACAGTACCTGGTCCATAACAAGCACTCAGTAAAGTTTGCAAAATGAGTGAATAAATGTCATGTGTGTCTTTCTATTTCTAAACCACTCATATAATAAAAGCAAATGATACTCATTTTAGAAATGCAGATATGAAAATGTAGTTGTGATGTGTTGGAAAGCATACTAATATATTAAGATCTAGATCTGCCTTGAGTTAGCAATCAAAGACATTAACAGATAGTATTGTATGGTACTAGAAAAACACGTAATAGATTAAAAAGTGAGTTCCTGTATATTTTCTCATTGAGTTGATTCTCACAACCCACTCAGATGCACCACCCATCTTCTGGAACAATATAAAAATGACTCAAGAAATTGATATTGGGGGTTCTTACAGTGCATGAACTTGGATATGGATGGACATAAAAATATATTGCAATGAAGGTTAGTTTTCAAATTCAGTAATGTTAGATTCTCTTATTTGTTCAAAATTTATCCCAGGGTACACTTTCTTTCTTCTTTTCTTTCTTTCCTTTTCTTTTTCTTTTTTTCCTTTTTTTTAATCTATATATATATTTTTTTATTTCTGTCTCTTGTTTAATCTCCTGTAGTTCTTAGGTATGTTTCCTTCTTCACTGAAGGCAGAAGACCATTGTTTCCTTTGTTATTTTTTCTGCGTACTAAAGCCTACCAGTATATTTAATTTTTTCCCAATATCTGACCCTCTAAAAATAAAAACATATGTTCTGTGTGGTGACTCGGCTGTCTTGGAGAGGAAGGAAAGGGAAATTCATGTGCTTACCATGCCACTTTGGAAAGTAAGTCTTAAGACTATTTCTCCTGTAATGTAGGATAGGATGAATGACATGACTAGTCATTATTTAAAACATTTTTCTACTCCTAGAATATACCCAAATTCATCCACTCATTGGGTTGTCAGAAAAGTCATGGTGCATTTTTGCATAGAAAAATGGAAAAAAAAAAACATGACTTTTCTGACAGCCCAGTATTTATTTATTTATTTTTGTTGACCGGTTTTTGCTATATGGGGCATGCACTCTCCAGAAAGACAGAAAGAGACAGAGAGACAGAAAGTGAGCGAGAAATCATCCCCTACAAGGGAATGACCATGCCACAATCCTTTCTCCTCCATTCTCTTGGGATCTTGGGCACGCATGCATATGCGCCCGGCATGAGTTTAAGCAACCGGGTCTGGGACTTGAACCGTGGTCAACTACATTTAAGGTCAGCAGCATAACTATTATGCCAACTGCTGGTCAAAACCTGGTATTTTAATACTATACTAGATTTAATCTATTAGCTTACTTTAGAATTTCTTAAAATTCTGAAGTATAGATTTAATTTATGTAATAGCTTAAACTTTTATTAATATTTCACTGTTTTCAAATTTATTTATACAGCTTGTACATTGTTACTCTTAATAAAACTTTATTTAACTACCACTTATTTAGCACACATTGTATGCCAAAATATTTAGGTACCTAATCCTTTAATTCTCAGTACAAATCTATCAGATAATTTCTCCTGTTATTCCCATTTTAAATATGAGACAAAGAAAGAATAAAGAGATCACATAACTTGTATAGAGTAGTATAGCTAAAAAGTGGAAACCAGGATTAAAACTGAGTTCATTATCGCCAGAGTACTCTAATCACTCCACCCTGTTGACAGGAAGAGCTCTTTAAGAGGGATAAATGAAAACCACTATCAAACCTATTCATATGGAGACTTTCAAAAGCTTGTGGAGAAATAGAAATAAAGTTTTTTTGGTAGAAAAAACATTGGACACCATTTTACTTTTTATAACATACATTTTCTTTCTTTCTTTTTTTATTCTTTAATTTTGCAGAGGGCACATGTTCTCACCAGAGACAGGGAGTGAGAGGGAAAGTGAGAAAGCACACCCACCCCCACCCATGTAGAATGGTCATATCATAATTTCTTCCTTCTCCATTTAGTCCTCCTTTTGGGTTATTTTGGACATGTACATATACATCCCAGCAGGTTAGGTCAAAGGGACCAGGACACAAATCACATGGTTGGTAATGAGGATCCCTGTCTTACCTACCACTACATGGCTGGCCTAACAATGTGCATTTTCTCTGTATATCTATACATCTACAGATATATAGCTACAGTAACTGAAGAATTTTTTTCTATTTTAACCACTTTCCAGAAAGAGTTTTCTTTTTCTAAATTGTTTTTAAAAGACAGTTGTACTAATTCTATTAAACAATCATTATGGAGCCAGCAAGTGGTGTGAAAATTAAGGCAGCTTGATCCCACATAGTCAAATCTGCATTTCAAGTCCCAGATAGGTAGTTTGAGAATCACAACAGGTACATATGCATGGTACCCAAAATCCCTAGAGAAGAATAGATGAGAAGGTATCACAGCATTGGTCATTCTCCCTGGGGAGTGATTTCTCACTTTCTCTCTCTCTCCCCCACCTCCAGTGAGTACATACCCTCTATAGCAAAAATAAATAATGAAAAAAAGAGGAAGTCATAATGTATTCTCAAGTAATGGTACTTCTCCAGTGATGGGAAAAAAAAAAAAAAGTAAAATAAGAGGAAGAAATGAATGAAACAGGAAAAACACTTAGCTTAAATAGAGAAAATTATTTTTTATCGGTAACACCCTAGGCAGCAGCAGTTTGGAGCCCAGTGACCTTAAGTGCCACAGAGCCATTAAAAGTAATGAGGTGTGAGCTGGAGCCAATGACTGATGAAAAGGCAATGTCTTCTCGGGGGCTCATGCTGCAACATCCAACTTAATGTATTAGTATCAGTAGATGAAACATGACGAATCCTAACTCTCATTTGCATAATGGATGAAGCTTGGGAAACAGTTCCAGATGGCTGACGAGCACCTTGAGCCAGAAGGAGAGCTTTATCAGCCTCGGCATACGTAGGTCTAGCATATTGAGACACAGTCCTACTTAGGTATCTGGAAAATGAGAACAAATTTAAGAGAAGATAGACTCCTGAATGATGTACTTCCCTTACATTTGAAATGAAATCAAGTACAATTGTTTCTATAGGAATCAAATAAGCCAAATGAGGATCTTATCTAGACTTGATCTCAAATCAGCTTCATCTTTGTAGAAAATAGATACTATATTGCTAGTGTAAACTTTGAGTAAACTTATTTAAATCTTAATGCAAAAGTTTAAATGACTTTTTCAGCTCTATTTTGAGTACATTTTCATTTGTGTCAGTATGTGAATGAAAATCATGTAGTGTATTAAATCTACTATACACAGTCTGGCTTGTGAGAATAAATCCTTTCTGGGAAGTAAATGTAGACTGGGTTTAGGTCTTATGTAAGTTTCTGTTCAGTTTTTCTCTAGGTAGATGCAATTATCACACACCAGTAGAATGTGTATCTGTGGGTAAGAGTGAGATATTCGTTCTTCAGTTCTCTCTTTTTTTATAAGAGTTGTGATGTATGTTTCCTAATTACAACTAATTATATATATAATTATAATAATATATATATATAATTATATATATAATTAT
>NW_006159760.1:169303-174963 GCF_000334495.1 Tupaia belangeri chinensis
TATATATATATATATAAAATGGATTTTTTTGCTATAAGGTGCATGGACTCACTAGAGTGATACTGAGAGAAAGAGAGAAGGGAAGTGAGAAATTATCCCCCAGTCAGGATGGCCATGCCATAATCACTTCCCCTCATATTCACACATGCATGCTATGATTTTCAAGCTACTAGATCTGGGATTCGAACGATCTTAAGCCATGTGGAATCCAACACCTTAACATCCACATCACCTGCTGACCCTCCGAATATATTTTTATCTATCTATATCTATTTTATTGAAGATAGTTAGATAAATTTTTGATGGCTAAATAGATACTGTAAGTTGATTAAATAATTGATAAAAATATATTCACATACATATATAGACACACTTTATGTGAATAGAGTGTATATATATCTCTATATATATAGAGAGATATATATACACAGAGAGAGAGAGAGAGAGAGAACAATATATAGTATATTTCATATACTATGTTCTATGTAATGAAATAGTTTTAAAATAAAATACTTTTGTAGGTAAATATGTATTTTATCCTCCTCTATCTCTTACTCTCTCTAAGTTGGCCAGAGAGTACATGTGCTTGCCAGAAAGAGACAGAGAAAGGGGAAAAGTGAGAAAGCATCCCCTCATGGGGAATGGTCATGCCACAATTCCTTCTTCACCTCTCTCTCTTTTGGGGATTTTGAGTATACATGCACATACACATGCACCTGACATATTTTTCAAGCCTCTGGGTTTGGGACTCGTACCACATAATCAACCATGTAGGATCCAGCCACCTTACCACCAGGCCATGAGATGGCCCTGTATTTTCTCTTTTTAACTCGCTTTCTTTCTTTGTCTCTGTCTCTGTACAAACACACAGACACACACACGCAGATATAGATAGATACAAATGTAAATATATATTCTATCTATCTATATACTCTGTATCACTTCTTTTTGACCATAGCTTGCCTTTTTATTTTGTTCTTACAGCATCTATAATATACAACTTTTAAAAAGGAAAAAACAAATACTGGGCTGACCCCATAGCTTAATGACTAAGTGAGCCAAATCATGCATGGTTGATAGTTTAAATACCAGCTCCAGTGGCTGAAAAGCATTCTGGGCACATTTATGCCTCAGATCCTGACAGGGTAGAGAAATGGAGGAAAAGGGATTGTGTATGATCATGCCCCATTGGAGAGAGGGTTTTCCCCTTCTCTTCTGTTTCTCTGTCCAGTTCACCCCCCAGCAATTAAAAAAAAAAAAAAAAAGAATGAAGAATGCCGAAAGTCTAAGATGAAGGATGATGTTTATTTGTGTAATTGTTCGGCCATGTGTCTCCGAGTGATTTGGGACTAGTAATTCATCTTACACAGATGCTACTAATGCCTATGGTCCAGTCTCCAATTTAATACCTGTTTAGGATTCTTTGTGAATCAGAATCATTTTTATTACCTTCTTAAAATGAGTATTTATGAATAGCTTTGATAGGTTGTCACAGGCTAAGCATTTTCTCCTTGTATTATCTTACCCATGCGTAAGAGCCCACCTGAAAGTGGTTATCTTGTTACGCCGACAATTCTCCTGTTGATACTGAGGCCCACTGGTCGCCTATCCGTTCAAGCAAGAAAGGAGGAAAAGACACAGTTGTCTATACCTGTTTACTAACTCACAATTAACTCTCAGTCCTGCAGAATGTAAAATTAAACAAGATAAGTTCCTGCCTTCAATTTGCCTGCGATCCAGTAATAGCGAACTCATTAAAGGAAGATGGGAAAAGTGAGGCACTTATTGTAGGTATAGAAAAATGCTACAGATTCCTAAAAGACGTGGCTGAATCTTGGCAAATTGTTTAAGACAACAGCCTGTCTTATTTTACTGTTGCTTGGAGGTCAATCAGTGATGTGGGAGGGAGGGGGGAGCAAATCAGTAGAAAGTGAGGGGAAAAAAAATCACAGTTTTTATCTACATCCTAAGGCAGACCTGAGTCACACATACGTGTGGTCAAACTATCGCATTTCTTTCTACCTTTCCTGTCTAGTCCTAGCTATGATGCCAGAAAAAACTTCGCTTCTCATCTCTCCTGCTTTGTTTTATAAGAAGCCTTGTCAGGCATTTTAACCTGATGTCTTGCTGTATTATTGGAAAACAGGTAAACAGAATTATAAGGTGTAACTTTATTGAATCTCTATTTAAGCAATTAATACTAATGAAAGCAGAATATAAATTTATTTAAGCAAAGTAAGAATGTCTATTGTTGCATAATGTAATAACTGGGTAAAATGACTACAATAGGCCTACACCCAGTGTAAGATACATAGTGGGGTTTTATTCTATGGAATAGGTCTCTAAAAAAGCAAACACACTTGAATCTATTTGATTGACAATTGACACTAATAATACTAAAAATATTTATATTGAAGAGGGAGTGTTTAAAAGATTTATGTTTAAGTTTAAAAGAAATTAATTCTTCTCAAATTAGTATGAAAATAATAACATACTTAGGATATGTAATAAAAAAAGTGTAAGACCTGTGCACTAAAAATCATAGATCATTGCTGATGACTCCTCCTCAATCAAGAATTATCCAACTCACGGGACCAGCAGTTAGCATAATGGCTGTGTCGCTAGACTCCCATGTAGTCGACCACAGCTCACGTCCCAGACCCAGTGGCTTAAAACTCATGCCAGGTGCATGTGTATGCATGCCCAAGATCCCGCGAGGAGAAGGGAGGAGAAGGGATTGCGTCGTGGCCATTCCACCTGGGGGGTGATTTCTCGTTTTCTGTCTCTCTGTCTCTCCCTGTCTGTCTGGCAAGCGTACGCACCCTATATAGCAAAAGCCTCTTCAAAAAAAAAAAAAAAGAGTTATCCAACTCAGGACAGACTATGGAATGGTAGTGAAGGTGCTGGATGCCACATGGCCGACTCTGTGGTTCAAGTCCCAGACCTGGACACTTGGAAAACACACCAGGCATGTCTGCATGCATGCTCAAAATCCCAAGAGGAGAATAGAGGATAAGGCACTGTGACTTGGCCACCTACTCCCAAGGGGTGATTTCTCTTTCTCTTTCTCTGTTTTTCTCCAGCAAGTGCATGAGCCCTATGGAAAAAAAATCTAAAAATTAATAATAATAATTACCCAACCCAAAATATCAGCAATTAAGAAATAAGAAACAGAGGTAGGAAAACACTGGTTCAGGAGTTAATGTTTATGCTAGGACTTAAAGGACAAGAAACTATCACAAATATCAGGAAGGAGAGTAATTCAGGTAATGGAAACAAAAATGATGCAAGTTCTGAAATGAGGAATCTCAGTCTCAGTAAAGGTAAGCAAGATTGCTAATCTGGCTAGAATAATACCAGTGTTAGAAATAAAGGATCAGATCATATCAGGGAAGAAGAGTGGGATCACTTTCAACATATGAGATGAAGTTATATTGGTATTTTAATATGCTTGAGTAGATTTGCAACTGGTTAAATAAAATTCAAATATGCACAACATTCACCACTTGGAAATCTGCCAGTTACTCAGTTCTTTCCTGAGCCATTGACTTGGATGAGGACAAAGAAGGCATGTTATCCAATTTGGGGCTGCCAACAAGATCAAGGAGATAACTAATACATAGGATGGCAGGATCAGGATTCGAAAGCATCTTGACAGGCTGAAACAGTGGATTGAGTCTAAGATGACATTTAATAAAGATAAATGCAGTATCCTGCTCTTGGATCAGAAAGCATAGGATTCAACAGAATAAGGGAGAGGTTAAACAGCAACATAGGTTAAAATGTTACAGGCATTTGTGCCAACTAAAGAGTAATGTGAGCCAGAGAGGTGATGGAGTCACCCCAGCACCCAACATAGACCTCAGATGCATTGATCCAAGTACAGTATCCACAACCAAGAAGTCCTCACTCCATATCTGGAGCCCCAGTGCCACATCAGATTTTCAGAAGAAAGTTGACAAACCTGTGTATGTTAAAAGGTCAGGAAAAAATGGGAATTGATAAAGGATGCAAGAATATTTTACTTATAAAAGGATTACTACAATTCACATACCTGAAGGTCAGTAGTCTTTATGAGGAATTAGATTTGTTTGGAGACAACTCGTTTGAACTTAGATCAGTAGAAGGAAAATAATAGTGGATATTTTGAGTGAATATTGAAAAGCAGACTTTTTACAATACAAGTTGCCCCCCAAATTCAGGGGGCTATTTTTAAAAAGTTAAGTTCTTGCTTACTGGAAGTTTGAAAACAAAGACTAGAGGAATGTGCTTCTAGGAGAAGGTCCAGGAAATCCATGCACAGACACTATAAAATTTGTGAAGTCTTTTTCCACTTTTAAGGTTTTATTATTCACTAATTTGGTTACAAAAATTGAACTGCCCCTTCTATTGTTTATAGGTCAGTCTTTTTACCATATACAAGCAAAATACATTTGATTAATTCAGTTGAATGAATGGACTGAGGTTGTGTTAAGCAAGAGAATTTCTAAACAAATTGTTTTGTTTCAATCAGGTTATTGCTTGCTTTATTGTTTGTTGTTTTTCTCAAACCTATAATGGTTTGGACAAAAATGTATGTTTTTCAAAGCCCTTCCCTTGAAGTGGGGCTAATGCCCCTTATCCATATGCTGGCCCTATTCAAACCGCTAGATATTTAAAGAACTCAATTTGAAATCATTGCTTTGCATCACAGAATCCAACATCTGAACTGGAAAGAATGAGTTTGTTTCTTTCACTGGTGGAAAAGACCTTCATAGGTCACTTACAACAGAATCACCTGGGAACTACAATTCTTTCTAACTTGCAGGGAAATGCCAGGGCCATGGGTGTGACTTAAACATTCAGGCTTGTTCAGTCACCTCTTAGGAATTACAATCACCAGCATGTCTTTGCAGAAGGTTAAAAAATTGTTGAGTTGAAATTAGTTTCAAGAGAGTTTGGTCTTGTTTCACTTTCCTTTCATTATTATACCAATCAAGAGTTTAAGCTAAAGAAAAAAAAAATGACAAGAACATGAGCTCAACAGCTACAGAAGATGGACTTCTAGTAATGTTCTCACTTCAAGGATAGAAAAATAAGGCAGCCCAATTACAGTACTTCACTGTAGGCTATTTGAAATACTCCAATGTTTTTATTATACCCAAAATTTACTTAAGATTTTTTTTTATGTTGCAGCAAAATAATTTTTTTGACCTAAGACTTTTCCATTTTTATTCACTAGAAAGTCTTGAATATGTATGTTTTTCTTGGATATTTTATAAATGAATTCTTCCCATATATTTTATTACTTGACTGGGTCTTAGGAACATGTTATTTATTTTAAAGCCAATAAGAATTCTGTCATAGTAAGTATCTTGCATGAAGATTTTCTTTTTACTAAGTATTAACACTAGCTAACTTTTCCAAAAAGTACTATGAAAGCTGTCATATTGTATCATGCATTATGAAGCTATCACGTGATGGCCTTAATGAACCATTTTTTTTTTTTGAGAGGTTTTTGCTATAGGGCATGTGTGCTCAACTGAGAGACAGAGAGAAACAGAGAGACAGAAAGTGAGAAATCTCTCCCAGGGGTGATGGCCATGTCACAATCCCTTCTCCTCCCTTTTCCTCTCGGGATCTTGGGCACGCACGTAAGCCATCAGGTCCGAGACTTGAAT
>NW_006159760.1:175154-207094 GCF_000334495.1 Tupaia belangeri chinensis
TAGCATAATGGCTATATCGCTGGACTCCCATGTAGTCGACCACAGTTCGCGTCTGGAACCGGTGGCTTGAAACTCACGCCAGGCATGTGTGCGTGCGTGCCCAAGATCCTGAGAGGAGAATGGAGGAGAAGAGATTGTGGCGTGGCCATCCCTCCTGGGGGTGATTTCTTGCTTTTTTTGTCTCTCTATCTCTCTCTGTTTGTTGAGCACACGTGCCCTATTACAAAACCCTCTCCAAAAAAAAAAAAAAAGAGTTGAGCATGCTGATAGACATCTATAATCCCAGGAGAGAGTATTAAAAAGGAAAAATAGAAACTAGATTTTATCTCACATCACATTTATATGACTTTTCAAAAAGACTTGCATAAATTTTCCTTGTCCTCTCCATATCTTAACTGCAGTAAGATGTTCTGCCTTCACACACGTCAATAGTACAGTTAACTGGGCAATATGGCGTTGTCTAGGACTCATTCTTAAGGACTGCCAACATGCATCAGAGTAGCTACTGGGAGTATAATTATCCCCATGAATAAGAGTCATGATTGCAAGTAAAAATCTTTAAAAAGAAATCTATAGGAAAGTTGCTAAATATATTTCCAGGTTTATGATGACTTCATTTTATACTTCAGAATTATTTAAAACTAATGTGAAATATTGGCCTATTATCTGTACTAATTACCTATGGTTAGATAAAGGAAAGATTACAAACTGCAGGTAAGTAAAACTAGATAGTTTTTACAAATACAGACTATTTCAGATTCTCAGGTTATTGTCATAAAAGACAATACGCTGGGAGGTTTAGAACAACAGAACAGTTATCTGTTGTGTCATAGTCCTGGAAACCAGAGTCCGAAATCAAGGACAGTGCCCCGTGCCCCTTTTTTTTTTTTTTTTTTTAGAGATTTTTGCTATAGAGCACGTGTGCTCTCTAGACAGACAGAGACAGACAGAGAGACAGAAAGCAAGAAATCACCCCCCAGGCAGAGTGGCCATGCTGCAATCTCTTCTACTCCAGTCTCCACTCGGGATCTTGGGCACGCACGCACACGTGCCAGGCATGACTTTAAGCCACTGGGTTCAGGACTCGAACCGTGGTCGACTACATGGGAGTCCAGCAACATTGCCATTACGCTAACTGCTGGTCCCTAGGGCCATGTTCCCTTTGAAGGTGCTAAGAAAGTGTCTGTTCTAGGTCTTTCTCTTAGTCTATGATAATTTCTCGGCTAGTGGCAACCTAACTCCAGTCTTCACATGGCAATCCACCTGTGTGATATCTCTCTTCACATGAAGTTATTTTTACAAGGACACCTCCCTCGAAAACAAAGGAGCAAGATTACAAGCTGCAGTTCTTTTATACTTACAAATTCCCAATATATTGCTTCTATTTGGTAAAAATCATCTAACATATATACAGAATCAACTAAGGTTTCTGAAAAAATGTTATTTTCAGTTTCCTAAGAAAACTTTTTTTTTTCTTTTGAGAAAGAGATTTTTGCTATAGAATATATGTGATTGCCAGAGATGCAGACAGAGACAGAGAGACAGAAAGTGGGAAATCTGCACCGTACTCCCAGAGGGGATGGCAACACCACTTTCCCTTCTCCTCCATTCTTCTCTCAAGATTTTGGGCACACATGCACTTGCACCACCGGGTCTGGAACTCGATCCATGGTCAACTCCATGGGAGTTCAGCAATACAACCATTACGCCATCTGCTGGTCCCCAAGAACACTTTTAGAAAGTAGCATCCATTGATCATATTCATTACCCTATGCAAAGTAAGCATTATGACGTCCTGTGAGGAATTCAACAATAAAAGCAACAACAAAAAACAGTTCAAATATTCAAAAGACTAGGCTTTCAGTGAGAAGATAAGATATCTGTGTATGATAATAACATACAGTGTGAGTCATAAGAGAAGCAGTGTCAGGCTTGAATGCACACTCACATTTTGTAAAAGGTTATCATGAACACAGCAAAAATATAGAAAAGGTGGGAAATAAGACTAAAATGTCATAAACTTTTTTAAAGGCTCAGAAGTTTGAGTTTTATACAGTAAATAATAGGACTCTAATTATGATTCTCTTGGCTTGTCTAGTCCCCAGTCTTTAGGTTTTCCTTAAACCAGACCTTAACTTCTTGATCTTCTTTCCTGTTCCTTCTCATTTTTTCCAACATTTAAAATGAGTGGTTCTTTAGGTATTATTTCTAGGCTCTCCACTTTTACCTATTTATATTACCCTCTTATATGAGTTTATCCATGATAGCTTAAATACTGTGTGCTTATTACTCTCAAATTTCTATTTCTGGCTAGGATGATTAATTGATATCCTAATCAACTCAACTAGGATACAGGGTGCCCAGATATGTAGTCAAACATTATTTTTGTGTATCTGTAAGTGTGTTTCTGGATGGCATCAACATCTGAATTAGTAAACTGAGTAAAGCACATTCCCATCCCTAATTTGAGTGGATCTCATTGAATCCACTGAAGGTCTGAATAGAACAAAAAGGCTGACATTTTGAAAGTAAAAGGGTCCTGCTCCTGCCATTTTGCCTTGAGTTAAGACATCAATTTTTTCTAACTTTTGGGCTCAAGTTGAAACGGTAAATCTTCCTGGGTCTTGAGCCTTTCAATTTTCAGACCAAAACTCACACCGTCAGCTCATCTGGTTTTCAGACCTTCAGATTCAGACAAGATCTACATCAGTCACACTCCTGAGACTCCAGATTGCATATTGTAGCTCTTGGATCTTATCTTATTAGTCTTCATACTCATGTGAGCCTATTCCTTATGAAGATTATCTGTTTATCATCTATTACATGTCTACATATTTATTTATCTATACATATATCAATTCTATGTCCCAATTTATCATCTCTTTAATTCTCCAACTCTCATGGGTTCTGTTTCTCTGAAGAATCCTAATATCTTAACAATGGTCTCTTTTCAAAGCTCTAGAAACTATAGTAACTTGGCATATTCATCAATCAAGTTGCTCAAGTCAGAACCCTAGGAGATTTCATTAATTTCTCCAAACCCCATAGTCAATCCATCAGTAAGTCAAATGTATTTTTCCTCTAAAATATATGTCCAGGCTCTCCACGTCTCTGTCACTCTGCACTGTCAACCAATCACTGTCTCTAGCCTGGACTGTCACAATCATCTTCCTGATCTCTACCCTTTTAATTTTGTCTGTGTCCAATCTATCCACTCCTCATAAAATATAAATCAGATATATCGACCACTCAAAATCCTAAAGGAATCCTGACACTTAAAGTCAAGTATGTTGATCTGCCCTTCATAAAGGTCAGGATTTGATACCTATTTTCTTTCTTTCTTTAAAATTAATTTCCTAGAGGGGGCATGTTCTCACGGGAGAAAAACAGAGGAAAGAGATAAGGAAAGTGAGGAAGCACTCCCCAGAGGGGATGTTCAGGCCAAATCTCTTCTCCTACATTTTCCCCTTGAGAACTGGGGCACATATGCACACATACCCAGTGTATCTTCCAAGCTGCCAAGGTCTGGGACTCAAACTGTGCATTTGGTCATGTGGGATCCAGTGGCCTCAACCACCACACCACTGGATGGCCCCAATATCTATTTTCAACACTAGCTCTTTCCACTGTTCTCTTGTGGCTTTAATTCTTAGTCTTATCAGCAAATTGTGTACCACTAACATACTCATCTTTTTTGTATTCCAGAGACTTCACTCATATCTCTTTTCCTCTTTTCTAAAATGTTGGAATGCCTGTATCCTTTTCAATCTTCAGTTTACATCTGAAAGTTATTTTGTTCCTTTTTATTTTGTTTCATAGTATTGTCTACTTTTGCACCCTATTTATTTTATGCAGACTACTCTGAAGACTGTATGTTCCTGTGTTCTTGATAATTTCAGCTGTCTCTAGTACCATGAAGTCAAGGAGGACTAAGCATGTCTTCTTCACTCTGCACTCTGAATACTCAGAACCTCAGGCTTCATATATCTTAGGTTCTTATTATACATTTTGGGAATGGGTAATCAGCTCTACTTCATTTAGTCTCCCTGCTTCTATTTCTCTATTCTCATATTGTTCCTTCATCTCCCATCCTCTCTGCTCCTCCTTGCTTCTCTCCTCCATCTAACAGTACTTAATTGAAGATTATTAGCTATATAAAAACCAGACAGGGAATTTGAAGCTGCTGACTTTGTGGCATTGAGTAGACTGAGCTCAGCAGCACGATGCCGGGAGCAATCTGCAGCCACCTTTGGAGGAGACCCCCTTCTAATCACCCCAGATTATAAACATCATTGGCTATGTTGTCTCCCAAGGTTACAGCACAAATTAATCTCATTTCTGTTAATAGTAAATGTCCCTTGTTCTCTTATAATTAGTCACTGTGGAGTTTTAGAAAGGTCATTTGATTGAAATATGAGGCTGCAATTTGTTTAAAGAGGAAAAAAGGCAGAGGAAATTATCTTTTCACAATTCATTAGCCAAGGTCCCAGTTACCCCAGGCATTCTGAGTATGTGTAGAGACATTCGAGCACCACCATAACCAGAATGCCTGCTTGGCCTGGGACAGACTCAAACTCACCAAATGGGTGTCGATATGAGCCACACAGATGTTTCTCTCCAATACCAAAATGCTTCATCAAAAAGTAACAATCATGTCCTAGTTAAGGGGGTACAAGTGGTAAGGACTGGCTTTGCAGTGCTAGAGCCACTCCAAAGACCATGGTTTGGATCCTGAATAGACTTGAAACATACCAGGTGCACACACGGCTCGATGGAGGACTGGACTTTCTTCTAAAAATGCAACATCAACGCAATTTTTCTTTCCCTTGTGAAAATCATGCTACTCACTTTCATCACTTGATGGTATAAGCTGAAGACTTCCTGGGTCTTTAGCATTTTGGGGGCTGTGGAAAATTGAGGCAAGTAAGTATAGGTAAGAAGTCAGGCTGGGAAATCTGAACTGAAGGTGGCCTGATGTTTACACATTTGTCAGGGAACAAAGGTATAGGTTTGGTAACCATGAATAGGTGTGTTAATGTATTTCTGCAGTGTCTTAGAATAATAGAGAATGGACTGGAAAGTCAAAAAATATGAAGTATGATGAGTGAATTAGGAAAAGAGGTCATAGCTATTTTGTTGTGTGTCAGTGCTCTTTAATAAAGATTTTGTGGTGATGAAAATATTCTGTATCCACATTGTCCAGTGAAGACTCTACTAACCCACCGTGGCTAAAGAGCACTTGAAATGTGGCTATTCTGACTTTCAAATTTTATTTAATTTTAACTCCTGAGCTAGACTTGAATGAGAAATTCTTCTAATCTCTGGTCATAGCTTGGGCTCACAAACACATTTCAGGAATCATCTATCCCTTGGTTGATTGAGGATGGCCTTGGCTGGAATGACTCATCTCTATTTCCCATGTTTTTCATCCTTTATCAAGCTATCCTAAGCAAGAGAGAACAAGTACAGCTATAGAAAATTATAGGCAGAATTTTAACTTTCAGGCTGCCTCTGCATTATATTGCTTGTTTCCCTTGGGTTAAAGCACGTCACATACCTGAGCCCTATTTCAGAGTGGAGGAAGTTACAGGTCAAGTTATAGAATAAAAGACATGGGTGGGGAGAGACAACTAGAGTTACTACTATAATTAGTATACCTCAATCCTCCCTCTAGTGTTATTATTTACACCCTTCCACGTGCAAAATGCACATCACACTCTGATATGCATTTCATGTAAGAACAGCATCAGGGTCCAAGTCCAGGGTCTTGTGAGTTGCATTAGGTATGCATGAAGCTCCCCTGACAAGGCCTCTTCAGATATGGATATGGAAGACTATGAACTAAGACAAGTTAGCTTTTCCCTACCCACCCAAAGTATAGTGGTGAGACAGAGACAGGATATCCATGATAGTCATTATTGTTTTCTCTCTCTCTCTTTATTTTTAAATATTTTCCTGATGGTATGTTTGTGAGAGAGAGAGAGAGAGAGAGAGAGAGAGAGAGAAGAAAGAAAGAAAGAAAGAAAGAAAGAAAGAAAGAAAGAAAGAAAGAAAGAAAGAAGAAAGAAAGAAAGAAAGAAAGAAAGAAAGAAAGAAAGAAAGAAAGAAAGAAAGAAAGAAAGGGAAAGTGAGAAAACACTCCCCATGGCACATGGCACATAGTCATGCTATAATCACTTCTCCCCTCTCTCCTTCATTTTGGAATTTTTGAACATGCATTCACATGTGTGATAATGTTTCTTGAACCATTGGATCTGGTACTACAGCTTCTCAATAACCCATACATGATCCAGATATCTTAACTACCAGGCCATGGGCTGGTCTCACTACTCTTCTCAATATGAATGAATAGGACACATGGAGGACTAACTTGTCCTGACGTTACATGAGCATCTGTTTCTGGGTCTCTTGATTCCAGGAGTGAGAGTTGCTTCTTTATTAATCAATGTTCTACTCTCCTAGCCTTGAGCTCTCTGAATTCTTCATTTTCATTCTTCTTTAAGCCCTGCTGGAAAGGATATTAGAAAATATGCCATCAGAGAAAAAAAGAAATGACATTCCATCAATGTACATCTGTATAGCACACAATATGCTTTCTCAATATGTGGTACGTGACAATTGAATCAAGAATATTACCATATATGTCATTTTATTTTGTTCAAGCTGACTAGAGAAGCCCACCCACTATCAGTCAAGTGGCTTCCAGCACTGTAGTTCAGTTCGCTATTGACTGCACTACCAGGCTTGTCCTGAAAATTTACATTTTTACATTTTTTTAATAGCCTGAGGGCATACATGCTCACTAGAGAAAAACAGAGAAAGAGCAAGAGGGAGCTGGAGAAAGCACACCCTCCCACTGTGGTGTGCTCACAGCATAATCTCTTCTCCCTTTCCCCATCCTGCTAGGATTTGGGCACACGCACACAAGTGCGTGCCCTATGTGGTGTTTTTTTTTGAACTGCCAGTGCCAGAATTCAAGCCGTGGTCAGTTATGTGAGATAGGGCTCCCTTAACCAGTAGTCTCTGAGGCTGGCCCAAGGTTATAGACTTTCTAATGAATATGATTTAAGTACAGCATGAGATGAGATAGACTTAAAGCAGATGAAAAGTATATGAAGACTTTTGAATTGTTACTACAAGCTATTGCTTCCTAGTATCTAAGCTATTTAGAACCTAGGGAAGTTGCCTAACACAAATAATATTGTGGTATTTGGAATATAAAGACTTTTTACAGATAGTGTCATGTTATTGCTCTTCTCCTAAGCATAGCATTTTAAAGACTTTTATTTTGAGCTTCCACATTGAACACAAAGTGAGCTTCTCCTATTTCCATTACTATGGCAACCAAGTAAAATTGCTTATATAATAACTATTTACTTGTGGTCTTGAGTCATAAATTTGATTAAGCTCATTAAAATCTAGGAAATTTGATTGCTAAATACAGATATCCAAATGTAGACTGTCAACTCAATGACTAATCTGATTGAGAAGAATTCAATACTGGCTTATATTTATGTTGAGGAGAGAAGAGGTTCATTGAAGATTTCTGAACTTTCTGCAAGCAAATAAGACCATTTGCAAACATTTTCTCCTAAGATATATTGAGGGCCCTGTGGACTCAAGCACCATGTATTCTATAAGGAAAATGCCAAAATGAATTATACATTAAGTAGACAATCCACAAAACACAGGTCAGAGAGAGAATCACAGGATTTGAGTATAGAAACCTAAATCATCAATGATGGTGAAAGAAACAAAAAGAATATTTACCAGTAAGGGATGAGAGTTCAAACAAGTGATTACTATTTCACTGAAACAAAACCTGAGACCACACCTATCACGTTCTGCTCACATGAAGGAACAAAGAAAAATAAAAGTATAAAGCTATAATACTCAATAGGCAACAGCAATTAATATATATATGTGTGTGTGTGTGTGTGTGTGTGTGTGTGTATAATATCTATTTAAAACAGATAAAATAAACATCATAATTTGAGCGTGTGTGTGTGTGTGTGTGTGTGTGTGTGTGTGTAATATCTATTTAAAACAGATGAAATAAACATCATAATTTGAGTGTGCATTGCAAAATTAATCTTGGAAAATACAGATGAATGCATAGGGAGAAGCTAAGTATTGGGAGGAAAACTACCTGTCTATATCTAATTGTTGTCTCAACAATCTTAATTCTCTTTGTGAATGTCTTTAGACTCTCAAAATGTATTAGCCGTCTTGGGATATCCTGGAGAAAGGACTAAATAACTGTAGTGGGCTTAGAAACATAAAATTAGGAAATCGCAGATTTAAATTCAGGCATGGAGAAAGCCCCATTTCAGGGTGCCCCCTTAGAAGACTGGCACTGGGCCAGCCTTGACTTGGTTCACCAAAGAAGGCCATGTGATATGAAAGTGGTAGAATTGAGAGTCAAACCCAGAATTTTTTAATTCAAAGCTCAAGTTTTTATTTCATATAAACTTATGCTTGGACCCTGAGACTCCAAACTCTTCACTCAAGAAGCTTTGTTAAAATCCATGTTAATAATAGGATTCCAATGAATAGGCTTGTTAAAAGAAAGGGTAACTTAGCACAGGGACGTGCCTTTCTTTCAGGGAGACATTTATATGATTCATGGGGTATAGAAAATAATATCCTTATCTCCAAAATATTTTGCCACATGAATCTCTAATATTTCAACATTGTAGACTTATTTGTTGGCAAACATTCATAGTGTATCTGTAAGAAGTTCTTAATATTCTCATGGGATAGTGTTTTAAATAATTTTCATTTATTTTTCACTTATCTTAGTATGTTTTCAACCTGAAAGGTAACTAAAATAAAGTGGGGCATAAAATAAGCATGAATTTTTAAATATACATATCTTAAATGAAGAAGGATTAGATCCTGCAGGTGGCATAGTGGATAAGGTGCTGGACTCCCACGTGGTCGATCACACTTTGAGTCCTGGGCCTAGTAGCTTGAAATTTACACTGTGAATGTGTATGTGCATGGCCAAAATCCCAAGAGAAGATGGAGGAGAAGGGGAGGAGAAATGATTGTGAAGTGGTCATCACCCCTTGGGGGTGATTTCTCACTTTCTGCCTGTCTCTCAATGACTGCATTCACCCTATGGCAAAATTTTCTCTGAAAAAAAAAAAGTATATGGCTAGCTAAACTATTCATATATATATATATATATATATATGTAGCTATATACATATATATTATTATATAATATGTTATATTCATAGGCCCATACACTACATATGGGTTATGTATTGTGCGTGTGTGTGTGTGTATGTGAGTGTGTATGTGTGTATCTATGAGTTTAAGCAAGAAAATTTAAAAATTTTTAAGAGAGAATAAGGGTCCATTTGCATGTACTAAAATACAAAATACTACTTAGGGAAAAGTTTCGCGAATGTATAATTGTAACATATTTCTGAGGTTAGGCTGACCTCATTCTGTGCAAAAACTTGAGAAGTCTTAGTGGAAATTTTTGGTCAGGAAAGTTCTGGTCTTATAGTTACAATCTGTAAAGGACAAAACAAAGAGCGAATGAAATTGTCTTGCATGGGAATATCACTAGAAGTTTAGGACTAAAAAGTGGGAGATGGGTATGAGTGGAAAAGAGTGCTGAGGAGGAAAAAAGAGAATTCAGAGGTGATGGTAGACTGATGCTTATATCCCACAAAGCTTTCTTATGTAGGAGGATTTTGAAACTGGTATGTAATGCTCAGATTTAGGTTGACTTTCTCCTCCATGAAGCTTAGTTTTACTCCTTGTCAATAACTCCAAAATGTCAGTGACAAAGAGGAATAAATGGAGCAATGTCCATCATGTGTTCAGGAGGTATCTGTATATGAGTCAATGGGGTGACAAACAGGATTTCACAGAGCAGGGCATCACACAGGAGGTGACTTGGTGTTAGAGACTTACCACTTGACATTTCTTACCTCCTTTTCTCCTACCCACTGGGTTAGCTAAAGAGCATGTATTTCTGAATCAAAGAAGAACAACACAGCACACGCGCCCGGCGTGAGTTCTAAGCCACCGGGTCCGGGACACGAACCGCGGTCGACTACGTGGGAGTCCAGCGACATAGCCATTACGCTAACTGCTGGTTCCCAAGAGCATGTATTTCTGAATCAGAGAATAACAACACAGGGCTGGCCCCATGGCCTTGTGATGAAGGGGACTGGATTCCACATAGGTGGCCATGATTTGACTCTCAGTTCTTGCACACACCAGGTGCTTATGCATGCATGATCGACATTCTTACAGAATGGAGAAAGAAAGGAAATTGCAGCATGACTGCACCCTATTTCTCACTCTCTATTTCTCTAGTATGCTCACACACCCTCTGGCAATTAAAAAAAGAAAAAAAATGCAATACACCTGATAACAGTACCAAAGTTGGTAGAGCTCTAATCATACTAATCAAGGAAAAATGTATAAATCGTGAATATTACAAATTAAAAGTGGGAAATCACAATAGATCCTGCCAACATTAAGAAGATAATAAAAGGATATTAAGAAAAATGATAGTCAAGTAAATTTGATAAATCTGTAAAAATGAATCTTGCAAAATATAATTCATTAAACCTAAGATGAGAATAAAGAACATCAGAATAAATGTAGATTTATTCAAAGTTATTGACTTCCACTTGTAACCAGGGAGTAGCAAAGTCTGAATTTACACTCCTATTGCTAGACAATTCACAAAAGTATCAAGCAACTTTTTCCAGATCTCAGTCAACAGCTGCCATAAGATTGTGGTTGTGGGAGATGGAATGAAACAAGGGAGTATGGCAAAAACCATGGTTTTCTATCTGAAGCTGCACTCAAAAGGCCAGGATTCCCAAACTTAAAATTGAATTTTAGTGTTAAGTTTTAACCCTGGAGAGCAGATCTTCAAGTCAGTTGATTTAACAGGTAAATCTGCTTATGTTCTCTCTTCCAAGAAAAGAAAAACAAAACAAAACAAAACAAAAAAAACTCTCTTCAATTATATTGAGATGTGACTCTCAAGATTTCAGTTAAATCTAATTATTCAGATTAGATCTCATCCACAAGAACCTCTTGCCCTCACTTCCACATGAGTCTAGACCTTACAAAAAATACAAATATTACTTAAAATGTCCCCTACCTTGCCACCAGCTCTCCAGTTATTCTGTACAGTTGTAAAACACTACTCCGTTTTCTTTTTCATATTAAACATTTCATTTATTTTTATTGTTTTAATGAAAGTCATATACTCACCTACCTTGTAGGATGAATGAGGGTGAAATAAGCAGCATATGGGAATGAACAGAAATTAAACAGCGCATTGTGAAGTGCTGTGAGCTATTAGTTTTGAGCTATGAGTGCAAATTATTATTCTTGGTGGACCATCTTCTGCCAAATGTTTTTAATATAATATATTTAGTAATGGCAGGATATAGTAACATTGCCACTAAATGTGCATCCACTAAACAAGTCAGGATCTTCTTAATAAATTCCCAAGCTTATTTTGTTTTAAAAATGGATGTTCTAAAAATCTTTTTCTCGATGTGTAGCCTAGAAGTACATCTTTGTCCAATACACAATTGAATTTTAATCTAATCATATTGGAAACAAAAGATGGAGACCTATTTTCCCGACTGAATATTTTCTTTTCCTTTTACATAACCTTCTGCCACTTAGTGCGTGTATGTGTGTGTGTGTGTGTGTGTGCGTGTGTGTGTGTGTGTGTGTGTGTACCAGATCACCAGGACTACACACCCAGGAGCACTTAACTAGTTCCTAAGTGATCGTCTTAAGGAGGGTGTTAAGAGCAGAGTTCTAGGATCCAGTAGGTGGCGTGGTAGATAAGGCGTTGTACTGAATCGGCAGATCTTTAACATTGTTCACCCACGTTGAAGGTGTCTTCTGCTCCAAAAGAATAGAAAAAAATAGTTATCCCACATGGCCAACTCCACAGTTTGAGTCTCAGACCCAGTGGCTTGAAAAACTCACCAGCATGTGTGAGTTTATGACCAAAATCTGAGAGGAGGACAATGGAGAAGGGATTGTGGTGTGACCATTTCCTTCAGGGAGATTTCTCCTTTTCCCACTCTCTTTCTCTCTCCAGCTCACCTATGGCAAAAGTGTGAGAAAATAAAGACAAAAAAAGGAAAGTTTCAGGTTCAGAAAAGCAAGGCCCCACATGACGTGCAGAAAATACAAAGCAGAAGAAACCTTGCCGAGGCTTTCTACAAGCTCATAGTACAGTGGAGAGGGTAGGGCAAATGACCCCAGTTGGTTGTTAAACATTGCATACTGCAGCCATGAGCTATGGGGGTTCAGAGGGAGCTGGTGACCACTCGTGAAGGGTTTTACCTAGGAGGAGGCATGGAGCTAGATCTTGAGAATACTCTAAGAAAAGGAGAGCTAGACAAGAAATAGAGGATGGAAATCTCACTGGTAGGCTCAGGAAAGTGCAAATATTTCTCTACACCTGAGGACATATTTTTATAAAACTGGAAATTGAAGAAACTTAAAGGCCCATTTCAAGTCATGTGCACTTTATCTAGAGAAAATGCTAAGGTGTTTTTCAAGAAGAATCAAAATAATGCAATTTAAATTTTTACAAACGAAGGGGGAAATGAGTGAAGGCAAAGCAGATCATTTCCAGGGTTTGAAGGTTTATTTTCTTAATGAAGAAAGCTATGTGGTGATTAAGGCCACAGATAATTCACTGATAATCATTCTAATCAGCCAAGCAAAAGGCATCAGTGATCGTAAATGTTCTCAGACAAATTTCATGAACTCACCAAGCAATGAATGGTGTATCATTCCTAGTAACCTGTCTGGATAATTATTCTTCCAGAGCAGAAGACACTTTCAATGTGGATGAACAAGATTAAAAATCTACTGCCTATTCAGTGCATTGGACAGGCCATCTGACTTTCTTTTAATTGCTCAACTTGATAACTCCCCATCTATTCCAATATTTTTGTAACATGGTTTAGTTATCAACATGAATTTAGTGAACACCATCATTCTTTAATATCTTTATGTTCTATCTTATTCTTCAAGTGTGAAACATAGAATCCAAATAACTATACTGTTAAACAAATTGGATGCCATAAATCACTTAAATTATTGCTGTAAAGCAATCACATTGCGAATTGATTGTTGAGAATTAATCAAAAAGCCAGTGTTGTGACTTAGTCTTAACTTGCAGCAGTACTCTTCAAAAGCGTTAAAAATGTAAATCTGTCACACCCAGAAACTTCCTCTATTACTTGAAACCGTTAATACATTATTAATAAGCAAGATAATAGGTACTCGATGGAGGACAAATGAGTAGTGGGTAAGATTGGAGGGAGGGAGAGTGACTCAGATACTATGGATATAAAACTGACACCAAGAACCCCTTTCTAAATTCTGCTAATGTATCAATTAATATTTGCAAAAGGACAAGCATCACAAAACTCCTCGAACTCTATTTAATCACCTTGACACACATCTTAATGGAGCTTGTTTTAGCAAAGCATCATTTCACCAAAGTTATCCATGTTTATTAATAAGTAGTCCTATGTCTCTTTGTTCCATGGATTTATTTTATGTTCTGACACCTAGAACCAGAACTTAGATATTATTCGAGTTAGCAAGGAAAAGCATATCATAAGCCTGTAATTTTAAATAGAAAATTCCCATAAAGTTAGAATTTTTTTTACTGTCAAATGACAGTTATAAAATTTAGCCATTGTTAGAAACATGAGTTGATGAAAGGGAGGGAACAAATGAGGAAATAAAGGTCTTTTGAGCTGTGGGAGGTGAATATTAACACTGATTTAGAACATGCACTTTATTTTCCTTCTTAAGTTCAAAGGTATCTGTGAAATCTCCCTTACCACAGTTTTAAAAGATGTCTCAAAGAAAGCTTGTTCTAGAGAGGATGTACAACATCACACAAATTTTAACAAATGTAACTGGGGACATCAAGAGGTAGATGAGTGGGTGAGTAGTAACAGAACCTGCGTAATACAGGCAGAAATTTATTTTATGTTCAAGTCTGAATTTCAAACAAGGAGAGACCATAATAATGAGCCTTTAAGCTCTCATAGCGGGAAATGAGAAATGGAGCGTAACAGGAAATTGGGCCAAGAAAGGAGGGAAAGAAAGCAAGAGCAATGAAAGGAAAAGAAGGAAATTTAGGCCAGTAACACCTTAACCTAATGTGCAACCTCTTAGCCCTGACTACAGATTTTCACATATTCGAATGGCAGGGGGGTTCCAATGATAGTAGATTTACACAGCAATTATTGTTAATATATTCATAATTTGTTTAATATTCATGCCATGCCCAGCCATATCAACTTTGTTGCATTTTTCCCTCTATGTAATGCTCTTGTTTATTTGTTGCTATTATGTTTTTCCAAACTAGTATGTAAACCCCTTAAGAACTATGTCAGTTCATCATCTCTGAATCCCTAACACCCAAAAGATCATTTAGCAATAATAAGCACTCAATGAATATTTATGAGTGACTAAATCAGTATATGTATTCAATTTGGGAATGGAATACAAATTTGGCATTCTGCTTTTATCTTAAGCATCAAACGCAGAGTACTTGCTATGTGAAATGAACTGTAATAGATTCTGCAATAATGTCACGTAATCCCAGCTTCCATGGTGCCATTAAGAAGCTACTGAACTGCAGTGCTCGAAGCCACGTGGCCAGCCATAGGTTGGTAGACCTGAAACACAGTGGGTGTATACATGCATGTCAACAGTTCTAAAATTCTGATGAGCTTACGACATGGGAGAAGGGGAATTATAAAGTAACGAGACTTTAACGTAGCTCTCTCTCTCTCTCTCTCTCTCTCTCCTCTCTCTCCTATGGTCATGTGCACACTCTCTACCATGAATTTTTAAAAATTTCATATACATGATCATAACAGCCCATTTTACTGATAAGTAAATTGAGACTGATTGGCTAAGTGGCATGCCTAAAAATGTAGAGTACATTACACAGATCTGTTTAAGATCCAACCTATGTGCTTATTATGAGCATTTAACTCCCCAATACATTATGTATTTGTTTGTTTTTAAATAAATGTTTCAACTAAGCAGATCGTTTCTTCCTTGGTGAAATAATTTCTTGATTTGGGGTTAAAAAAACAAATGAACAGTTTTTATTCTTGCATCTCAGTTTGAAGATCAGAGAAACCCTTCACTGCCTGGGTAGGAGCAGGCCGTCTATGCCCCAATCCTACAGACATTGATCTGCTTAGAATTGTTTCATTCCTGGAAAAATAAACATTGAACAATAACCAGAACTCTAACTTTCTTTCTTTCATTCTTTCTGGGTTTTTTTGTGTGTGTTTTTGTTTTGTTTTCTTTTTTGCTATAGGGCATATGCACTCAACAGAGACAAAGAGAAACAGAGAGAAGGAAAGTGAGAAATCCACCTCCCACTTCTAGGGGCATGGCTATATTACCATCCCTCTTCCTGCAGTCTCCTCTTGGGATTTTGAGCATGGATGCATATGAACAAGGCATGATTCTCAAACCACTAGTCCAGGACTCAAATTGTGATGTCAGCCATGTGGGATCCAGCACCTTAACTTCCAAACCACCTTCTGGACCCCAGGACTCTAATTTCCACTGAGTTCTGGAATGAAACTTTAAAACCTGTCTAAATTCATCCCAGGATTAAGGATCTCACCCTGGAAAATGGCCTTTCCTCTGTCAGCCCTCTACCAAAATGTTTCCTTTTCATTATTTTGGATTCATTGTTGCATGCATTTGTTTCTCCTGGTTACCTGCTATGTGGGCTTTCTCCGAGTACCAAGCTCAAGACCTGTAGCAGCATCTGTCCCAGTGTCTCTAACACAGGAACTCAGAGCTTGCATATAGTAGATGTTTACTAAAGAGTGCTGTTTGGGGCCAGTCCTGCAGACTAGTGACTAGGGTAACCAGATTCCACATGGCTGAACTCTCAGTTTGAATCCTGGACCTGGCAGCTTGAAAAACATGCCAGGCATGTGTGCATTTATGCCCCAAATCCTAACAGGATGGAGAAATGAAAAAGGGATTGCAACATGACTGCGTGCTATGGCGGGTGCTTTCTTCTCCCCCTTTTCTCTCTCTGTCTCTCTGTCCTTTTCTGGTGAGCACAAAAACCCTCTCTGATATTTAAAAAAGAAAAAAAAAACAAAGGGAGGAAGGAAGGAAGCAAGGAAGGAAGGAAATGAAAGGAAAGAAAAAGAAAGAAAGAAAGAAAAAGAAAGAAAGAAAGAAAGAAAGAAAGAAAGAAAGAAAGAAAGAAAGAAAGAGAAAGAAAAAAGGAAGGAAGGAAAGAGAGAAAGAAAGAAAGAAAGAATAAAAGAAAGGAAAGAAAAAGGAAAAGAAAAGGAAAGAAAAAGGAAAAAGAAAAAGAAAGAAACTTGCTAGTTATAGGACTGTCTGACATAGTATCTCTCTCTCTCTCTTTTTAGCAAGAGGCTGATGAACTAACCCTTCATTGATAATGTTAGTAGGTTCACAACTACTTACTCATCCTGGGATACCCCGGTGAGATGACAGGAATAGCCAGGATCATGCAGAAAAAATAGCCACACGGTTTACCTTCATGAATCTAAGAATCAATACCTAGTATCACTTCTTTGTTTTAGCATTAGGTTTTACTTTCCTCTCATGTAGTGACCAGGTTTTCTTAAAGTTCACAGAAATTGTTGTATGTCAAGAGAAGATGAAGTCAGAATAATTAGATGGACTTATTCAGCCATAAAAAAGGTGTAACAACATCACCATAATCATAGTATTGGCTAATATTAGTGCCCTTCTAGCTAACCATGCGTACTTTTATTTTTAGTCTGTTCTGAATTACCATGTTCCAAGACACTCTGTCATTTTCTCTTTTCCAGTTAAAAAAAACTCCAGAAGTTATGCATTAGCAAATTGGGATATTTCTCTTTGCAGGAACATTTTTCTCCAGCTTCACCAAACCTCTGAAAAATAATAAGTATTAAAAGATTTTGACGTAGGCATCTGCCAAGATAAAATTATAGACCTTTAAGAGTAGAATTTTCTTTAAGCAAATACCAGTACTTTATTAGGACTTCATAACCATGGTGACCCATCACCTGCTGGATAATTTGTCCCTGAACCCTTCAAGTAAATGTGGCATTAAGTTGCATACGCAGAGAAATCGGCAACAGACTCCCACCCTACAAAGCTCAATGTTCAGATTCTTCCAGAAATGACCCTTCCTTTTGCAAAACTCTGACTTTCAGGATAGGATTACGACAAAGCAGTCTGCCCTGGCTGTTTCTATGTGCGTGACAAGTTGTGAAAAGTAGGAGACAAAATGCTGATTTCTAAGTAACATCTGTTTTTAACTTATAAATCAATGTGTTTAATAGGAAGCTAAAATGAGTTTTTTTGGTCATTATTTTTGCCAAGATCCCCCAACACAAAAATGAAACATTCATACCAAATATACCACCTTCTTAAGTGAGGTGCTGGTCTACCTGTGGAAGGTGCACCAAGAAAATGGACAAAAACCTGGATTGATGGATCTTGGCCCAATATTCTCTAGCAGAATGTGAAAGTACTTGAAGGGGCATGCCCTCACCCTTGAGGAGTGAAAGTGCTTCCTTCTCATCTAAAGATTTGCAAAAGGGGCTTCAAGGACCACTTGGAGAGTTGGTCTGTGTTATCCAGAGTTTGTTAGGCACCCAAGATATCTAACTCCAGCCTGGGAATTACAAGAGAAAGTGCTATCGCCCCACTTCAGCAGAAAATGGAGATGCCAACCTTGTAGTGCTACTAAGATCTAGATAAGAGTAAGGCTGGCCCAGGGAACAGGGATGGACCATATTGACTTGAAAAGGTATGGCACTATTTTCATAGACCTTTTGCTCAAATGAGATTTCTGAAGAGTTAATGCAATTCTGACCAAGAGAGTCTGTATGGAATGGATTGTCAGATGCCTCTGCACTAAGTAACCAACTGGAAATGATGTGGATGCTGCAATCAGAGATTTGCAACAGGATAATAGGATTATGCCCTTGGAAGTTTTGCTCAATCAAGAACACAGATGAAGTTTTTCGTGGCTAGAAGTCCACTCATATAACAATGTCACATTCACATTAGTCCTTTTACGTAAAGAGGAAGAAGGAGCATAATTACTCACAAACAGCAACTTACCGTATCTTCATCGTGGCTGTTCGTAATACCTTTACTATTAGTGAGGATAACAAAATATTTTGTTTCTCTACCTCAAATGGACACAGAATCCAAGTAAAAAGTACTTTCGCTGTGTGTGATGTCTAGGAAAAGAGAGCCAAGCATTAAGAATGAATGTTTCCTGCCCTGCTGTTCTGAATGAGAGCTCTCCAAAGTTCACTAAAGGCTTTGTTATATTCATGACCATCCGCGGCTCTGACAAGGTATCAACAAAGAATCTGTTTACAAATGTTTCTTTTTGATACCCACTAGTTGAGTTGGTCTCCTTCAAGTGGTTCTAGAGTTATAAGTCAACACCCTTAATTTTTTCCCTCCTTTTCTTACATAGGTTTATCTTATTTCTTGCTAATAAGAATGAAAGAGTTTTACTCAATTACAAAAAGCATAAAGAGTAAATTAAAATTTCCCAAGCAGATGCGTAATGGTTATGTTGTTAGACTCCCACATGGATAAGGGCTCTTCGAGCACTGGACCAGATGGCTTAAAACTTAGGCTAGGTGCATGTGGCTTGTGGGTTCATGCCCAAAATCCCAAGAGGAGAATGGAGGAAAGGGGATTTCAGCATGGCCATCCTCCCTCGTGGGTGATTCTCGCTTTCTGCCTCTCCCTATAGCAAAATCTCTCTAAAAAAGAAAGGGAGGGGGAGACCAGCAGATGGTGTAATGACTTTGTCTCTGGACTACTAGGTAGTCGACCATGGTTTGAGTCCTGGATCTGGTGGCTTGAAATTCATTCCAGGCATGTGTACTTGCATGCCCAAGATCTTGAGAGGAGAATAGAGAAAGATTTTTTTTTTTTTGAGAAAGAATTTTAATGTGACCATCCCCCCAGAGGGTAATTTCTCTTTTACTGTCTCTCTATCTATCCGATGAGTGCACATGCCTTATAGCAAAAAAAAAAAAAACAACCTCTCTTTAAAAATAAAATTCCTACAGCTCTATCACTTGTCAATAACCATTATCACTATTATGTTGACCCTTATAAAAAATTTAATATTTGACTATTATTGACCAATTAAACAGGAAGTTTATATATTCACTCACACACACTTTTCAGAAAAAGAACAGAAAAAATATTGGCAAACAAAAGATTAGAAAAAAAAAGATTAGAATGATATTCAAATAATAGGTAAGTAGAGGTAGCTTTGAGTTGAGTCACTGGGTTTCTCTTCATATAACAGAAGCCACAGATGAATGAGAGGTACTTGAGTTTAAAAGTAATAATATAGGTTGGACTTTCTAAATATATGACAAAAGGCCTCCCTGGTATTCTTAAAGAAAAGATTAATTATGGGGTCAGCAGATGGCTTAGTGGTTACATCACTGGATGCCCACATGGCCTGCCATGGTTCAAGTCCCTGATCCAGTGGCTTTTAAAAACTTCTGGGTTAGTGGTTACATCACTGGATGCCCACATGGCCTGCCATGGTTCAAGTCCCTGATCCAGTGGCTTGAAAATCCTGCTGGGCACATGTGCATGTGTGTCCAAGATCCCAGGAGGAGAATGGAGGAGAAGGGACTGTGATGTGACCATCCCCCATGGGGGGGTGTTTTCTCACTTTTCTGTTCTCACCATCTTTGTCTCTCTCTCTCTCTGCAGTGAGCACACATGCTCTGTGACAAAAACCTCTAAATAAAAGATTGATTATTCCATAATTAATTATTAATTACGTACATCATGCTGGGTTTGGATTGATTTGAGATGGAAAGTCCTTTCCATGCATATTGGAAAGGTGAAATAAACAAATGGAGAATCTCCCATTTTTTTTTTTCAAAAATAAAATAGAAAAGATATCTGCTGTATTATTACATTTTATGTTAGTCACATCCAAGATGGTTCCCCATGATCCTACCTCCTGGCATACCCTTGCATAATCTCTTCCACATTTCAGTAGAATCAGGATGTGCTCAGTGGAACACAGCCAAGGTGGTCATAGGACTCTTACAAAATTAAGCTATGAAAGCTACAGCTTCCCTATGAGGTACTTTCTTGCTTTCTCTCTCTTTTATTTCTCCCTGATCCTTCATCTTCCTTTTTCTCTCTAAAGTCATTTTTCTGGAAGAAATCACTACCATGGAACCAATGAAGCCTATGGAAATAATACACAGATGGCCAGAAATGGAGGTCTCTTGCCAACAGCCAGTGAGTGACTAGACTTGCCAACAACTCATAAGTGAGCTTGGACTACATTCTCCACCTCTAGTAGAGCCTTGAGAAGATTGTAACCCTGGTTGAAAACCTCTCCAGAGATGCAGAGCCAGCATGGTGCAACTAACCTGCTGTTAGATGCCTGATCCTCAGAAGCTGTGTGAGATCACATATTTGGTGTGCTACACTTGAGTTTGTCATACAACTGTGCTAGCTAACATGCTTTTGAAATACTTTCCATTGAAATTCGACTGCCTGTGATCACTAGATTCTGATGGAAAGTCATCATTATAATTATACTTAGTGCATTATTCTGTGTTCCATTCATATTTGTTACTTTGTAAGATAAAATAGGAAGAAATTGTTTCATTAGAAATTTGGAATAAATGTTAATGTTACAAATATTAACATCCAATAAATGATGTATTTAAGAATGTTATTGTATTATTTACAATAAAATCTCTGTATTTGGAACAAGTTCTGGGACTTGTTTATTAGATTTTATATTAGAAAGTTTTGTATATATCTTGTAACATTTGGACTTCCAACTTCAAAATTACATGACAATTAATTTTAAATTAAAGTAAGGTGATGTGGTATTAAGGTGCTGAATTCCCAAATGACTGGTCATGGTTTGAGCCCTAGACATGGTGACTTGACAATCATGCCAGACACATGTTAGTGCCCAAAATCCCAAGAAGAGAATGAAGGAGAAGGGTTTGTGGCATGGCCATCTGCTCCAGGAGTTGGTGTCTCACTTTTTCTCTCTCCGTCTCTCTCCAGCGAGTGTTGGCAAACCAAAACTCAGAGGCTTTGAGTAATGAGTAGGTAGGAATGACTGAAAATACACGTGCACGTGTGTGCACGCACACACACACACACACACACACACACGGTTCTTTTAGATTCTGAAGGTTGTGCCCTTCTGCTATGCTAGTCTGTATTCATCTCAATAAATTTATGTTAAAACTAATTTAGATTAACATCATTGAGAATTTCCTTTGGATGCGGGGCACATTTGATTTGAATGTACTCAGCCATATCAATATTTTTTGAGGACATGACCTAAATAACTCAGAGAGAGTTCTGCTGAGAGAGGAAAACCATTGAATTCAATTATATTCTTTGGTAAAAGAAAAAAATAAATAAACACACTTTCTCTGACAAGATGGCCCTGCCCTTCTTCTGTAGATAAGGCACTGGTTCTTTTTTTTGCTCTGAGAAGCTCAGAGCTTGGTGGTCTCACCATTGAGCTCCTTATTCTTTCTTTTTTTTCTTTTTCTTTGAGATGTATCTTTTCGTTTTGTTTTGTTTTGATTTTGTCTTAGGGTATGTGCACTCACTGTAAAGAGAGAGATGCAGAGACAGTAAGAAGGAAAGTAAGAAATTATCCGCTAGAGGGGCTGGTCATGCCACAACCCCTTCTCTTGCATTCTCTTCCCAGGATCTTGGGCACACACGAACGTGCACCTGATGTGATTTTCAAGTCACTGGGTCTGGTACTTAATCTGCAATCAGCCATGTGGAAGTCTAGCAACATAACTTCTGCCATCTGCTGGCCCCAAACACCTTACTTTTGATTCCTCTTCCTCAGAACCAGATTCTTCGTGGTCACATACAAGGGAACTTTAAGAAGTTGGTTTAAAAGAATAGAAGTAAAAGGCCAGCAGGTGGTGTGGTGGTTAAGGGTGCTGGACTCCCACATGGCTGAATACTGTACGAGTCCTGGACCTGGCGGCTTGCTTTCTTACTTTCCCTCTCTCCTGCTCTGTCCCTCTCTATTCAAATTAAAATACATAACTAAAGTTAAATAAAACAATTCTAAAAAAATAGAATTAGTATAATTTATTTTGATACAAAATTTTTTGAAATCCATGCATAGCTTTTTCATACTATGCATTTTCCATGAAATTTTAAAAACATGCTATGGAGGATCTATTGCTGAGTGAAGTAAGCCAGGCTATGAAAGAAAGATATTGTATGTATCCACTCAATATATACCGACTATCCGCACTCTATGATAGAGAACAAAAAATTGGAGGACATAAAAGCAGTGAAGGTACTTAATGAGAATAGGACAGTGTGGAATGGGGTAAGTGAAGAGAGGGGGATAGAGAAAGATAGCAAGTGAAAAACATGCTTATTCATTTATAAATTAGCAAGAAAGACACCTTTAATGCAGTACTTAGACCACCCTCAGTCCTATTTAGGCCAAGATTGCAGGCACATACACCTCGTATGTTCAAAGAGGTCCCAGGACCTCAACCCAGGACTTTTCCCATGTCAGTCCAATTGCATTACCACTGTGTACTCTCCTGGGCCTTCCGCAGAGTATCTGAAGACCCCTTATATGTCATCGAACCTTGCCTCCTATTACCCCTCCTCATATATGGACTCTATACCTATTGAAGACTCTACCTAGAACCTGGATTACCCTCATTGTCTCCACTACCAGTCCTGTCATCATTCATGACAACAACACTTATGAAAATGCCCTCGTTATCTCAGTACCTTATTTGATCCCTCCATGCTACATTAGAATCTAATGCACACATTTATGCTCTATATACAAGAACCACCAACAAATCTATCACTTCAAAAAAATCTTAATTTCAGGGACCAACAGATGGTGTAAAGGCTACGTTGCTGGACTCTTATGTAGTCAACCGCAGTTCAAGTCTTGGATCTGGAGGCTTGAAACTCATGCTGGATGCATGTGACTGGGTGGCCAGGATCCCAAATGGAGAATGGAGGAGAAGGGATTGTGGCATGGCCATACCCCTGAGGGATGGATTTTTCACTTACTATCTCCCTGTCTCTACAGTGAGTACATGCAGCCTGTAGCAAAAATCTCTCTTAAAAAAAAAAAAGAAAGAAATTTTAATTTCAAATAGTCTACAATATGACCTTCTTGACATATTTAATTCATGGATTCAAATGCTTTTTGCCCAACCACTAACTTGTCAGTGCCTCATACCCTTATTTTCCCCATTTAAGTTCCATAGTTCAACATTATAGCCACTCCTACAAGGATATGAAGGAGAGACATTGTATGTCCCTACTTAATATATACTGAGTGTCTGCACTCCGCGCCTGAAACTGATTGAACTAAGGTTGTACAAACACAAGAGATGGGGATTAATGCCAGAAGTGGTGTGTGTGAAGGAGTGGAGCCTAAGGAAGGACATTTGTAGGAGGGATACGGAGGCAGAGCATTGATGGGATGGGGAGGTGTGGTGTTATCGGTTGAAGATATTTTGATCAACTGGACTGGGAGAAATGTTCACATATTGAAATGTTCACTTTGTAAACTGAATAATGTGATAGAATCTATATAAAAATTTAAAATAGAAAAAATTATAGCCACTCCTATGAGTACTTTTAACTGCTTCACTGTGTCTCTTCCTCTGCTTCTCCCCTTCGGCTTCTTCCCCTTAACCCCTTCTATTGTGCTCTTTAGGCAATCTTCAGTTTTGGATGAAACCAGCTCCCCCCTTAACTTACTGTATCTATGTAGCTGAATGTTACCGGAAAAAAAAAAAAATCACACAATTATGCCCTCTGAACACTCTCTCAACAAGGTGAAATACTGACAGACTAACACACTCCCTTCTCTTGTGAATTCATTTTCACACTCATGGACATAAACTATCTCATCCTTTCCCTATTTCCTTCGATCTTCAAAACCTCTTCTCATCCTCTCTACTTCACTTAGCCACTTACCTTACAGAAAAGTATATTCAATAGGAAAGAATGGTTTATGATTTGACACTGAATGGGAAAGAAGAAAGGCACTTCAGTCATCATCATCTTCTCTTTTCCTTCTCCTTTTCCTTCTTTTTTAAAATCAACAAGTAACCCAGATCCTCTTTCTGTGCTTCAGATTCTATATCCCTCATTCTTTTTTATTTTTATTTTTTCTCTTGGAGAGGTTTTTGTTATAGGGTGCATGCGTTGGCCAGAAAGACAGAGAGTGACAGAGAGACAGAAAGTGAGAAATTACCCTCCCCATGGGGGGATGGCCATGCTACAATCCCTTCTCCTCCATTCCCCTCTCGGGATCTTGGACACAAATGCATACATGCCTGGCGTGAGTTTAAGCCACCGGGTCTGGGACTCAAACCATGATGGACCACATGGGAGATCAGCAACATAGTCATTATGTCATCTGCTGTCCCTCTACTTCACTCATTCTAGAAGACTTAATTTCTGAATATATTGTCTGTCTTTCCTGAGTCATCAGTTTCTCCTTCTCTGCTAGATAATTCTATTGTCATCCAAATATAAGCCTTCATATCAGCCATAGCAAAACAAAGTATGAGAAAACACCAACTTCTCCAGCCCCCTAGTACTTTTCTATGTCTTTATGCTTGATCAGTGTTCTATACTATCTCATGATTTGTAGGCAACCTGGTGCCCTATATATCACCCGTGTGTTAACAGCCCTCAAATTTCCACCCTTAGCCCAGACATTTTGCCCTGAGTTCTAGACTCACATTTAACTATCCATTCACTACTGCTAGTTGGATTTTTATCTGACATCTAAATATTAATACAGCAAAGACACTTGTTCCCACTTGCACTTTCACTCTAAGCCTTCTAATCCCAGCAAAGAGCACCACATGTGGTAGCTAAAGTCCTATCTGATTGCTAAAATCCTATTTCCTAAATCCCATCTTCCACTATTAATAGGCCCAGTTGTCACTCCAAAATATAACCTGAACCTAAACTCTTCTTATCATCTTCACTGCTACCTTCTTTATCCAAGTTCTTCATTATCTCTCACCCTCCAGAAGGTCCTGCATTCTATATGCCAACTGGAAAAACCATGGTTCTACGAGACGAATCATATAATCTTTTCTCCTTGTTTAGTCTTCCAATGATATTTCCTATAAACAAGATAAATCACAAATTCAGTTCTGTTTCCAACCTGTACTTTTTATCCATTCAACATTCCTATGAATGCATCCTTGAATCATTCTTCTCCAAATTCTCCCTCCCTGAATAACTAAAGAGACATTAATAAATAAATTAAATGCTCATCTAAAGCTAGACTGATCAGACAGACAATGGGCAGCAGATTCTACGTGACAACACAAATTTCCCAATTACCACTTTACTCCACTATTTCCATTCTAAACTATCCATCTTTCAGTTCATAGTTAGAAACTCCAAAATCCAGAAAGGCAAACACCACCTTCTCAGATTTTGCTTTCTTTGAAATTCATTTGCAAATCATGCATCTGTTTGTTTCGAATGGTCTTTTGCTGAATATGTTATGTTAGACTTTGGTATCTCTGACTTTGGCTGGGAAATTATGCAACAGGAAGGAACATAAAACTACTCTCTAGCCAGTTCCCTAATGCAGTGATAACGTGATGCTCAAGAAAGGCTGGATCACACATGGTGACAAAGGTTCAAATCCCTGGGCAGATTAGCTGGAAATACGCAAGGCATGTGCATGAGTGCCCAAGATCCAACAGGCTGGATGCAGGGGATCATGAAGTGACCTTACGGAGGGTGCTCCTGTTTCTTTCTCTGTCTCATGCATGTGCATGTGCTCTATCACAAATAAAGGAAAACATTTAAGAATAAAAATAAAACTACTGGGGAGCAGTAGATGGTATAATGGTTAGATCATTTGACACCCACGTGGTCAGCTGTGGTTCGAGTCCTGGACTCAGCAACTTAAAACTCACACTGGGCACATGTGCATGCATGTCCAAAATTCCAAGAGAAGAATGGAGAAGCGATTGCAGCATAGCCATCCTTCTTGGGATGCCACTTCTTGCTTTCTGTCTGTCTGTTTTTCTGGCTAGGGCACATGCCCTAAAGCAAAAATATCTCTAAAAAAATACAAATTAAATAAAACTACTTTCATTGAAACTGTACATTTTTTTTAAATTACGTATACTTACAAAATTGTTCTATTCCAGGTTAAATAGGAACTAGTATTGTTATTTTCTATAAAGTAGCTTGGCATCTCCTGTGGTTTGCAGAATTTAAAAGCAAAGTGTAGCATATCTATTAGATACTTAACTGCTTGTAACCATGCAGCAGCAGACACAATCTCATCCCTAATGACTGTAACATGAAAACAGCTTGCCCTCACCGGTACGGGACACAGTCACTGTGATGGTTGGGTACATCTTACTGTATTGACACTCTTCTGAGCATGATTTATTGGATGCTAATTGGACATTTGTGGTACGCTAATTTTTATTTGGAAGGATGTTCTCTTATAATTCAATGGGATGATTACCATCTCGTTTTTTCTGTGAGAATGATTGTGTTCATCTTTCAGAACTCGTGTATAGCCGAGTATTTCCTGACTGCCCGCTTCTTTCTGAAAATCAACAGAAGAGAACCTTGAAGAACTAAGTGAAGTTGGCTTTCAGACTGAGGTTTTTCAGACGGTTGAGAGTTAACTTTTTTAAAATAAAACTTATAAGTCAGCATCAAATGCCGAGTTTCAAGTTTTCTCATAGAATTTTAAGTCAGATTTATCGATAATGTCACTTTACAGTAAGTAAATGTAAATGGCATTTGATTTTTCACTTCTTTTTATGGATGCTTCTATAGAGAGAACAATATTTATATATATATGTATATATATATATATAGGTTTGAGTGTAGGCTAGACTTAAAACTGCTTAGTGCTTTACTATGAGGGTTGAAAGCCAAAAGACTTAGAGAAAGGAGACAGGAGACAGAGCATGGGCAGTTGGGTAGAAAGAAACTGAACTCAGAAGGCAATGTGGTAAGGCTGATGAAAAGAACCAGGCCAATGGTTTTAGTATGTTTCTTCATAATATTTTTATCTGCTGTTATTAAGTAAAATTAGTTCCAGTCCCATGAAGAGTGAAAATCAGAAAAATAGATTTAGAAAACTGGATAACAATGCATCAAGTAATGGCCACATCTCTTTTCTAGTTTCCTAAAAGCAGTCTTGATCTTGCATTCCCACTAAAAGAATAGATTTTCAATTTACTCATTTAGGATTGGGTGAGAGGATTCACTAAGCAGGAAAAAATAAATTTTATGTGTGAGATTTGAGCTCATAATGTAGATGAGATCAGAGAAAAGAGAAAAATATAAATCAATATGCACTCTGATTGGACTTTGGTGGAAAGGCAAGAAATAGAAAAAAGAAAACAGAAAAATGTGTTGCTGTGAACATAGATCCTTTATTCATTCTGATTCTCTAATGAGTCACTGTCTTTCCTTAGCTCAATCTTCGTGCAACCAACACACTATCATTGCCTACATTCTGCAGAGAAAAGGATTATGACAATGAATTCCTTCTCTGATGCAGGCTCCTGAGAGACACGAACTTAAAATACAACCAAATTTTCTATTACTGAGGTTTTTCCCCAATGGCTTATCTCCATTATCCAAGTCATTTGCTCTCATGCAGGAACTCTTTATCTGTACTTAGTTACATTGGTTTTCTGGATTCATTTCTGTGTTAGTCTCTAACATGTCAGAAGTTAAGGACCCTTGTATAGTTTTTCTAAATTGTACCCAGCCCAATACCAGGTACAAAGGACCTTTTAAAATTGCAATCCAAGGCCGTAGCAGTTTCTTTAAAAAGCTAACCGATCTTTTCACATGAGACAAGATGCGTGTTCTAAAAGGAGAGTGAGCTTTCCTCTTTTACAACGTGTTGGAACTGATGTGGTGTAAAGTGTAAGCCTCCACATAAATTGAAAATGTTCCTTGTTTACTGGCTGCCAGGAGAATGCCAGATGTAGGGACTGAGAATGCTTGTGAGCCATTTTTCCACTTGAGATACGGTGAATTGGAGCATTTGAAAACATTAACACCTCGCCTTTCCATAACAGTTCAGTTTCTAAAATGTTTTCATAATTACCCCTGTCACATTATTTTCAGGTCTGAGAAAGACATAGATAAGAAATGGGGGAGTTCTTTTTTTTTAATTTTTGGTGAGAGGGGGTAGGTTTTTGCTATAGGGCATGTGCACTCACCAGAAAGACAGCAAGAGACAGAGAGACAGAAAGCGAGAAATCACCCACCCCCAGTGGGGACGGCTGTGTTGCAATCCCTTCTCCTCCATTCTTCCCTGGGATCTTGAGCATGCATGCAGCACACACACCCGGCGTGAGTTTAAGCGGCCAGGTCCAGGACTCAGACCACAATTGACTACATGGGAGTTCAGCAACATAGCCATACGCCAACTGCTAGTCCCCAGAAATGAGGGAATTCTTAAAAGTGTCCCTTATTTTACCCCTACTAGGTCAACTACTGATAATAGCTAATGTTTACTAAGTCCCTACTAGATACCAGCACAAGATAACTAGTACGGAGAATCTGAATTTATAGCATTATCTCTTTAACTCTTCCGCTGATTCCAAGGGAAAGATTAGTACCCATTCCTCATGAAGAGCCAAAGTGCGTGGATCAAGGTTTTGGTACATGAATAAACACTTTTCATTATTATCTTTGCTGTAATTCAGTATCCAAGTGAACATCTTAGAATTACAGAGATTAAATATCTTACTTTTACTTAGCAGCTTAGCCTGGAACTTAACTCATGTCCAGGGATCTGACTCTGGGAATAATTTTTTAATCATAGTTGGTTTAGTGAAAGTTTATGAGCTTAGGTGACAAGGTTCAGAGTATCTTTTTTCTGTATCTTATTTCTGTACCAAGTCACTCACCAAAGAAACTTAGTCTCTTAGCTTTCGGGACAGAAATTTTTGCCTACCTTCGTGGAATAGAAATCTTACAAAACACTGATTTAAATCATCTGGCGAACAGAATAAGGCTGATATAAATGGAGACATTTTGAACTAAAGGGTTTTGAATTATTAAAAAGAAAGTTGTTTTATTTCTTCATTATGTGAAATAACTAATTCTAAGTACTCACTGATGAAGCTTTTCTTTCCCGGCACAAATGAGGGGATTAGACTCTTTTCCTTAGCAGTATTTGGGCATCAGAGGCAGACTGAGGGTAGGGAGCTGGATATCTCAATGCTACTGGCCTAAAAGGAGCACGGAAATAGCACTGATATAAATCAGAAACATAAATCCAGGTAACAGGTTTTCCCATGCAATTTCTCATAAGTAATGAAACATAAATTGGTTCTGCTTCAGCTGATTAGATATTACCCTTTAATGCAAAACTTTAAAAAAAAAAAAACTTCCAGAACACATTTATCTATATTGAAAATTTTTGCTTTTCCTATACAAGGTGAATGGGATAGATCCATACTCTCAACCTGAAATCTATCATCTGGTGGCTTCCTGGAGCTGGTAATCAAAGATAGTTTAAATTCTTTTTCTTTTTCTTTTTTTTTTGGAGGGGAGACATTTTTGCTACAGGGCACGTGTGCTCACCAGCAAGAGAGAGAAACAGAGAGACAGAAAGTGAGAAATCACCCCCTAGGGGGAATGGCCACTCTGCAATCCCTTCTCCATTCTCCTCTCGCGATCTTCGGCATGCACACACATGCACCCGGCATAAGTTTAAGACACCAGGTCCGGGACTCAACTGCCATCAACTACATGGGAGTTCAGCGACATAGTCATTATGCTAATTGCTGGTCCCAAAGCTAGTTCAAATTCTGAAATCAAATACGGCACCTCATAGTACTGGATACTGCAAAGGAATGGGAATTTTGTTATCTAAATACAAAAGTCTTAAATGTAAATGAACTCTCTATTTTAAAAGACACAGTCAGTCATTCCATAAACTGACATGGCTTATGTGTGCATGCATGGTATTGCAATCTTGACATTGAGGCTCATTGGTGAGGAAAACATGCCAGATTTCATACCAGAGAATGAGTTTTATCATGCTAAATATATGCATAAGCACCGTGTGTGAATCATTGATGTGGGGCCAGCTCCTTAGTGCAGAGGTTAAATGATGTGCATCAGGAGCTAAATACCACATAGATAATTGCAGTTCAAATCCTGGCCCCAGAAGCTTGAAAAGTAGACTGAACATATATATGTGAGTGTTCAAATCCTAATGGGATAGAGAAATGGGGTAAAAAGGATGTTGGTATAATCATGCCCCAGTGTGAGTACTTTTCTCTCTCTTGTTCTCGCCGTCTTTCTCTGGTGAAAGCACATGCTCTCAATGAAAAAAGTAAGAATTACCATTGATATGAAGAAGGTTGTATAATTTCCCTTTCCAGGTTATTGGCATTGTTTAACTTAATCCAGGTTCACATTTAAACAATTAATATGTCCAAGCGTTCAGAAAATGTTGAATTCTTAAATAAGTTTCCTTTGGTTTTTATTATTGGAACCTGCTTTGAGAATGGTCTATGGAAAAGTTAATGTATTAGTTACCTTGTACTACTGTAACAAATTACAGATTGAGCATCTTTGATCAAAAATCTGAGATTCAAAATGCTCTGAAATCTAAAACTTTTTGGGTACCAATATGATGGCACAAGTGTAAATTTCAAACTTTACCCTATGTGATAGGTTGCAGTCAATATACCACGATACAGAAATATTGTACAAAATTACCCACTGACTCTACATATATGAATCATAAATAAAGTTAGTTTTCAGACTTGAGTACTATCTCTAAAATATCTCGATTATATGCAATTATTTCAAAATATGAATATCAGACCCCCTTATTATTACATTAGATCTATCCAGATAACCCTGCAAAATCTCCCCATCTCGAGATCTTTAGCCACATCTATAAAGTCCTTTTTGTTATATAAGGTACATATTCAGTTCCCAAGGATCAGAAAATTGACATGTTTGTGGGACTATTATTCTGTATACAAGACGTGTATTTGTAAAAGAGATACCAGTAGTGGAAGGCAAGCAGAAGCAGGAGCCAAAGGACATTGAAAATGAGTACACTCAGGGCCAGAAGATGGTGTTGTGACTATGTCACAGACACTCACGCAGTCAACCATAGTTCAATTCCTGGACCCAGCAGCTTAAAACTCAAAACTTTAAAAATAAATGAAACAGAAAATAAATGAACCATACAGAAAATAAATGAAAGCAAAATCTGGTTCTTTGAAAAGATTAACAAGATCGACACACCATTGGCTAGACTGATCAAGAAGAAGAAAGAAAGAAACCAGATTAATCAAATATATGACGTAACAGGCAATATTACTACGGACATAGCAGAAATACAAAATATCATTAGAGGATACTATGAGCGACTATATGCCAACAAACAAGAGAACTTGGAGGAGATGGACAAATTCCTGGTTGCATATAATCTACCAAGATTGGATCAGGAGGACATAGAGAACCTGAATAGACCCATAACAAGCCAGGAGATTGAATCAGTAATAAATAGCCTTCCAACAAAGAAAAGCCCAGGTCCAGATGGCTTCTGAATTCTACAAAACTTTTAAGGAAGCGTTAACCCCTATCCTACTAAAAATATTTCTAAAGATTCAAAAGGAAGGAAACCTAACAAATTCATTTTATGAAGCCTCCATCATCCTCATCCCAAAAACAGATAAGGACATGACAAAAAAGGAAAACTACAGACCAATATCATTGATGAACACAGATGCAAAAATTATCAACAAGATACTTGCAAATCGTATCCAACAACA
>NW_006159760.1:209170-230125 GCF_000334495.1 Tupaia belangeri chinensis
GAGAACAATAGTGAGGCAGGACGTTAGTGAGAAACAGATAGGGCTTATTACCTGTTGGTGATGACATGTATAGTATTCTCAACTGGATTGGTCTGAGAAGTATTTCATGATGGGTAGAGTCTTTTTACAAGCAAAATGAGAAATAGTGACTGAATGTTTTGAAAAATAATTAGAATAATAATAATAATGATTGGAAAAAAACATAGAAAAGATATTGAATGATGAAGTGGGGAGATTAATGTCTCTGTATTGACTGACATGCATGGCATTCCCTTTTGAAAAAGCAATGTAATACACTGTAAAATTATATGTAACCCAATGTAATATAAAGAAGATTATGATGATAATAATAATTAAAATAAAAAAAAATAAAAAACAAAAACGAAAACAAAAAAAATGAAAATACTCATAAAGATCATTGGAAAAGAGGCCAGAGTTATTGAAGTGGTAGGCTTTGTGAGGGGTAAAAAGTGGATTGTAAACCAACATATTTCAATATCCCTAAGTTGGAGACACCAGAACTAGAGAATTTATTCACCGAAGTGACTTTGTGCAGGAAGGACTGAGGCACAGGTGGCCCAGGCAGTTGTGAAGTACCAAAGGAGGCTGCAATTATGCTTGTGGGAGACAGAGGGGAATGCATTTATGGTAAGAGATGTACTGCAGCAGGGCATTGGTTTAGTAAAAACATACCATTCCTACCGACAACTGGACATCAGGAGAAGATATTTTTCCAAGTTTTTCTGCTTGGGTCTAAGGAGAATTGAATCCATGCTGATGTCTAAGTATATTTAACCTTAGTGGCTTAAGAGTATCCAATGTGGTCATCTATGATATTTACAGAACAGTGCCTGGCATACAGCAAGTACCCAATAAGGATAAGATGTCATTAGTAGAAGGAAACCCCAAAGTCACTATCCTTGCTTGTTTATAAGCCAGAGGCCACAGAGAGGTCACTCTGATCATGACCTAGTTTTCTTTACTCTCCTGAGACATTGGATAGTTTCAAAAGTTATAAGAAATTCTTTATCCAAAGCTTTTTGTTCTACTGAAAACCTGGCCAAAGTTTTCCCATGAACATCCTCATAAACGCATAGCCCTTTCTTCATCTTGCAGGCCTTTAACTCCTAGAAAAGGGCTCAGTCTCAGCCTTAGGGGACTCTCCCTTATGAAGGCAAGGAAGGGGGATTGTTGAGCACATTTATTCTCCCTGTCTCTGAGGCATGATAATCATTTGTCCCGCTTTCTCAGCTCTTTTGATCTTGTTCCTCCAAAGAGACAGACAGAAGTGGGGGAAAAGAGTCTGTAACCTACACAGCTAAGTGTTGGCATGTATGTGAACCATCGCACATACACTCCTGCTGCATCCTGGAATAGTGGAAAGAATGAGAGAACAAGGTGCTGATGAGCCTGGATTTAAACCCAGGTCCAAACAACAGTGAGCTCTGGGTGATTTCAGATCTATTTTTCCTCAACCTTCATTGCCTGCAGCTGTGAAATAGGAACAATATCATCTTCAGTGTAAGTTCATGGCATCAGAAGATGGTGAAAGTACCTAGTATAATACCTAGAGATCATAGGCTGTTCAAAGACCATTTAATCTCCCTTCTTTTTCTTACCTCACATCCTCCTACTTTTTCTTGGTATCATATCCAGAAATCCTTGAGTGGATGCTTGCAATAGAATCTGCCCAAGTATGGATCAGCTGGACACAGGTTTATACTAGACACTGAGAAGGAATAATCGTGAAACATTAAGTTCATCTAAAATGCATTAAAGAGCTTGGATTGTGACCAGCAGATGCCAAAATGATTACATCGCTGGACTCTCATGTAGGCAACTGCGGTTCGAGCCCTGGACCTGACAACTTAAAACTCATGCCAGATACGTGTGTGTGTACCCAAGATCCTGAGAGGAAAATGGAGGAGAGGGGATTGTGGGATGGCCACTCCCTCTGGGGGAGGAAAGGATGGGTGATTTCTCACTTTCTGTCTTTCTGTCTCTCTGGTGAGCTCACAGGTCCTATAGCAAAAATCTCTCTCTAAAAAAAGAAAAAAAAAAAGAGCTTGGGTTGGAAGTCAACAGGTGGTATAGCGGTTAAGGTGCCAGCCTCCAACCTGATCTACTGTTTTTTTTTAGTACTGGACACAGTGGCTTAAAAATTCATGCCAGGTATGTGCACACATGTCCAAACTCCCAAGAAGAGACTGGAGTAGAGGGGACTATAGTGTGGCCACCCCTTGGGGGGGGGGTCCATTTCTCACTTTCTCTGTCTCTGTCCCTCTTTGTCTCTGGAGAGTACATGCACCCTATGGTAAAAACCTAAAATAAAATAAAATAAGAAAAGCTTGGATTTATCCAAAATTCAACAGAATGGATTAAATTTAAGCAGGACATTGCTATGATCAGATGGGCACTTGGAAATTTAACCTGGCATTTCTCTGAACACCATGTGAGAGGGGAGATGCAGCAGAAGGGGAACCAGGTAGGATACTGTTCTAATAGCAAAGACAGGACATGATGGTGGCCTGAATAAGGGAATTGTTAGTGAAATTGAGGAAGATACGCACACCGTCAGAAATATTCAGAAGGTGAATCTTTATAAGGAAATGCTTGTGTTTGAAGAAGGTTTTAACTGGAAAGGTTAATGAATAATGACACTCAGTTTTGTGACTTGAGAAATCTCATAGATTATTGATCTATAGACTAATATGAAAAAGGCAGGAAGAAGAGGAACAGATATTAAAAAAAAGAGGATGGGTAAATTTTTGGACATGTTAGTTTTGTTATGTCTGCATGATACTCACACAGGCATGTTGATCAATAGCAAAAGAGGACAGCAGATGTGAAGTTGAGAGGAAATCAACTGTAATAAGGCCAAAGGTAGTTTCACAGTCAGTGGGTACAGTGATCAAGCACCCAGCTTAGAGAAGTCTACCACTGTGTTTAGAGAAACAGAAAGACATATAAATAAAAGCAATTTAAAAGAAAAATTCTGGGAACATTTGTACTCACCAGGGAGAAAGAGAAAAAGAGAGTTAAAGCAAGAAAGAATGCCACAGTAGGATATGTAGCAATCCTTTTTCTCCATTTCTGCACGTCATCGGAATTTTGGGCATGCATACACAAATGTAGTGTGTTCTTCAAGTTTCTGGGACAGAGATTCGGACAGCAATTAGCCACACTGCGTCCAGTTTCCAATGTCTAACACTTAAACACTATGCCATAGGTCTGGCCCCAAAACAATTTTTCCCATTTATTCTTTAAGGGAAAGAAAATGAGTGTGCTGAAATCCTGCTATTGTACCCAGTATGAAGGCTATGACAGGTTGCCTGTACTTCTTTAAGCAAGGCAGGCTGTCACCGGAACAGACAAATAGAATGAGGCAATGAATGATGGTGACAGCAGAGTGTCATGGCACATCATCACTCCTCATTTTTTACAGGTGATATTGTCCAGTTGTTTTCTCAAAAAAGTAAGACTTACCACCTAAGAATAAAGGTTTGATGCCTTTACAAAGGTCAGCAACTTAGTATGTATATAAATTTTTCTCACTAACTTGTCTTATCATGGTACCTACCCACTCTCTGCTGTTTTGGGGACTCACTAGTTACAGGTTACAAAGTTTACCCCGAGTGATTGATTCTTCTCCCACCACATTCTATGACCAAAAGTTCAATAATGTGGTTTTTCTTAGCCATTGGAAGAAAAATGCATTTTTCTTTTCAAATGGGGATTTCATTGTTACCATTTTCTGCTCTGAAATGTTAAAACAAATCTATAGTTGTTTTCTTTTCTTCCTTCTCTTACTCATATTCCCTTTTCATAGAGTGAGGCATATAGAATTATGAATAATATTGTAATCCCTTCTGGAACCAGAAGAGAAACATGGTTTCTATTAGAGTTTATTGCATTTTTATTCCCTTCTTAAAAAAAATAAAATAAAAAAATAAAGTTAAACAATGTAACCCCTGGAGGCTGAAATCTCTCTATTTGTACTTGTCGGCAACCTGAATTGGAGACCAACTTTCCCTGACATCATGCCTCTTTTGGATTTGGTCATTGTTTTGTTTCTCTGACAATAGGTACAGAATGGGTGATTTAGCGTTGCCATTTGTGCTGTGTGAGTATTGTCATGTGTGCTCATTTCTAGAGATAGTCTTAAAAAGTCTGGGATCAGCAGTTGGCGTAATAGCTATGTCACTGGACTCCCATATAGTCTGGACTCCCAGGTAGTCAACTATGGATGGAGTCCCAGACCAGGTGGCTTAAGTTCACCCTGGATGCATATGCATGCATGACCAAGATCCTGACAGGAGAATGGAGGAGAAGGGATTGTGGTGTGGCCATCCCATCTAGGGGGTGATTTCACACTTTCTGTCTCTTTGTTTCTGTCTTTCTGGCGAGCGCATCCATCCTATAGTAAAAATCTCTCAAAAATAAATAAATACATAAATAAAAGTCATCATGTCTGTCCTTTACTTTTAATTCACATGTGGATATCCAGTAGTTACTAACATAATTGTATACAACCTCTTATTGGGTGAGCTTTATTGTTAAGATGTTGTGATTTCACCTAAATTTAATCAAAGTGATCAAACTTTTCTCTAATAAAAGCTCAACTCATTCATGTATCTATTAACTTATTGCCTCTATGTATTAATTCATTTGTTTCTAACAAGCTTTTCCCCTTTTCATCTATGATCAATGTTACTAGCAATCTGGACACAGGGTTTGTAGATTGGGTTCTACCACTGATTCCCAATAGGACTTGGGCCAAAACAATAACTTCCACAATAAAAACAAACATTTGCTATTTCTTTCCTTTAGCTAAAATTGGATTAGAAACTGGTCCCCGTAACTCTTCGAGTTGTTTCCACATCAAAACCATCTGGAGAATACATAAGAAAGCATATGGCTATCTCTGGATTTCGAACACCCTAGATAGGCATTTAAGGCTGTCAAAGTATTCATTTATTCCCCAAATAACCACACAACATGGGTGTTGTAGCCTTCTCCTATCTTTTTATTAGAAACTGAAAGCTAGACCATTTTAATAACTTGTCTATAGTATATCAGCAAATACACTAAAAAGTCACCATTTAGGTCAGGGTCTGTCTGAATTCATGGTCTGGTTCGTTTCCTCACTATGTACTAGCCATCGAACTGTGGTAATGTTAAAAGTACTGTGCCGTGGATTATTATCTGTTGATGATAGCCTGTACAGTATCCTCAACTGGACTGGTGTTACGTGTATTCATGTTGGGAGAATTCACTTTAGAAGCTAAGTGATGTATGGTGATTGAACGTATAAAAGATATTAAAAGAAAAGAAAAAGAAAAAAGGGGGGGAAAAGTACTATGTGATTTAATCTGTCTCTGCAGCAGGTCTCTGGTTTCCTTGCCAAGTCTGGAAGTGGCGACATTGCTGACGGATTAGTGTTACTCTTTGGAGTGATCTGATTTTCTGCCCATTGGCGCTACTGCAGAGTCCTCCTGTGTTCGAGGCAGGATTGAAAGCAAGGATGGTGTCTAATGCCCTCTCCTTCCAATGAACACAAACGTTTAGCAATAGAATACATGATCCAGAGGGCATTGAAGGTTACCTGCTCAGTCAGACTGACCTGCCGAACCCATCCTTATTATCAGCAATACAGCAGATGAGGCGGAATTTTCCTTCCTTCTCCATCTCTCCACTAGTCTGTGAGCAGTTCAGGATATAGATTTTGTCCCTCAGGGCCACCATTGTACCACCAGAGCCTAGAGCAGTAGCTGAAACGTGTGTTATATACCAAGTAGAACAGGAATCCATCTTTTTAGTAGCAAGTCCTTTTTTCCTTCTTTCCCAATACCTTGGTTCCCTTGGTGTCAACATTGCACTGAAGACTAAAAATTGCTTATTGCTTTGTTAACAATCTATTTCCCTCATTAGATTGTAAATTATCTGAGAGGCGAGATGGTGTCTTCTTCATGTTTTTATTTGAAGTATCCAGCAGTGCCTGTAATAAATATTTGTTCTCAATAAATATTTGTAAAATTAATTTTAAAATGAATAAATTATCTTAGTTCAGCAAGGAATTTCAAGCACCTTTAATTTTCTGCTCATTTCCATAGATACTAGAGAAGGACTTAGCATTCAAGGAGTTTATAATTGAACTTGTAATCTCACACAGCATCCCATACTGACGGGTAAGGTTTGTCTCTGGGCTCCATATTTACATTTCTATTTTTTGCTTTGTGATGTTGGAAATAGGATTTTGCAAACAATAAATTTAAGATAAAGTTTATTTATTTCTGGGGCCAGTAGGTGGCATAGTGGTTAAAGGAGTTTACCTTCTACATGGCTGACCATGGTTCAAGAACCAGATCAGGGGGACCAGTAGTTAGTGTAATGATTATGTTGCTGGACTCCCACGTAGTCGACCATGGTTCGAGTCCTGGACCCAGTGGCTTAAACTCACGCCGGGCGTGCGTGTGTGTGCATGCCCAAGATCCCGAGAGGAGAGTGGAGGAAAAGGGATTGCGGCATGGTCATCTCCCCTACAGGGGAATTTCTAGCTTTCTGTCTCTCTGTCTCTCTCTGTCTGTCTGGAGAGCGCACGTGCCCTATAGCAAAAACCTTTCCAAAAAAAAAAAGAACCAGATCATACAGCTTGAAAATCACAGTGTGTGTGTGCATGCCCAAAATCCTGAGAGGAGACTAGAGAAGGGATTGTAGTGTGGCCATTTCCCCTGCTCGTGACTTCTCACTTTCTATCTCTATCTCACTCTGGTGAGCTCTATGGCAAAAAGAAAAAAAAAAAGGTGTTTTTTTTTTTTTTTTATTTCTTCCTTCCATGAGTCAGAGAAAAAAGAGAGACAGATGGACAGATTAATAGTGAGAAAGAACCCCCAAAAGTATCCCAAAGCTACGATTCACCCCCAAATTCACCCAGACTCAGATCATGGGCACATGTGTCTGGCATATACAGGGAGGGCTCTGTACATGAATCTGGTACTGTCTCAGGTGGGTAAGTCTCACAGAGCATCTCATTTTCCTGTGGCACCACATCCAGACCCTATCATTTTTTTCTCTTCTTTCTAATTTTTTCCTACCTGGCTTTTTGGTTTGCCTTGCCCAAAAGGGTTATTAGGAGTGAGAAGCAGGAAGCAGGGGAGAAATGTCATTTTCCTCTCCCAGCCTGCTTGTTCCTGTGGTCCCTGTAGATCTCGTCGCAGTAGCCCCAGCAGTGGGATCCAGCCTCCAGTATCTTTTAGTGCATACAAGAATAGCAATTCATTGTGTTTGCTCAGAGGGGAGGATCACCACGCAGTTGCCAAAGAGATTCCTGTTCTTGTGCTGGGCTTTGCAGGGATCTTCCTCTGAGTCCCTGGATTCTGAAAACCTCAATGCCAATAAAATCAGAAGCTTTTTCAATGACAACTGAAAGAAGACAAAAACCATAGTTTATTCTAATAAAAGAGGAGAAGCCAGGTGTAGCTTCATTCATGCGCATTTTATTTAGAAGTCTTGATTTGATCTACATGCTTCATCCCAAGAACAGGGAATGCGAAGAATTGGTAATATCTTTCAAGAAACTCTCAACCTGGTAGGAGATTCAGACCTGAAAAAGGCACATTAAAAATACTGGGCTAGCAGGAGGTATGGTGGTTAAAGGTGCTGGATTCCCACATGGCTGACCACAGTTCAGGTCCTGAACCTGACTGTTGCTTTCTCGCTTTCCCTTTTTCTTTCTGTCTATCTCTCCCTGGTCAAATTAAAAAAACAATAACAAATGGAATTATTTACATAAATAAATAATTCTTTAAAAAATATTATATGGCACAGTGAGGACAATTACAACATTACATGGTAGCACATTTTATGAGGAAAAATCCTTACAAACTTCTGGTTTCTAAAATGTTGTTTTGTACTGCTCCTAATGCTAACTTGTATTTCAAGATATTTGACATGAAAATGACAAAGCTACTATTGTCCCTGTTTATAATTTCTTCTCTATTAAAGATTAAAAATCTTTTTTAAAGTATTTTGTCCCACTCTAAACCTTAATCATTCAACATGTAATATTTCTGGAGCTTGTTTTATGGACAGGACAAAGATTTCTAAGTAGACATTAGAAATAATTTTTTGTTACTGCATATTTTTTTTTACTCTTTTCAGTGTTTTTTTCCTACCAAGCTAAGAAAAAAAAAAAAAAGTAGAAATAAATCTTTCTTGCTTCTGACCTAGGGAGATAATTTCCAACTGTTTTGCTAAAACTTTTTATTGTCTCCTGTGACCTTGAAATCAAGAGGCGTAATTTTTAATTTTGCAGCACACCCTGGGGTCCAGATCAAAACCTAGAGTCCTTCAAAGGTCAATGCTATTATTGGGCTTGGTTGAGCAATGCCTGGCCTGAAGAAAAATGAGAAATGGGTGCAAAATATGGGACCACTTTTAATGCCATAATTTATTAGACAGGCTATTAGTAAGAAAAAATTAATCTAGCAGAAATTTATATTATAAATGCCAGATTCTGAGAGTTATTTATTTACTTTTAGCTTACTTTGCTGAAACTAATAAGTTATTTTCAATGAAAGCTAGCAAAAAGTTTCTCTAATAAATGTCCTATCTCCTTTTTTAAAGTTCATTTATTTCCTCCAAGAGCAAATGAGGCCTATAGAAAGAGAGAGAGAGAGGGAAAGCAACCTCAACAGGTTCTTACTGCAGTGAACCGCCGTCCACCCCTGCCCTCCAGCCTTCAGCCAGTCCCAGATCAGAGACAAGCCCATGCCCAGTGTGCTCAGAGAGGCTCCAAACATCACCTGAAAACCTTGTAGGTGGAACTGACTTATAAAACGTCATTTTACCATGCTGCGTGGACTCTCTTACTTTTATTAGGTTTATTTATTTCATGAAAGGGAGAGCGAAAAATATACTTGACAGGGTCTTGCTGTGCCACAATCCTCTCCTCAGCCCTCAGTCAGCCAAAGTCACACACCTGCACGTTTATGTAGACCCAGGTCCTAACTCACGCCTCCCGTGGGACTCCAGGATCACTCAGTGGTGCCTCTCCACTTTCACCACTACAACCAAACTTTCCCTCTTTTACTGTAGGCAGTAACTTCCATATATCAATGTATCTCTTATGTTTTCATGATTTTGTGTGTTACAAAAACTAACTTTTGGGGACCAGCAGGCGGCATGAGCACTGGACGCCCACCTGGCCAACTGGAGATTGAGTCCCGAACCTGGCGGCTTGCTTTCTCGCTTTCTCTCTCTCTATCCCCCTAGCCCATCTGGTCAAATAAAATATAAATAAATAAATAAAGTTAAGTAAAATAATTTTTAAAATTTTTTTAAGGTTTAACTTTTGAGGGTCTTGTAGATGGTATAATGGCTACATCACTGGACTTTCACGTAGTCAACTGCAGTTTGAGTCCTAGACCCAGTGGCTCAAAACTCATGCTGGGCACATGTGCATGATCAAAATCCTGAGAAGAGAATGGAGGAGAAAGAACTGCAGGGGGGAGTGATTTCTCACATTCTGTCCCTCTGTCTCTTTCTGTCTCTGGTGATCATATCTGGCCTAATAGCAAAAATATCTTCATAAAAAGTAAAGTAAAATATTAACTTATGAAAGTTTTTAATCTCAAAGTTCCTTAGATGCATTTAAGTCTCATTTTTAAAATGTGTTTGATATGCCTAAATGAGGTATAGATAGAAATTGTGATGATCATTTATTTTAAAAATCTCTAATAAACTAAGAACATTACTTATATCATAACTTTTTTTTTTTTTGAGAAGTTTTTGCAATAGGACACGTGCGCTCACTAGAAAGACAGAGAGAGATAGAGAGACGACACTTTTAGAGGGAACATCTGTTTGTCCACTCTGGCTCCCATATTGCCGGCCCCACTGGAAGGCCAGCTCTGACTGAATGGGGACTAAGCCATAAATTAGAGCCAGAAGGGGAACTAGAATAAGAAGTAAGAGGGGAGTTTTGCTTATCTCACCAAAAAAAGAGGGCAACGAGTTCCTCGGCTGACCAGCTTTCAAGTAAAAAGCAGAAAAAGGAGACAGCATCAAAGACACCTGATGGTGCTCACTTTCCACAGATCTGTTTATAATAAGGTTCAATCCTGGGGACACCACCACTAGCTGGGGGGGGACCTGGGAGTCGAAGTCAAATACACAGCTCGATCATACTTCCAAAGTCCCAGGGTCTTGGGATGGGCATCATTATTTGTCTTCTTTGGTTTTTAAACTTTGCTTATTTGGGTATTTGTTTTATAGAAGGAGTATCTGTATTTATAGGAGGACATTCCATGTTACCTTGCAATACAGGAGATGCACACGATGACTCTTAGTGGATGATAGGCTGTTAATTGTACAAGAGGAAGAACTGTTTTCTTACTAAATTTCTGAAGATACAAGGACACAAAATTATACAATAATTGGTTAAAGTTCTCATCTGTTTCTCAGATATTTCTTCTCTAGCCCACATTTCCAATTTGCCTGCTCAGTATTTCTGCTTGGACACACCCCTGCAAATTGAAATACATTCCTCCTGCTTCTATGGATCCCTCACAGTTCTTCAGCTCACACAGTCCAAATGTCACTAACTCTGAAGTTGGCTTTACCCATTCTTCCTAGCTCTTCCCATTGCCTCTTGTAGAGGCAATTCCATTTCTAATAGCTTTTGTGTTCATCCTTTGTGTTTTAAACAGTCAGACACCAAATTTTGTGAATCTTCCCATCTTGATGCAACTTTTTTTTTTTTTTTGAGAAGTTTTTGCAATAGGACACGTGCGCTCACTAGAAAGACAGAGAGAGATAGAGAGACAGAAGGGAGAAATCACCCCCAAAGGGGGATGGCCATGCCACAATTCCTTCTCCTCCATTCTCCTCTCGGGATCTTGGGCACTCACGCACACGCGCCTGGCGTCAGTTTGAGCCACCGGGTCAGGGACTCGAACCACGGTCGACTACATGGGAGTCTGGTGACATAGCCACTAGGCTAACTGCTGGCCCCTGTAATGTGTAGCATTTTAGGTAAAGCTACATCAGCTAGACTCATTAGACAAAACCACATTTATGTTGTTATTCCATTGAACCTTTCTTTGCAAAGAATAAATAAAACAAATCACCATCTGAGCTCCAGAAGTAATAATCTTACTGTGCTATAAATTAGTATCTGATGTTGCTTTGACGTTCATGTGTATATATGGACATATGTGGTCATGGACATGTAAATACACACCTGTTTTTCTTTTTTTCCTTCAAGTTTCTAGAGAGAGTGTGTGTATTTTACCAGTAATACCAACCAGGACTAGAAATTCTTTGTGAAAATATTTTTAATAAAAATTATAGGGGTATTTTTTTAAAAAAGGTGGGATTTTAGGTTATTTAGTTCAAACTGAATAAGTTTTAGTAATTTCTGATTTTATAGAAATTTTTCTATTTAAGACAATTTTTTTAAATTTACTGACACATTATTTACTTGTTTACATTATTTCTTTAATATCTATAGAGCCTGTGTTAATGTTACCTCTGTCATGTTTGCAATAATATATGCCTTCTCTCTTTTTATCCTGATCATTTTGACTATGCTCCTCAATTTTATTGATCATCTAAAAGATTCATCTTTTCATTCCATTAATTTTCTTTGTTTTTCACATTTTATTGATTTCTTTTTTAAAAAATAATGATTTTATTTAACTTTATTTATTTATTTTAACTTGACAAGAGACAGAGTGAGACGAGGAGGGAAAGAGAGATAGAAAACATAATAAAGCAAGCTGTGCCAGGTCCGGGACTTGAGCTGCGATAGGTCTTGTGGGAGTCTAGTGCCTTTAACCACCATGCCACCTGCCAGCCTCCGATTTCTTTCTTGATCTTTACTATTTATTTTCTAATTTCTATACTTCATTTGTTTTTCTTTTTCTACTTTCTTTTTGTTCAAGTTGACATCCTTGTGTTGTGATTTTTCTTATTTTCTAAAATAGGCAGAAAGAGTATTTTTCTGTCTTAACTCTAAAGTTTAGCTGTAGAGTCTTTGTAAAAAATCACTTAACCACTGTAAGTCTTTATTTCCTTTATCTGTCAAATGTGAATAATAATTCTTATCTGATAAAATCATTAAATTTGGCTGATCAATCTAAAAACTTGAGCTATAATGTCTGGCAAAAAGATTGAACACTATTAAGAGTTAAACAATCATGGCATTATTTTACTTAGTAATTTCTCAATAACATATTCAATTTAATAAGTTGCATTAAGGACAATCTATTTTATCTTAGTTTTTATGCATGTATGTGCTTGTAGCTTTCTAGAAAACCTCTAGATAAATGCAGTGAGTTTCGTCAGACAGGAAGCTTACGGGAAAATATCAGTATGTCTTTTACACATATTTACCTTTCCTGAAGCCAGCTTTACATTCTGGGAAGAACATGCCCCTTCTCCTTTTCTTTTGAAGTGGTTTTAGGAGCAGGTGGCATAGCGTCAGTGGGAGTCTATCTCCCCTGAGGCAGGTCTGGTATTGATCAGCACTGAAATGAATGCCCACTCTCCACAGTTCTCCACATCGATTATCTGCCTGCTTCACCAATTAAAGCAGGCAGAGAGTTATATGTTATACCTTAGGACTTGGTTTTGGACCAGGAATCTATGCTTTCTTTTAAAGTTTTCTTTGATTCAGTATTCAGATCCCTCAGGACTGTGCCTTCAATGCTTCTGAATGCATGGAACTCTCATTTCAGAAGATTTTCAAATACCTTGTTGACTGGCAAATAGAATGAGAAGAAGTGGAATTAAATTCATGGGGCGTTCTAACTAAAAATCATACAAAAAAAGAAACCTGAAAGACCTTATTTGAGAAGTGGTAAAGATAAGTTAAAAAAAAAATCTCACATTCGGCAGCCATAGGTCAACGGATAGGAGTAAATGTAGTCACTCTTTAGTTTACTTACCAAATACTCATTACAGAGGGGGAAAGGGGCCAGCATGTTGAGTGGTGGTTAAGGTGCTGTACTCCCATATAGCTGAAAGTTTTGAGTCTCAGACCTGCAGTTTTGCTTTCTCACTTCCCTCTCTCACTGGTGAGTGCACGTGCCCTACAGCAAATCAAATAATAATTATATAAATAAAATAGATCATTATTTAAAAAAATACTTATTGCTGGTAGGTAATATTTACTGTTACATAGCCACACTGACCAGTCACTAGCCACATCTCAGGGATACTTTGGTGACTGTGCTGAACAAAATCCTTAATGCAACTATTTCCTCTTTCTTTCATATAATAAACTTACTCCTTTGACTTGAACTTAGTGCTTTTGTCCATTCAGCATGTTTATTGAGCGTCACTGACACACTTAAATACTTTCTGATTAGCTTCCAGAAAGATTTAGTTATTCGTTTACTCTGCAAATAATGGAGTACGAGCACACAAGACGAATTCCTTCCCTCAAGAAAATCAGTCTTTTGATGAGAGAGACACACTCTACTCAGCCTACAATTAATTATTAGAAGTGTAACTGTGGGTACTAGAGACAGTGTGGGAGGAGAATGAGCTACTGGGAGCAGGGTGGAGGGAGGGAATCAGGGAGGGGGAAGCAAAATGTGCACCAGATACAAAAATGGAAGATTACGGGAACCAGCAGTTAGCGTAATGGCTATGTCACTGGACTCCCTCCCATGTAGTTGACTGCAGTTTGCGTCCTGGACCCGGTGGCTTAAAACTCACGCCGGGCGCGTGTGCGTACGTGCCCAAGATCCTGAGAGGAGAATGGAGGAGAAGGGATTGTGGCGTGACCATCCCCCCGGGCGGTGATTTCTCGCTTTCTGTCTCTATGTCTCTCTCTGCCTGTCTGGTGAGCGCACGTGCCCTGTAGCGAAAAACCTCTCCAAAAAAAAAAAAAGGAAGATTACTTGATTAGGATTATGTGAATAATAATTTCTTCAACTGGAATAATATGCAATATATAGTATATTCATGTTGAGAAAATTATTTTGCATGCTGTAAAGATATACAATAATTAAACAAAAAAAGGAAAAAAAATAAATAAAACGATTACAAGAAAAAAAAATCCACACCAACATGATAAAATAAAAAAAAAGTACATGTACTTTCAACCAGGTTTACAATGATTTCTTGACCTCAGGACCATCCTGAGACAATCCAAGAAGCCATTTTCATGTTATGATAATGCAAGCAAGTCTGTGAGGTCTTAAAGCTCAGGAAACAGGTTTTCTCACTAAATTGTGGGGTCTCAGAGTGAATCTGCAGTTGCTGTGTTAGACTCGGACCTGTGGTCTAGCTTTACAGTCTTATTTCTCTTTCTTCATGTAGGATTGCCTATGGCGGCCATTCTTTGCTACAATCGGCCTCTCTTTAATCATGGATCCCAAAATATTACAGCTTCAAGATGTGTTCCATACTCTTTCTGATATCTTCCCCAGCCGTCATTCCTAAACTCTTTCTATATAGAAAATGCAGAGCTTCTAGAATGCTCACACTCTCTCACATGGATTTCTTTTCATTTCTCCCTTTTAATGACTATATTGACCCTTCAAAAGGGGAATGTGTTCTGGGTCTCTTTTTGAAGGAGACAGGTAATACCTTGTTTCTGTTTCTAATGAAGCTTCCCTCATCTCCTCACTACTGGATAAGGATAGACTGAGGACTTTTTTTTGCTGCTAAAGAGAACAAACCAGGAATTGAGTTTTCTGCAGAGAAACTGAGAACCAAGTCTTTGGGGGAATATACTTAACCTCAGTTGTGATGGTTTATTCTTTTGTCCAGTAATGTACCTTGAGAGGTTATGGACTCAATTACTGCTCAGAGAGCCAGAGCATGTTAGAATTAAAGCTTGCAAAATGTGCAAGTGGTGGGGTGTTTAAACAAATCATTCTGTATTTACTCCTCAATCTTTATCATCAGTGGCTTAAATACTCCATTTTAGATGGCATAAATAGAGTAAATCCATGAATCAACTCTTCATATGGCGACAATGAAAGGCAGATGCAGAGAACAGGCCACCCTGTTTGTGATCCATTTTAAGAATGAAGGAAAAACAATTTACTTCAGGGACCAGCAGTTAGCGTAATGGCTATGTTGCTGAACTCCCATGTATTCGACCATGGTTTGAGTCCTGTACCAGGTGGATTAAACTCACGCCGAGCACATGTGAGTGCATGCCTAAGATCCTGAAAGGAGAATGGAGGAGAAAGGATTGCTGCGTGGTCATCCCCCTGGGGAGTGATTTCTTACTTTCTGTCTCTCTGTCTCTCTCTGTCTTTCTGGCGAGTGCACACGCCCTATAGCAAAAGAAACTCTCAAAAAAAAAAAAAAAACTACTTCATCCAGCAAGTGGTATGGTGGTTAATGTGTCTTGTTTCCAGATGACCAATTGCATGGTTTGAACCCCAAAACTGGCGGCCTGAAAAACACAGAATTCATGTTCACACATGCCCAAAATGTTGAAAGGAGGGAGAAATGAAGAAGAAATTATAGCATGATTATGCCCCATTGGGGGCGCTTTTACCTCCCCCACCTCTCTCTCTTGTTCTTGCTCTCCCTCTGGCAAGTACACACACTTTCTGGAAAGTTTTGAAAATATAAAAAACCAAAAATGTCCTCAAAAAGTGCTATGGATTGAATTTTTTTACCACCCCACCCCCGTCCCCTGCAAAATTTGTATGTAGAAATTCTAACTACCAATGAAACTATATTTCTAGATAGGGCATAATTAAAGTTTAACGAGGTTATAAGGGTGGACCCCTAACTCAATAGGAATATAATCATAAGAAGAGAAAGTGTGCACTCACTTTCTCATTCTCTTTCTTTTCCTCTTTCTCTTTTTCTCTCTCTCTCCTGTGAGGACATATCAAGAAGGTTTCCATCTGAAAGTCTTTACAAAAAAATTCATTCTGATGGCACCTTGACCTTAAGCTTCTGTACTGGGCTTCTCTATAGAGACAGAACTAACAGGACAGATACAGATATATAGGTATAGATACAAATACACAAATACAGGTACACATCTAACTAGTGGGGATTTATTAGCAGAATTGGCTTACAAGATTATAGAGGCTGAGGAGCCCCACAGTAAGCAATTGGCAAGCTGAAGAACCAGGAAAGACAGTAGTGTGGCTCCATCCACATTTCAAAGCCTCAAAAACTGGGAAGCTAAGCATGATGTTAGTTCAAGACCGAAGGCCTGAAAGCCTGAAGGAATAGTAAGGAGAGCTGCTGGTGTGAGTTCTGATCTTTTTTTTTTTTTTGCCTGAGAAGTCGGACTAGCAGTTAGCATAATGGCTATGTCACTGGACTCCCATGTAGTCTACTGTGGTTCGAGTCCCAGACCTGGTGGCGGACACCGCATGTGCGTGTGTGCCCAAAATCCCAGGAAGAGAATGGAGGAGAAAGGATTGCAGTGTAGCCAACCCCCCGGGGGGTGATTTCTCACTTTCTGTCTCTCTGTCTCTCTCTGTCTTTCTGGCAAGGGCACATGCCCAATAGCAAAATCCTCTCCAAAAAAAAAAAAAAAGTCTGAGAAGCTGGAGTTCTGATGTCCAAGAGCAAGGTAACCAGGGCCTTCTGTTTGGGTCACCAGCTGATTGCTTGGTGCCTGCCCACGCTGAAAGGATCTCCATCATTCCACTGACACACCAATCGCTTCCAGAAACACACTCACAGAGATGACGCTTTACTAGCCACTTCTTTATCAGGCAAATTGACACTTAAATGAAACTCTCCCAGCTTCCCAGTGTCAAGAACTGAGAAAAAATAAATTTTTGTTGTTTAACTACTCTCTCTATGGTATTTTATTATAGCTGTCTGAACAAAGCAGAAGAGAAGTCCCCTGAGAAGATTCTCTGTTGCTCTTATTGACCATGCCTATTTCTAAACAAATCACTTTCAAGGGCAATCCATATTTTAAAACAGTGATTCCTAATCAGATGAGAGTGATTTTCTTCTTTTTAGGGCATTTCAACAGTGGTTGGAGAAGTTGTTTTTTTTTTTTTTTTTTTTTTTTTTTTTTTTTTTTTTTGCTATAGGGCGCGTGCGCTGGCCAGACAGACAGAGAAACAGAGAGACAGAAAGCAAGAAATCACCCCCCAGGGGGCATCGCCACTCCGCAATCCCTTCTCCTCCATTCTCCCCTAGAGATCTTGGGCATGTATGCACACGCGCCTGGCGTGAAGTTTTAAGCCACGGGGTCTGGGACTTGAACCGTGGTCAACTACGTGGGAGTCCAGTGACATAGCCATTACACTAACCACTGGTCCCAAGAAATTGTTTTTGACTGTGATACCTGTGGTTGACATCTGTTTGATCGAGATCAGAGATACTGTGAAATAGCCTAGAGTGAATACCATATCTCTTACCCTCTCACAAGGAATCGTCCTGCCCCAAACTTCTATAGTTCCAAAGTTGGGAAACCAAATCTAAGTGAACCATGAACATTTTCACCAATGTTTTTAGTTTTAGTTTTATAGTCTTCAAATTAATTAAACATGAATGGCATTCTTTCTTTTTTTGGGGGGTAAACATATTTGAATGACTCCAAAATAGTTACCATATTAATCAATTATTTAGTTTTGTTTTGTTTTTCAGGAAGGAAGAAAAGTTTATGTTTCCATTTAAAGAAACAAACAAGAAAAATATTTTAACAAATTGCTGAAACTAGCAACAACTCAAAAAAGTATAATGCTTAAACTGGGAAAACAAAGCATAGTAAAAAAAAAATCAATAATGTTTCTCTCAAAAGTCATAAAATTCTATTTTACCAGTTCAGTCTTATGTTCAAACTCTCTTCTGTTGAATATGCAGTGTTACTATTGTCCAATCTTTCCATTTAAATCCTGGAAGTTAACATTCAGTGTTATTGTTGATATTTCTTGTCCATAGCATTAAATTGGTCATTTTCTTGTTTTGCCTTTTGTTCTCTTATTTCCATATGTGTCTTTAATTTTCTTGGTAGAGTACTCTTTTCAGAACTTCTTGAAGAGTGGGTCTGCTATTGGCAAATTCTTTCAGGTCTTGTTTATCTGAGAATGTTTTTATCTTTCTTTCCATATGAAAGATAATCTTGCTGGGTATAGTATTCTTGGTTGAAACTGTTTTTCACTTAACACTTTGAATATATCTTCCCATTCTTTCCTTGCTCACATTGTCTCTGATGAGAGGTCTGAGCTTAGCCTGATAGGATAAACTTTATAAGTAACTCGACATTTCACTCTTGCCAATTTTAGTATCTTGTCTTTATTTATAGATTTGGCCAGTCTAGCTATGATGTGCAGTGGAGAAGATCTTCCTGGGTTGATTTTATTAAGGACTCTTTATATTTCGTGAGTCTGGGAATTTGAATGCCTCTCTAGATTTGGAAAGTTTTCTTCCAAGATTTTATGGAATAGATTATCAATGCCCTTATTATTTTCCTTTATCTGTTTGGGTACTTAATGCTGTATAGTATTTCTCATATATTCTCATATTTTGGGTTATTTTCTCAGTTTTTATGGTTGTTTTTTCTAGATCAGAGGTTTTGCCTTCAACACCTGGGATTTGATGTTCTGCATGGACTAATCTGCTTTTAATACTTTCGAAGGAGGTTTTGATTTACTGAATGGCAGCCTTCGTCACTAATAGCTCTATTTGGTTCTTTTTATGGTGTGTATTTCTTCTTTCAGGTCATGAAAGAACTTCAACACCTCTTTGAACTTGTCTCTTTTCTCCTGCATCTCCTGGAGTTCATTATCTCTCAGCTCTTACATCTCTTTTAGTTTTGTCACTATGAATATTCTGAATTATCTATCATACATTTCCAAGAGTCCAACTGTATTGTCTGTGGATGATGAAGGAGTGTTCTTTTCCTTTAGAGGAGAGATATTTTCTTGGTTTCTCATGTTTCTTGTGCCTCTGCGGTGGTTTCTGGTCATTCTGTGACAAAAAATCTCTCTTCCACTGTGCTTCGCAATGTGGTATCCACAGAAAGAGAATAGTTGTTCAGATTTATTAAAAAAAAAAAAAAGAAAGAAAGAAAAATAAAATTCTTCCTTAAAGCAGGAGGTTCAATAAGCATTGAGGATTTCAATGACTCTTGTCTGAGTATTTCGGGAGTCTAGGAGATAGAGTTTAGAGCATAGCTTCCCTGAACAGGCCAGAACATACCTCAGCTTTAAAATGGCTTCTTGTCTGAATATTTCCGAATGGCATACCTTCAAACAAAGATCAATTCAGTTCCTTTGTGCTTTCAGAGGTACGAGGAAGGGGTTAGAGAGATAAGATAGCTTTAAGTGAGACTCTTCAGCAGCAGCAAAAAAGATGCAAAATATCCCCAGTGAGAACTATTGCCCTGAGGCCAGATTCTCAGTTGTGATTGCAAGGAAATTGCCTTCTCCCTGCACCACCCTCCTATACACATGTACACACTTCTATGCAAAACTGATTAGACAGTTGAAATGTGTCTATTTTTTTCCATAATGACACACTGTTTCCTGTCCATTCTATTGATACCAAGCCCTATAGAAGATAAAGGTGCAAGTGGGAAGGGAGAAGGGCTGAGAAATGCAGAGGATGGATTTGAGACCTGTGGTTACACGATAGACATCTCTTCTGCTCTCAGAGCTTCATACTCATCTCATGGTTCTATCCTTCTCAGGTTTCAAATATGGGTTTTGATCTACTGGTACCTGCTGAGTGGATGTGAGATAATGGTACAAAGCACCTTCCCCAAAGGCCACATCTGCATTAACTCTGTTGCTCTTTTCTTTGATTCTACCTCAATCTCAGACCAAGAGAGATTTTTCAAAAGTGGAGACAATGTTGAACTTTGTGCTTTTGGGAAGCAGTGAAGATTAAGAAATTTCACTCTCTTTCTTTTCTAGAAAAGGCTAATAACAAAAGAGCATACTACATTAACATATTCCCAGATAAGACCAGCCTCCACCTTTCTCCAACAGTCCCTTGTTTTGTCCCAAGTCTACAAATTCTCAATACTTCCTCTGATTTTGTAAGATAATCTTCCTTTTTTTGAATTATTTATTTAGTTTTACTTAATATCATTACTTTTAACCTGATCAGTGAGAGAAAAAGAAAGAGGAAAAGTGAGAAAGCAAGCTATTAGGTCCAGGACTTGAACTGTGGTTGACCACTTGGGAGTCCAGTGTCTCAACCATCACACCCCTGCCAGTTCCCCTCCTAATGAACTTCTTCCATATTGCTGTGTCCTAAATAAAATGATTACCTTCATTGGTGCACTTCATCTTTCTCATTGTGCATAGAGGAAGATTTACTATTACTGATCATGCCTCTATGACGTTTACTGTTTATATCATAAAATTTATGCCTTCAATCATTCAGGCTCTGGGAAAAGAAAAGCTTATATGTTTCTTTCATGAGAATGAGAGACAAAGAAAAAGAGAACCCGGAAAGGTTTCATATAATGATGACCTACTCACTTGTAGCCTTCCCAGCTAGCAAGCATGACTGCTGTTTGCACCCTAAGCATACATACCCTAACCTGTGATCTGTAACAATCCATTGTCCTGACCTGGGGGGAACAGCCGAACAGGTTTCCTGAGTGAAAGAGTGAGAGCCGGGACAAGCAGCGTAGTGTTACAGCACAGAGACGACACCGTGTCTTCAGTGTCGTCTGTTTATTGTGGGCAGCAAGGTATAGCACAGATACGACGCAGTGTTACAACTCTTAAGGGTCGCATCATCTATTGTGAGCAGCATGGAGATGACACAGTGTCACAGCTCTCCAGGGTCGTCCAGAGACGATGTAGAGTTACAGCTCTTCAGGGTCGTCTGGAGACTGCGGTCTTTTCAGCTCTTCAGGCTCCGTGGTCGTCTTCCTGGTCATCGTCGTCTTCCTGGTCGTTGTCGTCTGGCTACTGTGGGCCAGGCATCCTGGTTATATACACGCTGGTGGGTTGTAAACGGTGGGCCCTGATTGGTTGTAAACAG